>NC_137462.1:39147715-39609472 GCF_964235325.1 Thermobia domestica | reverse complement strand
CTTATGCTATGTAGGATGTGACATACTCTGCAATGAAGCAGAAACGGAACTGGTGGGTCACATACCTAGAACAGATAGAAGATGGACGAGAAATAACATACATTGGATTTTCTAGAGATAAGAAGCGATGTACATAGAAGACAATCGAATACAAAATGTATAGATATAACCTGCCGTTTAGCAGAAACTGTACAAATGGAAAAGATCAGCTGATGGAAACATGTAGAAGAAAATGATGGAGACCTTCGTTCAGGAGATGATTGATATCATTTGAATACATATGAAAGTTACACTTTTATATTTAAGCTGAACGTTACAATTTTTTCTACAGCGACAGGAAAATGATCTAGCAGTTGGCAACACTGAAAAAAACGTTAGAAGCACAGACGGTGGATGATTTAAATTATTTATTTTTACGTCCTAATAGTTTTTAGTTTCACATACATTAATTGTATTTTCGTTTCTTTATTATAAACATGAACATGCAAAGCATTTTGTTTATTCAGTTAGTTTTAATTATTTGATATTGTACTGATTGGTATATTATTTCAATTACTAGAAGATAGTTGAAAAGTTTTGTGTAGCTAGACGACTATGGAAACCTTAGAGTATTGTGATATGAGCATGTTTTAAGTTACAGAAGAAGGGTGAAACAGAATCACGATGAAAAGTTGTAGAAGGAGAATGTGTAAGGAAATAAGAGATTCGTGAATTTAGAGAGACAATTGAAATCATATTTAGTTATTAAACTAAAATATTTGATAAAGATTTTTAAAAATTTCTATAATTTTATCTGACATATCCAGTTAAAAATGCGCATGTTATTTACAAGTAATGTAGTTAGACACGTATTTGAAGACATTTAGTGGTACTTTGATACATTTTTAAAGATATACCTGAATATTATTTTTAACGATATATAATTGTTTTGACTATATAGCTGAAAAGCAATCATATTGATATGTATTTTGGCTATATGTTTTGTTTTCCAAGGTCCTAATACGTGATATAAGCTATTCAACATTTTATGAACTTATTTTGTTCATCCACTACTAAATTACATCCATCAGTTGCACATTTAAATCAGTAATTTTTTAACTTATGAACCAACTAGTTATTAGTGTGAAGAATACGTTACATCATAATAAATTATAATTGAGCAAATCAATTATTTCTAAGTCTTTAGCAGTGGAGGTTCAGATGTTAACTATCTCAATTGTTCAAAATTGGATTCCAATTGTAAGTGCACTTGTTATGATTACTTTTGATATTTTAGTTTCATATTTAAGTATAAAGTTTGTTTGTTTATTATCTATATAAGTAAATGTTTGTATTCATACTATTTAAAAGTTCCTATAATACATTTTCAATGAAAGGAAAATTTTCTGCATTTTAGTTTATCCGAAGAAACAATATGTAGTGTATTCCCCTGCAAGAGAAATGTTTCTGAAATTCAGTTTAACAGAAAAAGTTGGTAACAAAATATGTTAATAAAAAAGTTTAGTGCAAAAGTTAATGTATATTATAACCAAAACGTTTCTACATTTTAGTTTCTCAGAAGTTAGAAAAATGTAGTGTCAATTTTCTGCAAGAAAACTTTCTGGAATTTAGTTTAACAACAAAAAAAAATAAAGATTTGTAACGAAATGTTAGTAAAACATTTTTTAGTGCAAAATTTATTTGTATAGTGTTGTATCAAAAAAGTTACCGAAAAGTTTATTTATTTTTAGTTTATCAGGAAAGTTAAAAAATATATAACATAATTTTCTCAAGAAAAGTTTCTGAAATACAATTTAACAGAAAAAGTTGGTAACAAAATATGTTAATAAAAATTTTTAGTGCCGAAAAGTTAATGTTAACGTTGTAACAATAAACATTCTGCATTCTAGTTTATCAGAATCGTTAGAAACAACATGTGGTGTAATTGTCTGCAAGAAAAGTTTCTGAAATACAATTTAACAGAAAAAGTTGGTAACAAAATATGTTAATAAAAATTTTTTTAGTGCAGAAAAGTTAATGTTAACGTTGTAACAATAAACATTCTTGATTTTAGTTTATCCGAAGAAACAATATGTAGTGTAATTTTCTGCAAGAAAAAGTTTTCTGGAACTTCGTTTAACAAAACAGTTAGTAACATAATGTTAGTAAAACACTTTAATGCAAAGGTTAATGTTTAATGTTGCAACAATAAAAATTCTGCATTTTAGTATATAAGACTCATGCTAGAATAAGTGTTTTTGCTTTGCTCTCAAGACAGAAAAAGAAGAAACTCGTATCCACGAAACTTGTGAAATTTGGCGAGTAGCAACTCGAGAAATTTCACTTCGTGGATATGAGTTTCTTCTTTTTCTGTCTTGAGAGCAAAGCAAAAACACTTATTCTAGCATGAGTCTTATATACTAAAATGCAGAATTTTTATTGTTGCAACATTAAACATTAACCTTTGCATTAAAGTGTTTTACTAACATTATGTTACTAACTGTTTTGTTAAACGAAGTTCCAGAAAACTTTTTCTTGCAGAAAATTACACTACATATTGTTTCTTCGGATAAACTAAAATCAAGAATGTTTATTGTTACAACGTTAACATTAACTTTTCTGCACTAAAAAAATTTTTATTAACATATTTTGTTACCAACTTTTTCTGTTAAATTGTATTTCAGAAACTTTTCTTGCAGACAATTACACCACATGTTGTTTCTAACGATTCTGATAAACTAGAATGCAGAATGTTTATTGTTACAACGTTAACATTAACTTTTCGGCACTAAAAATTTTTATTAACATATTTTGTTACCAACTTTTTCTGTTAAATTGTATTTCAGAAACTTTTCTTGAGAAAATTATGTTATATATTTTTTAACTTTCCTGATAAACTAAAAATAAATAAACTTTTCGGTAACTTTTTTGATACAACACTATACAAATAAATTTTGCACTAAAAAATGTTTTACTAACATTTCGTTACAAATCTTTATTTTTTTTTGTTGTTAAACTAAATTCCAGAAAGTTTTCTTGCAGAAAATTGACACTACATTTTTCTAACTTCTGAGAAACTAAAATGTAGAAACGTTTTGGTTATAATATACATTAACTTTTGCACTAAACTTTTTTATTAACATATTTTGTTACCAACTTTTTCTGTTAAACTGAATTTCAGAAACATTTCTCTTGCAGGGGAATACACTACATATTGTTTCTTCGGATAAACTAAAATGCAGAAAATTTTCCTTTCATTGAAAATGTATTATAGGAACTTTTAAATAGTATGAATACAAACATTTACTTATATAGATAATAAACAAACAAACTTTATACTTAAATATGAAACTAAAATATCAAAAGTAATCATAACAAGTGCACTTACAATTGGAATCCAATTTTGAACAATTGAGATAGTTAACATCTGAACCTCCACTGCTAAAGACTTAGAAATAATTGATTTGCTCAATTATAATTTATTATGATGTAACGTATTCTTCACACTAATAACTAGTTGGTTCATAAGTTAAAAAATTACTGATTTAAATGTGCAACTGATGGATGTAATTTAGTAGTGGATGAACAAAATAAGTTCATAAAATGTTGAATAGCTTATATCACGTATTAGGACCTTGGAAAACAAAACATATAGCCAAAATACATATCAATATGATTGCTTTTCAGCTATATAGTCAAAACAATTATATATCGTTAAAAATAATATTCAGGTATATCTTTAAAAATGTATCAAAGTACCACTAAATGTCTTCAAATACGTGTCTAACTACATTACTTGTAAATAACATGCGCATTTTTAACTGGATATGTCAGATAAAATTATAGAAATTTTTAAAAATCTTTATCAAATATTTTAGTTTAATAACTAAATATGATTTCAATTGTCTCTCTAAATTCACGAATCTCTTATTTCCTTACACATTCTCCTTCTACAACTTTTCATCGTGATTCTGTTTCACCCTTCTTCTGTAACTTAAAACATGCTCATATCACAATACTCTAAGGTTTCCATAGTCGTCTAGCTACACAAAACTTTTCAACTATCTTCTAGTAATTGAAATAATATACCAATCAGTACAATATCAAATAATTAAAACTAACTGAATAAACAAAATGCTTTGCATGTTCATGTTTATAATAAAGAAACGAAAATACAATTAATGTATGTGAAACTAAAAACTATTAGGACGTAAAAATAAATAATTTAAATCATCCACCGTCTGTGCTTCTAACGTTTTTTTCAGTGTTGCCAACTGCTAGATCATTTTCCTGTCGCTGTAGAAAAAATTGTAACGTTCAGCTTAAATATAAAAGTGTAACTTTCATATGTATTCAAATGATATCAATCATCTCCTGAACGAAGGTCTCCATCATTTTCTTCTACATGTTTCCATCAGCTGATCTTTTCCATTTGTACAGTTTCTGCTAAACGGCAGGTTATATCTATACATTTTGTATTCGATTGTCTTCTATGTACATCGCTTCTTATCTCTAGAAAATCCAATGTATGTTATTTCTCGTCCATCTTCTATCTGTTCTAGGTATGTGACCCACCAGTTCCGTTTCTGCTTCATTGCAGAGTATGTCACATCCTACATAGCATAAGTTTGCGCTTCACTTGCACTAGACTTGCGAAACTTTAAAAAGTTTTCTGATCTCTAAGTTAGCAGCAAGCGAGCATCTGCAAGAATCTAACAATCTGTCAGTTACATACTAGTAGCCAACTTGCATTAACAGTTGTGAATTGCTAATTTACACACACTTGAGGTCATTTTCGTTTTGCTTGCTATTCTTCACTTCCTTCTTAGAAGTCTTACGATCATAGTATAGCCGGAAATTCCTCAATATCAAATATGAGAACACAATTATATTTCAAACAAAACAATTTGAATACAATATGTTTTGTTAAAAATATTAAGCAGTCATTTATTAGGGCTAAGTCTCGATTTTGTTTGAAATATAGCAAATATAATTATAGTAATAATTATATAAATACAAAAATAGATTGCAGCACACTTCCTAATGCAATGTTTTTGTCACAGAAATCACAAACTTACAAAAATAAACTTATGAAACATTATTTAAAAATACGTTATTTTTACGTAGCATAAATGTCAAGTATACTGCGTAAAGCTTTCATTATATCTAAAATGCAACCCATCCTAACTCTTAATAGAGCTAGTTACGTCATGCAAACGGTGTGTAGGCCAGTTAAAGGGTATGCTTTATCCAGTGCTATCTTAAAACAAGCCACTTTTCATTTGCTTGTTTTTATACAGTAGATATTGTTACCGAATTAAAACTACTATCCTTATTGTAACAACAAGGCGTCTCAGTAACTCAGTCACGGTAATTCCTAATAGGTCGGTTAAGCCAATTGTTGTTATTATCTGAGCTGCCTCGTATCTGACGGCAAACACGGCGCTAGTGTACAGGAAATTTGCGGACGACCTACAAAATTTCAAAGCTAATAAATCTTGTCATAAACTTAAATACTATAATCAGTATATAAGGCTAATTCCAATAATAAGTACATTAATCACACTATTAGATGCCGTTACCTGCGCTGCCGAATAAACGTTTATCTCTTATATTCCGTAACAAAAAAGTGTCGCTACCTACCTTGTTTAGATAACTACAAGTTGTCTCTGACGTACACTACCTGTTATTACATATATATCTCCTCTTACTAGTCACTTCTCATACAAAGTCGCTCGGCGAGAAACAAATGTTTTCTATATTTAAAAAGTGCCTTTAAACCATGCAATCAACGTGATTAATATTAGACAACTTATTATTCTCGGTTCATTTTAGCACACTGCAGTACGCAGTATTAGTACTGTGTACTAATTTCATACACAGAATTTCAATAAAGAAGATTCTTCGTTAACTAATACCGTATCATGTTCTAATTACTTTTACATTATCCCCATCTAAAAATTCTTGATCTAAAAAATCTATGACCTAATGCCTCAATAAAATAGTATGGTTATGTCTCATACGAAATGTCTTCCTTTCATCCGAAGAAACATTATGTCTGTTTCCCTCTACCGCTATTATTTCTTCCCTTCATAAATTACTTATAAGTATTCGCTTTTATCCGTCTACTTTACCCTAAACCCTAAATATATAATACTAGCAAAACAAAATAATCTCACTGATAATGTTAGAATAAAAACGTCCCAGCCTGTATGTCACATACGCACGTAAAATTACATTCTTGGTACTAATTCTTGTTCTCCATACTGTCTAATATATTCCGATAAATTAATGGGTAGCATGGGCGCTTTTCGTACACGTAGGCCCAAATTCAATTCTCGGTGCTTCTTTCATATAAACCATAATAATCGTTTTACTTTTTTAAACTAGTTTCCCATCTTTCATAGCCAGGAAGTGCAAGCCTAAGGCGTTAAAGTGAAATAACACATGCTATATACCTACAAAAGGCGGTTGTCCGGCATTCAATTAATGAAACTGAGACGCGACTTTGAGCTAAATAACATTTTCAAATACTCTCCTCTCATTTACAACACAAAACTCCTATCTATTAGTTTAGGACCGCTGTAAATCACGAGGTGGATATATAATATAAAACACGAAGCTTACCAAAAGAAATTAACTATATACCGTATTTTAGTTCACGTAACTGTTTCAAACACGAATAAATCTTCTTTGTGACTACGTGGTTAGCGTACGCGCCTTTGGCGTGGTGATTGAATTCCCTGCTGGAGCTCAAGGATTCTAATTCCACGTTAATCAGTAGGTCCATGTCTCACATAACTATGGTGCTAAAAAGGGACGCTAAACTTCAAATCAAATACGATTATTTGTACCATCAAGGAACAATAAGAAAAAATCTAAATTTTCTCATAAAATGATTACAAAAGTATCACATACCAAGCTTTTATTCAGCTCCTGAATTTCACAAACAACATTTTTTTTTCCAGATGCGCCTCAAAATGAAAAAGGTTGGAAACCACTGACATATGCTAACAATTATAAAAATATTATTCAAAATTCAAACTTATGTTCAATTCAATAGTACTAAAGATAAAATTCAAAGCAGGTGTAGGCTACCCAGTTCCTTTCCCCTACTGTAAATGTTAATACCACACACAAAAATAATAAAAATTAATACCATATTACATAAGTAATCAGTTTCACACATCATTTAATGGTCTTTTCATGTAACACTAACTTCTTATATTCTGAAGATATGCTAGGGTCCTATGAACAAGAAAATAATCGCATATTTATTATAAAATGTGTCCGTTTGTGTGTCTATACAACTATTCTTTTAATATGTAAAATAATAACTACGCCTCGTCCTAACGGAGAGGTCCAAACAATCCAAAATTCCTTGCTATTTGTTTATTGTGTTTGGCTTTCGGCGCGGAAGATCATAATTCGATTCCCGGCAAGTCACAGGTTGTGTTCAATTTTAGTGCCATATAAGTAAAAACTCCATCGAACAAAAAAAAATTAGCGTGCGGTTCTCCACGTGGGAGAGCCCTAGTTCGATTCCCGGGGGGGCGTATTCTGCTAACTTTCTGTACAATATAATTTATATATACCTGTTATCTTACACAATTCATAGCTACATATAAGTAACAACATCTGCTAAGCAAAATGTTTGTCGTACGGCTTTTCACGTGGAAGAACTCTGGTTCGATTCCCGGGGACGCATTCTGCTAACTTTCTGTACAATATAATTTATATATACCTGTTATGTCTTACACAATTCATAGCTATGTATAAGTAACAAGTTCGCACTGCAAGCAAAAATATTTAGCGTACGGTTCTCCACGTGGGAGAATATTAATTCGAGTCCCGGTGCAATCATTAATGATGATTCCCTACATATTACTTTATACTATATCTTAGTCACGTTATAATTCCATAAAAGTACACCGAGTCATATCATTTTTCAATGCCGGAAAATCCGCAATCAATTCCCGATAAAAAACAAACACTTCCGTCCCCCTTATACTCCCAACAATTACAAATGTTTACGTGTATTTCATTTTCAATGTCCCTTCTCATATGAAAAAAAAAGAAAACATAAACATAAAACAAGAAAAAAAAAACAAACAAAGCCAATACTTACAGATAAATTCTTCTTCTCTGTTAACTTCTACAGAATACAATTCACCAACTCAAACGCATCGTGCTTTTATTTCTTCAAATGTAACCACTTGATTTGCATCAAAGTTTGTATACCAACAAAAATAAATCCAGAAGATTCTACGAAATTCTAAAATGATTTTATTACTCTCACTCTCCGTAACTCATATATTACATCCTCTGTGTCGCCCAACCTCCCCTGCGGGCACTTATGTTAAAACAGATGGCGGTCTCTTTTCTTAAAGAACCCTTGTCGTTCTGAATTAATTTTCCTGTCGCGTCCTGAACCTGTCGCGTTGCAGTTTTGTTTACCTGCTGTTTATCCAAACAATTAATCTTTAAAGGATTCCGTTTCCGTTTCAAAAAAGTCTATCAAAATCAAACGGTTAACATTAATTATACACTTCAAGAACCATGCGTAAATTCTTTACATTATTAATTACTTCCTTTATATTAAAATGCCCACCCTACCCAGAACTAAATTAACATTATTTTCTCATTTAAACCCAAAACAATTTATTTTCAGTAACTAATGTTGTTTTCTTTAAATCTGTCGCTATAATTCAAAGCACTACAAAGTCTGCCGATTCAATTCATCTAATGTCACACCCTCATTACAAATGCATTTACTTATCACTTTATATATGGGCGAGCTCTGTTTGGACATTCAAAATGTTACAAAGTACACAAAAATAATTAATCAACATAAAGTACAAGCACGGCCAACCATTTCGTTCAATTTCCTATTTAAACCTTTATCAAAAATAATTCATCCTGTCACTTTAACATGCTCTACAAAGGAACGCATATAAAAAAAAGTGAACAAAAAATATGTAGGTCGTTATTACGTAGGCAAAATAATGAAACTACAGTCCGATACAGCATAATTACATGTTAGTAATTGTTCCTAAAGTACCGGTAAAAAAAAGCCGAGGTAATTCAATTACAATTGAACCTTTGTACTTCAATATATTACTTCAATGAGAGTACTTAGAGTAATTACAATATTCATTACTTCAACGACAGTATGTACCAAAAGTGTAAGTACTTTCAAGGTCAAAAATGGTCCATGGATGCAGATTATTCTACTTTGTGCAACATCACTAATATTCCCTCTTTATTTCTTAATCATGGTGTTCTTTTCAGTAAATAACATGTGTATAACTATGGTACATTATGAATAACATCATTTCTTATATTTTTTGTTTTCTCTTAAAAATGTATATGATTAATATCTTTATCATTTTGACTAATATATTAATTACATTTCACTTTCTTTGCACGATGTATATGGTACTGAGCTTTTTAAAACCCCATAAAATTATCGTAAATTGTGAAATGTTGTAGAATGTAAATATACCCTTTCTATCTTATGTTATTCCATTATTTAAGATTACTTTCGAGGAAAGTATTTCTGTATATGTGTGTAATATTGTGTTTGCTGCTTTTACTATTAAATTGAAAAATATATTCGCTTGTGAGGGCCTCGCAAATATACTCTTGCACCGAGACTCCTAAGAGATCTGTAACGGCACAACACATACTCTGCACACTTCATGCCCCCTCCTTCCCGCCCCCTCCTTGCAATTTCACAAGTAGCGATAATTTCTCAAATTTTCAATAATATTAATAATAAAATATTATTATCACTAATTTATACTTATTCCCGGCAAAACTTCTGAATAGGATTGTAGTGCAGTGATTATTCTTCTTAATGGGATACAGTGGCGCACCCACGGGGAAGTCCACCTGGTCCGAACCTCCCTGAAAACTTTCTAACTCAACGTACATTTGTACACTTTAAAACTGTTCTTGTTTAACAGGAAAATGATTGATGTAGCGTGAACATTTGATTTCAAACTTCATCAGTAGTCTTTCTCTTATAAAAACAATCTAGTTCTATCATTTTTCCCCTGAAAATATAGATGAAAGTATTTTATAATTATTTTTCTTCTTTTCGGGTGCAGATTGGACACCCCCCCCCCATAAAAGTTTCTGGGTGCAAGCCTGATGGAACCACATTTTTTACTCAATAGTTATTTTGAGTTTGTAAATTTAATTTAATGCTTCTTTCGTTTGTTCTTTTTTTACAACATTCATATTTCTAATTACTAATGTAGTTTATTTCTATCAGTATGTTGTGCCCCCTTGCTCGCTTCTCAAGTTGCCCAGGGGGCGCCCCTTTGATTGGGAACCACTGTGGTGAAACATATAAACAATGTCAAATACATTTTTTACCATGTTAATACAATAGGATGTTATTTTAGTCTAGCATGGTGCTTCCTGTGGTGATTGCCAAATCCGTCCCTTGAATCACTGAGGCCCAGCGTACTATTAATTTTTCAAATGCTCTATTGTGTTTACTCTGATGGGGTCGCGGTGGCTCAGTGGTAGAGCGTTCACCTCTAGCGCGTGGGGTCCCTGGCTCGGTCCCAGCTCGTGCCAAGTGGACTTTGTGGTGGACATACACCATGTGCATAGGTTTTCTCAGGCTCTCCCATTTTTTCCCCACTTTCTTCATTCCGCCATTTCATTCATTTCTCATCTTCACCGTCTCCTGTAACTTAGCTGGCATAACCATAGGACGTAAAACTGAAAGGTTTCCTCTCATTTTTATTTGTTTACACTAACTTTTTCAACAGTAGTTAATTGGTTCCAGTTTAGCATCCATTTGCAGCACCGAGGCTGTATGAGAACTGAACCAACAGTTTGACCAGGCGTCTCAAAGACCCGTGCCACCTGTTTTCGTAGCCATATTTTTCAGAACTTTTTAAATATTCGAAAGATACACTAAAATGTAACATTTGTATTGAAATTCGCATTATACCTGTTTAATATGCGTAATACAAAATAAAATTATCAACAAAAAAATTAAAGCAAAATTATTAGGTAAAGATTTACAATTTAACAGATGGGTCTGTGAGACTAGGCGCCAGCGTTCATGTCACATTAACATGCTCCAGTGCTGCCGGGTTAAGGTGGAATACAAACCACAGAAGTGTATTCAACGTTCTCCCACACCGAATATCGAATGTAGGATCCCTTGGACCAAAGGCACACACACGATAACCACTAGACTAACATAGAGGACCTTCTGTAGTGCTATCCAGTCACTTACAAATGCGATTTTAGATGTCATATAACGAAAATCTTTCCGTGAATGTCCAGATTCATTTGTTATTATCTCTTTTAGGTTATGCAGTCCAATTCTGTTTTCTGGCAGCATTCTTTTGGCTTAATGTGATTTGTTTCGACATTTGGTGGACTTTCAGGTAAGAGTTTTAATTTATTTGTTGAAGTTTAGCCTCTATTTTCAGCACCGAGACTGCACGAGTCGTGGATCTACAATTAAAGGTAGAATCTGAACCCCCGTAATGCGTGTAATGCCCTATCATGGGAAATCGAATCTAGAACACGTGTATCAAAAGCGTTCTAGTCACTAGACCAGCGTCAAGAGCATTCAGGTAAGGGTTGTAACAAATTGGAAACAAATAATTTTCTCTTGTCCTTTGAAATTATAGCACATTCTTAAATTATGTATTTCAGACTAAATTCAATATTGAAACCGGAAGTAGAATAGAAGAAAGTGGCCAAAACCGGCCCCCATTTTGTTTTTGATTTAACAAATAGTGTCCAGCTCGCTCATGGCTATATGGTTAGCGTAGGATCTTCGATGCGGGATGCCCGGGTTCGATTCCCAGTGGGAGTATAATGTGAATGGGATGGGATCAGTAGCGGTTCTAGAAGGTGAAAACTGGGGCAGCCAGAAATTATGCTATGATAGGTATATCATGAGATTACTATAAACTTTAAAAAATACAGGGTGTCCAATATACAATGCAACACGGAGTTTGGGACATTAGAACTTTTTAATCTGAAGCGATACACAAATAATGGTTATACCGAATGAAACCTTGTCCATGCATATATTTTTAAAATAGGAATGAACGATTGAATTACACTAGGAACCACACAGTGTTGCCAAATGTAACCGAAGGTTTTTTTTTTTTTTTTTTTTTTTTTTTTTTTACAAAGCATGTAAATTGACTCACAACTCACACATATGGATGTTCTGTCGTTAATTTCAATTTGTTTAGTTGGAGTAGGTTGGAAACTATGGAGCAGAAAAAAATAATTTTTCATTTCCAGTGGTAGCTAATACGACGAGGCCTCTGTAAGGGACAAGTAGAGAAATCGTAGTTTTCATAAATTAACACTCTGAATTGGCAACTGTGCTGATGTTTTCGTGCATCAAGAGGTGTGTTAAGGATCTGTCTACATTATGCAATTCCTGAAAGCAATGAAACAGAAACTTTGAAATTATCATGATAAAACCTTTACTTACATGCACCCGGCAACACTGCTACTATCAGGAAATGAGTTATTAGCTCTATAGCAGATGCTGGAAGTGCCCCTGTTTTGATTCAAACATGTTTCAACATGTTGGCAGTAACTTTACGAAGAGTAGCAGTGTTAATGTTCTCAATAGCACTGCGAATGTTCGTTTCGAAGTCTTGTATAGTTCGAGAATTGTTCTTGTATACCTGTTGCTTTAAATAGCCCCATAGAAATGAATAGCAGTGTTGCCGGGTGTATGTACGTAAAAATTTTATCATGATAATTTCAAAGTTCCTTTTTCGTTATTTTCAGGAATTGCATAATGTAGATAGATCCTTAACACACATTTTGATGCACTGAAACATCAGTAGGGTTGCCAATTCAGAGATTTAATTTATGAAAACTACGATTTCCCTACTTGTCCCTTACAGAGACCGCAACTGATTAGTTATCGGTGGGAATGAAATATTATTTTATCTGCTCGCTAGTTTCCAAGTTACTCCAACAAAACAAACTGAAAATTAACGACAGTACATCCATATATGTGAGTTATGAGTCAATTTACCTGTTTTGTAAAAAAAAAAAAAAATGATTTACACCTTCGGTTACATTTGGCAACACTGTGTGGTTCCTAGTGTAATTCAATCGTTGCTTCCTATTTTAAAAATATATACATCAACAAGGCTTCATTTTGATATAACTATTATTTGTGTATCGCTTCAGTTTCAGAAGTTATATTATCCCAAACTCCGGTTGCATTGTGTATTGGACACCCTGTATATAAATAATGCCCTAAATAATTTTAAATACTAAAAACGCTTGGGAGCTTAGGCCTCCCAGCCCCGGGCTAGACCCGCCACTGGATGGGATATGTGGGTGGGTGGGTTTGGACCCTATGTTAAACTGTAGGCTCACTATTTCAAGGGACGCTAAATTCTAATCCGTTAATCTTTGTGTAACAATTTCGCTATATTTTAATAACGCCAGACTGACAGGAGTTTTGACAGTAATTTGTGTCTTCTTGTATAATTGTTACAACTAGTTTAACCGCCATTTCAAATCACATGGAATATAACACGTTTATTATTATTATTTAATTCCAAAAGAATATTGACCTTAACTAAGAATGGTATTTCTCGTGATTTCTTAGTTATGTCACGTTCTTACTCAATACCAACCTGTTTTGCACGAAGAATATATTTTTTTATGGCCATGCTTTTGCTTTATAAAACTCCTCGTTATGGAATTTATCCGCGTATAAAACTCTTTTAATACAATCGTAATTTTTCGCGTTAAAAGATGCATTGTTTTCTTGAATATGGTATTGCTAGTTACATGGTAAAGATTTAATGCAATGTTAACTTTTGACTTTCAGAGAGTTTTTAAGTAATACTTATTCAATTTGTTGTTTTACGGGAGCGTATTAAAGGAAAAAAGTAATGATTTTTTTTATCGTCTTAAATGTAGTATTCCATATATGAATTACGAGGCGAAGTCAAAAAGTAAAAGGACTTGAGAAAAGATATTTATTCTAATGATAAAAACTGAAACATACATTATTATTATTATTATTATTATTATTATTATTATTATTATTATTATTTTTTTTTTTTTTTTTTTTTTTTTTACATAATCTCCCTGCACTTCAACGCACTTTTCCCAACGTTTCACAAGTGTTTTTTGATTCCGTCAGAAAAAAGACTTTCGGTTGCACCTGTAACTAATTTTGCACCACATCAATGGCTAGTTAATGGTTGACATTTAAATTTCTTAACTTCTGGTAATGATGGGTGTTTCCAATCCATACTTGTAGCCTTACTTTCGGTTCGTGATTATGTATCCAAGTATCATCTACGGTAACGATTTGCCGTAAACATCCATCTCCCTGGCGACGATAACGCACCAAACAGGGCCGTGCCGTGCGGGGGGGGGGCGAGCGGGGCGCCGAAGTAAGGGGGCGAAAATTCGATAGAAAAAAGGAAAAAAGATAGGAAAAATTGCTTGGAATATATGTATGGTGGCGCCATCGTATACTTTCGCCCCGGGCGCTGATTTTCCACGGCACGGCCCTGGCACCAAATGTTAATGAGAGATGTCAACCTTTGTGGCTTATGGATGGCAATAAACGACTATCAGTCAGCGTACTGCGCTTGCATTCGACGAATAATTTCCGCAGGTTTCACACCAAAAGCGGATCACTGCCCTCATTTCCTCCGTGGTGCAAATCGACAATGATGCTGTCATGTTTAACAGCCTGCTACACTCCAATTACTAGCTCGGGAATAAGAGTGACATGTTGCAGACAACACTAATTCAGCGCTGTATATTAGCAGTGTTACCATATCCTAGTGCTAGAAACTGTCCCTTTACTTTTTGGCTTCCCCTCGTAGAAATAAGACGGAAGAGAAGAGTACATTTGGATCAAAATAAGGGGCACAATGACTGAATAGTAAATCTTCCTCCTTCTCTCTCTCTCTCTCTCTCTCTCTCTCTCTCTCTCTCTCTCGGGCAAGAAAACCGTGATTTAATCCTAGTGTGGTGGAGTATATAGAATCCATGAGTTCATGTGGTTTGGATTCCACGTTAATCAGTAGGTCCCGTCTCATATAGCCTCGCTGTTGAAAGGGAGTTAACCTCAAAATCAACTCAATCCATGAGTTTTCTCGGGGTTCTCCCGTTTGGTTCCACATTTTCATTCCATCAATAATTTAATAATGACTAACTTTTATTAATTTAGCGCAAACTGCATAATGTGGGTCGTTAAATTTAATATACAAGGTGACACGAAACAACCTGCCTCATTTGAAAGGTGAATAAAACATAAAGTACTGCAAATAGAAACTTGTTTATTGAAAAATATAAAACGGTATTGAAAACAGTTTGTGAACTAAGTAAGTCGAGAAGTTCCGAACAACGGGTTCGAGATTAGAAAATAAACCACCTGTCCGACCTAAAAGTGCTCGTACGCCGGACAATATGGAGGCTGTGAGAAAATCTGTTTTGCAGTCCCCGAAAAATTCTGCAGGGAAGCATGCTGCAGCTGTTCGGCTTCCTCGGAAGAGTGTAAGAAGAATTTTACGCGAAGATCTGTATTTTTCCCCTTATAAAATTATGCTTGTCCAAGGACCTAAACTAGCAAATCTTGTCATGTGAAAACATTCTGCTAAGATTTACGCACAACGGCCTCACATTCTTACGGACTTCAAGATAGTAATTCAAGCGGAACAGCTATTCCCCAAGATATGACACGTCGGGTGGTGCCAGATTTCAGACGTCTTGAAATGTGTATTGCTCAGGATCTGAAAAGGTAGGGGGACGATAAGTAGCTGCATGACGTCACGCCGTCCCCTGCCTATCTTTGCCCATTGTAATTTTTAGGAACTGTGGGAACGGCGTCACACTGTGTTACCACTCACTTTTACCCCTGAACAGCAATGGAACACGTACCAGATTTCATTTTCAAAGCATGGTCATTACAAACTGTTGTCATACTCATTGTATATTTTTGAATAAACGAGTTTCTCTCTGCAATCCGTTTTGTTCTATTATTCTTTCAGATCTTAGTTTTCTGGGTCATCTTGCACTAGAACAATTATTACTTGAACTAAAAATACTACTATTAAAATTACTGTTACTGCTCCTATCACTACTAATACTAATAGTAACCCCTTCCTCTGGTCTAGTGGCTAGCGTACGTGGCTTTGATGCACAAGGTTCCGGTGGGAGAGCTTTATAAATTAAAAATTGTGCGGTGGTTCGGTATAGTATGGTATGATATGATTTGAGTTTAGTATCTCTTTCAACAGCGAGACTATATGAGACGTGGACCTACATCTTAACGACGGATTCGATCCACGTGAGCTTCCGCCGGGAACTGCGGTGGGTTGGATTCGACCTTAAATTATATTGTCTCGGTGCTGAAAGAGACAAACCTAAATAGCTACTAATAACCTGAATAACGATCCACACTACTTCTGCTATTAAACATGTTATTAGGATCACGCTACGTCCATTACTTCACATGATGACCGAAAACGAATATTTAAATTCTGTTTTTAGCAACAGGTAGCAAAAACGATTATCTCATCCGAGTTCGTTAAAAGAGTTAATTCGTTAACATCTTCACAGGTAACGGCAGAGGCTATCCATATACATCCATTCATAAATTTACGTTTCGGTATAAGGCTAATACGCAATCCTCAAATTATGTATGAGTAACGGGTTCTATATATTTATTTTACATATCTTGTTCAAGCGGGAATTACAGCCTGGAAACTCCCTAGCGTACGCCATTATGTGTGGTGCAGACTTATTGTACGGATTCATACATAAATTTATTGCATATACTAGCTGAACCTGAGCTATTGTATTTCCACAGGACATAGTTCTAATATGAGCGTGAATCTCCTTCCCACTTATCACTATATCTGGGATACACTGAGAAAAAGTGTATGTGGTGTACATAATATTGTATGTTACATTTGTAAATCCTGTAGTTTTTGGACTTAACGTACGACAAACGTATAACTGAAAACGCATATCTTATAATACTTTCTGTATAAGTATTCCATCTATATGTACTTTCCGTATGAAACACTATAGGCGGTCAGGATCTCACATACAAATGGACGTATATAACATGGCTGACGAAGGTAACATACATATAAGTATGTAATATAAGGAAGACTGTTAGATATCAGACATCCTGCAACGGCATGATTTAACAGCTAATGGCAGTGCCTATGTAGCATACGGATAAAGTATGTTCCGTAATGATTTCTGTAGTAAGCAAGAGGATTCCGTATATTTGTACAATATACCGCTGTCCGGACAACGGATTTTTTCAGTGTACGAACACAAGTAAAGGGAAATAATTGCTATAGACAAACATATAAATGTAGTATTTTAATATGTAGAGTGTTGGGGGGAGTTCGTGGCAAACTTGGATAGGTAATAAATGATACCAGACGCAAATATTTTTTTTCTTATAATTCCATATCCGAATATGCCTCATTGTGGGTCCACAAACCTTCGAAATTGCCAGCTTGCAATAGGTTCTGTCATTCAGATTAAAGCAAAGCGCCTGAAATGTCCATCAACCCGCAATACGTAGCTCCTCTACTGGTTGCCTTTCACAAGGGTATCAACCTAGTGGCAATATTAAACTAATAGGGACAAAACGACGCCTAAAATGTGGAATAAGAAAAATAAAGACGAGTTCGTTTAAAAAAAAAACGAATAGGAACTGGCATATCTGCACAAAATTTGGAATCGAACAGCGAAACGCAACGTTTCTAACATTTGTGGTTTTCGAGATCACAGACAAATATTTGTAATACATTTATGACTTTTTTTTTTTCAAAACATGGTTACACTAAAAATTTTGAAATATGAGATCATTTTCTGTTAGTAAATTTATAGAACATCCGTCGTAGATTACAAATGTTAAAAAAGTCCCAAATATTTGTAACTAATTCTTTTAATTTCTTTGCAGCGGGATTCGACCTGTACATGGCAGCGTAAAGGAGAAGAAACGAAAGAAATTTTTGTTGTACAGTTTGTACGCTTGGGGATGCCCTATCGTGTTCCTTACGGTAACGATAGCAGTGGATAATGCACCTAACATTCCATCTAATGTCGTGAGACCAAGTATGGGGACTGTCAAGTGTTGGTTTCAAGGTAAAGTGTTTGGAATGTAAGAGTTATTAATGTTTAATATTACGACATTTTCATAGGTGTATAGCCTAGAGGCGGATCTAGGCAATAAGAACTGAGGGGACAAACAGAACCCAGATTATGATAGGTTCAGTATATCATGAGTTTACAGGGTGTCTATCGGTCACGAAAGTCACGAATGTCACGAAAAAGTCACGAAATCAGAAAACGGTCATGAAAGTCACGAAAAAGTCACGAAGTTTAGCTTTTGGGTCACGATTTTTTTAACTGTGCAAATGTAAGTACAGATTGGAAAAATTTTGTTCTATAAAACATCAGAATTGAACACCAAAAATGTCTATCGTCGGCTTTAGACGCTACCAAATCACAAGCAAAGTACGTTTCTATCGCATGGATGAAAATTCGGCCTAATTCGCACCCAAATTCGCTCTTGAAAATGTTAGGAAATTTTATGATTTAGTAAAGAAAAGGTCACGAAAAAGTCACGAAATTTCATTGTATAATTTTAGTAGACACCCTGGTTTACTATCAACTTTCAAAAATGTATAAATAATAGCTTCAATTATTTTTGTCACTCAAAAAACTGGGGGCCCCAGGCTTCCTATGCCCTGGGCTAGATCCGCACCTGTTATAGCCCTCTTTAAAAGGTCCTTTTGCGAATTAAGAAGATTACATGTACTACGGTCCTTTATTCATATATAATTTGGACCACGATAACTCAAATTGCTTGACAACTCGATTTTTTTTTTTTTTTTTTTTTTTTACATTTCCTTAATTCTCCATAAGATTCGATGTTAAAATAACTTTTGTAACTCGAATGTTTAAAGATTGGAACTTCGATAAGTCGAATTTTAAGGATTTCATAATCATATTTAAAAACTTCCGTAACTCGGTTTAGTTTCATATCTGCGAACCTCTTGAAGTCGAAGTTTACCTCTATAAGTCGAATTTCTCTTGATGTTATCTTAACTCGAAACTATAGCTGTAGGCTTTTACGTAATTGTCATTGTTGCTAGTCCTTTGTGTTTTACTCATATCTAGACATGGAAGCTCCATCTCCAAAACAATCCATACACAATTTTCTTTTTAATAGTCATCTTATTTAATTAAAAGAAGTGAGGAGTAATTGTAAATAAACATACTGTGAACGTTCTGTGTATTTCACAGGCCACATAACTGATTATGCAAACATGTCTCCTTGAAAATCAGAAAGTTGCCCATTTTGTACCATTACAGTCTGCAAAGTTCACTACACACCGCAGTTTTATTGCAGCTGACGTAGTATGGAATTTCCCCTAACACACCACCATAACAGTCCGAAACTGTAGTCGTCCCCTACCCATGGTTACCCTGACATCTGATTTTTTTTTTGTTTGTTTGTTTGTTTGTTTGTTTGGGCTACAAATAGTTAAAATCCGTTCCTTTTGTTGCATAACCTTGCTACCTTTTAATCTTCAGATCTGGCAACATTGACATGATGTTATCAGTCACGAATAAAGAGAAATGAAAATTTCCTTTTTACCCAATAGGACAGAAATGTTCAAAATCGTTGAAATATGTACTTCGTTATTTTTAAGTAACTCTCTATATAGAACTTCACACCTTTCTAAAGCGAATCTTCACATTGGTAATTTTGGAAATGGAAATAATAATAATAATAATAATAATAATAATAATAATAATAATAATAATAATAATAATAATAATAATAATAATAATAATAATAATAATAATAATAGTTTTCTGTGCTTGTCACTTTAATAACATTGTGTTCCGAAACTTGCTTCAGGCAGATTTTTTAATACAGGGTGGCCCTAAAGTAGGTTTACACCCCTGCATTGATCAAGTATAACATTCTAATTTATGGGTTTATTTGCTTCGGCTGTTCCAAGCTTAAGATATAAGAAAAAGGTATTAAGAACAAACAAAAAGAACTAAGTTTTCCTGATGGATAACAATAAGAAATTATATAAAATGTAATGAGGTGATCAGTACGGTACTGTGTACCTACTTTTGGGCTACTCAGTATTTCTGTTGAAGCAGAAGTCTTGAAAAGGCTCTTTGGGACTAGGCTTATTCCATCGGACAGTGAATTTTGAGTTCTTCATATGGTGCAGGGGCCTCCTTTAGGGAGGATAAAAGCCTCTGAGTTTGAGGAATACGTGCATTTTACTAAATTGTATACTACTACACTACTAAAAAACGTGAAACTCGGTGAATAATCTTGCCTCCCCATCCCGTGGCAAAATCTTAAATTACGCTACTGATGTCTAGTGTAGGGTGACCAACCGTCCCGTAAAAACGAGATTGTCCCGTTTTTTCACTACCAATCCCGGTGTCCTGAAAAACTTTCCCGGGACGCCAAAATGTCCCGTGTTTACGTTCATTGGGTACAAAAAAGTTTCCAATCTAAAATTTCCTAATTTATATTATTATTTTCCAAGCTGTGTGATTATATTGGAATATGTCTAATTACTGAGCAACGTCATTGCGACGTTTGCGATATTGGATGTGGTGGCTGCACTGTTTTCCCTCCAAGACTCCCATTCCGCAAACGACATTGCAAGGGGCTGAAAGTCTTATGAAAAACAAACTGTTTTTACTCTGTTTCGGGCAATGGAAGAATGAGGTGCTGTCATCAGTACAGTAAAGTGTTTCCGTGATTTAACTAACAAAGGAAGTATCAATGAGCTCATATCGAAACCTACCGTAAAATTTCACTCAGAGGAAGGAGGTCCCACAGAAAGACCACACACAAAAAAGCAGCTGCGTTTTTGAATTGGAATTAACCAAAATGGCAGATTGAAATGTCGCGTATCCATGTCGACAATTGCACAATACGTTCAGTACTACCCCTTGTAAACTGCCTGTTAATAAAAAGTCAATAACAACAATGTGAGTACATACTATACCTAAGGGAAAGTCGTACGGTAAGGTGAACATTGACAGCAAATATATAGGAAACACCCTCTATATTTTCCCAATTTGTTCTAAATGTCGTTGAACAAAGCTACACACTTGTAAGAGATTAGTCGGCAAATTTGGTTCAAATTGGTTGAATAGGGGTGGAGATACAAGCCAAACAAAACGAAAATTCCATTGGAAAAGTACAAAATAGTTTAAACACCATGTAGATGTTTTCTGATGATTTGTTTGAAATTATGGTGGTCACAACTAAATACTTTTGAAAGACTACTCTGAAAATTTGGTTCAAATCCGTTGAATAGGAGCAAAGATATACTAGATAATACGAAAATTATCGAGTAAGAGTTAAATTTTAATAGCGACAACTTATTTTTGGACAGCTGCTTCATTTGGGAGTTGTGCACATGCAAACATACACAATAAATATGCCTGTAACTTTTTACCAAATGCACGTATCTTAATACTATTGCTACCATTATTTTTCTGCTTAAATTCTACCCCAAAATCATGTATTATATTGCCCTATTCCTATTTACAAAACTTGACCTGAATTCAAGATGGCTGCTGTCAAGGTTCACCTTACCGTACGACTTCCCCTTAGGTATAGTATGTACCCATATTGTTGTTATTGACTTTTTATCATTAACAGCCAGTTTACAAGAAGTGGTACTGAACGTATTGTGCAATTGTCGACATGGATACGCGACATTTCAATCTGCCATTTTGGTTAATTTCAATTCAAAAACGCAGCTGCTTTTTTGTGTGTGGTCTTTCTGTGGGACTTCTTTCCTCTGAGTGAAATTTCACGGTAGGTTTCGATATGAGCCCATTGATACTTCCCTTGTAAGATGTAACATACTGTCATTTACGAAAGGGGAACAAAAATATAGAACTATGAAAGTGAAAGTAAAAGAAAACTAGTTGTAAGTGAAATAATGTTTAAAAGTAAAGAAAAAGCAAATAAAGGGAGTTGGAATCCGATGCTGAGAGTAATTCGTTATAAATTCTGCCAGTGACAAATTTTGTTGATTAACAGATATTGATTAATGTTTCATATATTTTTAGCAATGTTTTCAAAATTTAATTTTTTGGTAGTTGCTGATAGTTACTTGTTATTTAATTAATTCCACAACCTTTTCAATAGGTTTTAAAACTAGAAATTGTAAATTTGCCCTTTTTTTTGTGAGAGAGAGATAGATAATTAGATAGAGAGAGAGAGATAGATAGATAGAGAGAGAGAGAGAGAGAGAAAGAGAGAGAGAACGGAGATTCAAAAATATATATTTAGGAAAGCAACCTATCCAAAAGTAAAAAGTTGTCCTGTTTTTTCTAGTTGATGATTTGGTCACCCTAGTCTAGTGTACCATAGTTTTGGTACTTGTATGAATATTTACATTTCAAATTTATACTTTTTAAAAAATTTTTGCGCTTATATTTCACTTTTTAACCGTAATTTTGCACCTAAAATTCATAACTGTAGTTATTACAGATGTATAACTATGGGTAGGCAACCTCACAATTGTCATTTAATTAGGCAATAAGTCAATAGATGGCAGAGTGGTTCAATGATTAATTATTCGAGTCTTTTATGTGGCGCCTTTAACGGAAATATTAGGAACTATTGCCAACAAACGTTCGTATGACTGGAATGAAATGGGTATATTTTAGAGATGGCCAAACTTTTCCGGAATCGGAAATTCCGTTTTTCGAAATCCGTATTTTTTTTATTAATTTCCGGAATTTTCTAAATATTTCATCTTTACAATTTGGCAGCTCACAATCAGCAAGGATAAGCTAGAGTTCTCCCCTACCCAAATTCCTATTAATAAATCAAGATAAGTCATGGCCCACAAAATTTGGTATATTTCCTAATATCTGCTCTGCAAACAGTAGCGTCATCTCAGGTGCTGCTTGAAGGGGAGAAAAATGACAAGATTGTCCATCCATAAGAGTTTCACGTTTTTTATTAGTATACAATTTACTAAAATGCATGTGTTTCTCAAATTCAAGGGAGAATTACCCCCTGCCCTCTCCTAAATGACGCACCTCGGCAGTACTGAACTTGGAACTTATCATGTCTACAGAAATAGCAATAAAATTATATCATTAACGTATTTTTGTTATTCTTTAGGATTCTAGTAGTTTCTCCCAGTATTATTATCATTATTATTATTATTATTATTATTATTATTATTATTATTATTATTATTATTATTATTATTAGTAGTAGTAGTAGTAGTAGTAGTAGTAGTAGTAGTAGTAGTAGTAGTAGTAGTAGTAGTAGTAGCAGAGTAGTAGTAGTAGTAGTAGTTGTAGTAGTAGTAGTAGTAGTAGTAGTAGTAGTAGTAGTAGTAGTAGTAGTAGTAGTAACGTTGATAAAAATATAAGCCTAAGTGTAACAGTGAACTTCACGTTTTATTCATATTTATATACGTATATTTTTTTCAGATAAATTTAGTAATTTGTGCTATTTTAATGGACCGATTGCTATATTGCTTTTCACCAACCTAATATTTTTCATCCTCACTGCAATGAAAATTGTTGAAATGAGAAAGGAAACAGCTGTTCTGCAGAAGAAAGGGAACCAACGCCATGATGACCAGCAAACCGATACTCAAAGGTATTGTAATTAGTAATTATAATCTCTGGAATAAACTAGTTCATTTAGATGATAAATAAACACATCAAAAGATTTATGTATTCACAGACAATAATACAAATGGCAGAGTGAATTGATTTAAATCAGTCTGATTTAAATCACGATTTTAATCAAGATTTAAATCACTTGATTTAAAAAAATAAATAAATAAAAATCGTTGATTTAAATCAAATTCGGAAATAAATTAATTTGAAGTGAAAATAAGTAAAATCCCGTTTCTGATCTGTTATTTTGATTATTGAAGATAATAAATAATCATAATACAATGAGACTCAAATGTATGTACAGCACAGTATGAAAATGAGTATCATACAGAGGATGATTAGGAAAAATCCCGTTTTGAACGGGTAACGGCTGAATCCTGCTTTCTTCTCTTCGTAACATAGGGTTTTTAAATCGCTAACTATTCCAACGGTGAAATCACCATAGACATTTAAGACGAAAATTCTTTTGTGTGCACGTCCGTTTGTTTCTAGATAATAGGGGCGTACTTAGAGAAGCCCGATCCCCTCTTCGAAAGGAAAAAAAAGGGCGAAGTTTATGTACTAAATACATAGAAATTCCTCGGTATCATAATACAGCAAATTTTGGGTGCGTTAAAATATCGAATAATATCTATATATATAAAAGAGAACGCACAAAATCCTTTGTCCGCTCATCACGCTAATACGGCTGAACCGATTTCTTTCATTTTTGGGGGGTTGTTAGGATTTGGACCCTAGATGGTTTTTATCATATCACTTTAATTTTCAATTACCAGTGTCTTGAGATAATTGACCAATCAGGTGTCAATACGTACAAAAAATCCTTTGTCCGCTCATCACGCTAATACGGCTGAACCGATTTCTTTCATTTTTGGGGGGTTGTTAGGATGTGGACCCTAGATGGTTTTTATCATATCACTTTAATTTTCAATTACCAGTGTCTTGAGATAATTGATCATTCAGGTGTCCATACGTAGAAATCCTTTGTTATTAGTTCATCATAGGTATAAAAATAAACGTATTTATATGCAACCCGCATGACCCTGTGACTCGGCGGGTTAACATAACTAACAGGCGCTATAAATCACTTGAAAGCGAAAAAGTAAAAATTATCTAAGTAACAAAGTTTATTGCGTTCCGGGGTGACCGCAGCGAAGCGGGGCGGGTTAACATAAATGACAGGCGATATAATGTTAACATTTACTGCAATCTACTATGGTTTTTATCATATCACTTGAAAGCGAAAAAGTAAAAATTATCTAAGTAATAAAGTTTATTGCGTTGCGGGGTGACCGCAGCGAAGCGGGGCGGGTTAACATAAATGACAGGCGATATAATGTTAACATTTACTGCAATCTTCTATGGTTTTTATCATATCACTTGAAAGCGAAAAAGTAAAAATTATCTAAGTAACAAAGTTTATTGCGTTCCGGGGTGACCGCAGCGAAGCGGGGTGAACGCTGCTAGTTTTTGATAAAGTAGATACTTTCAAATATCTGGGATCAATATTAACCAACGAAAACGATATTCACGAAGAAATTAAATGTCGACCAAAAACAGGGAATTCGTGTTATTATTCAGTTCAAAATCTGTTGTTGTCGCGAATTCTGTCGAGGAATTTGAAGCTTAAAATATATAAAACGATAATCATGTCTGTTGTTCTGTATGGTTGCAAAACATGTTCGCTTACTATGAGGGAAGAGCATAACTAAAAGTATTTGACAACAAGATCTTGACACGAATATTCGGACCCAAGAGGAACGAGAATGGTGGAAACTTCATAACGAGGAACTACACAATTTATACGGTTTGCCCAACATTGTTAGGGTCAAGTGTAGGAGGCTTAGGTGGGCGAGTCATGTAGCTAGAATGGAAGAAAGTAGAAACGCTTTCAAAGTCTTTACTGGAAGACAAATCGGAAAACGGCCATTAGGAAGATCTAGGTGGAGATGGGAGGACAATATTAAGATGGATCTCGCAGAGATAGGAATACAAAGTAGAAACTGGATCCAATTGGCTAAGGATAGAAGTCAGTGGAGAGCTTTTGTGAACGTTGCATTGAACCTCCGGGTTCCATAGACTATAGAGTTAGTTAGTTAATTTTATGCCAAATTTATGTACTTTATATGTATTTCGTGCCGCTAACTAGTTCCGATTTTTTTAAAAAATATGTCCCGGCCAAATATCAGTAATTTCGTGAAAAGAAAAGTGTCATGTTCATAAACGTTGCTGTATGTTTTTTTTTTTTCTTTAATGCTTAAGAAACACTGTTTGGAATTAAAATAGGTTAACGATTGGGGATTAATTCAAACTTAAACCCCAATACTTTCACTTAGATGGCATAGTTAACATTTAATACTAATTCCTAATGCTTTTTCTTCAGTTCGTGACTTGTATTATACGAGGAGAAAGATTTGATTTAAATAATAAAAATGGATTTAAATTTAAAAAATCAACTAAAATGATTTTTAAAAAATCGTGATTTTTTCCACTCTGACAAATGGTCAACTTGCCGAAAAACTTGAAATATTAGTGACCAGTACACGGTAGCGCCTCTTTATTTGCTCCGAAGGAACTAACTTTCTTTGTGACGTCAGCTGTGTGGAAATTTTAAATCTAACCGTTGGCAGGCGTGTTGCGTAGAAGTCGTGGATTTGTGGTATGAACAGACAAGGAAATAAAAAGAAAATGACACCTAGAAACAATAAACACCTAGAAACAATAATCCAAGAATAATTGAAATGAAACGATTCTTTTTAAGTAAGTAAGAGTCCGATATGCAGTGGCTTAGTCTTCTATCTGATCTTTCGAAACAAGCGAAGGGATAAAAGCATACTGATTACGGACCCACGATGCCACGTACGAAGGAGGATAGTAGCGCCAACTTCTTGCGACGAAATCAAATGCTGATTGTTTTTCCGCCGTGCAGACGATCAAAACAGACTTTTAGAGTGCATATAGGATGATGATTGTCTGCATGTATTCTTGTCTGCATCTGTACATATTGTCCGTTCACTCTAGGATGGAAAATTGTTTACAAACAACAATTGTAGTGCGACCGTCAAAACCTTGCGTCTCACCCCTACATGGTTAATTCATGGTTGCCAGGCACATGAATCGCCGAACCGAATGTACCTACTTCTGCACAGTCATGGACCAAGTGCTATTACTACATAAATTGCTGCTTTTGAGATGATTGAGATATTAACGTTATGACAAATCGAGTTAGTTATTATGTAATACAATCTTATATATAATGCACACTCAATTTTGTACAAGTGTTCTTGTTCGAAAGTGTGTGAAAACCTTGTACGCCTGGCAATATTGGAAGATGGCAGTTTGTGTTGTAAACAATAAACAGAAAAAACGAAGACCGTTAGGTTCGCTGGAGAGCATTGTTTTCATGATATGGCGACAGAAACATATTGTACTGATTGTAAACAAGGGCTGGGAATTTCGATGCGAGTATAGGTGGAAATATTCCCGCCACATATTGCCTGTTGGTGAAGGTCTGCAATGTTGCAAACTGCTAAGTCTAGAATTTCATACTAATTGAACGAGCTTTGAGAAGGATTAGTGTGATGCAATAATTATAAATACTAACAACCATAGACTTAAAGTATTAGGAAATAAAGCATGCTGCTGTAAGAACAATATAATACACATTGAATTACGTGTTCAAAGTACAGTATAAAGCGAATTTTAACATTTAAACATTTTAAAGCTGTACACACTTGCCCTGTTTGGCTGCCCTTACCAGACACTGTGCAACACAAAGAAAGGCATTAAAATAGGTAGATCGAGCGTGGGCATGATTCCTGATTCCTAGCCGGTATTCCTTATTAAGGCTTTCCTCAGTCCCACGAGGTGAATGCCTAGATGGTAGCTTCTGTAAGGCAGGGGCGGATCCAGGACGGACTCCTGGGGGGCGGTGGGTTTTAATACTGCTACTTAGAGCTACTTTTAAGAGCTCCAAACTCTGGGATTGGGTTTTATTTAAATATATAAAATGAGTAAGTTTCCTCTCCTGGGGGTGCAGTCGCCATGATCGCCCCCTGGATCCGCCACTGCTGTAAGGCCAGAATTGAGCCAAACACTGAGGCCCCAGAATTGGCTGAAAATATATTCCTTCAGAATATTATGTTGCCAACACTTCCACAAATATTATGGTGGTGGGTTCCGATATCCCTTTTTCGTTTATATGTGCTTAAATTCATTATGAAGTAAATGTAGAAGTGTTTCTTTCATTCTCTTTCTTTCTTTCTTCTCATCTTTCTCATCCTCGCTCTCCTTTCCCCACCTTCTTAAAATTTGAATAGTATCCTCCTGTAAGATTGTTTCTCTCCAAGGCCCAAGGTTTAGAGACCAACCTGATATAGTTAACTATTAGCAGAACTGTACCAATAAATTCACATTAGAGACAGCGCCGTAACTTAGATTTTTCTGGGGGGCAAACATTAATACGTGTATTTGGGCCTCCTAGAAAAAGTTTTTTTTCTCATTCTTGGGGCCCCCTCTTTCTATCTTTCTCTTACTATTTATGCCCCCCGGAGCCTGTGGGCCCTCCCTCACGGCAAGGTCTGCGGGGCCGTTACTTACGCCCCTGGGCCCGTTCCATTCATGACAAATTAATTAAGGGGACAATATTGACAAATATCAAAGCCATGCGAATAAATGTTATTTCTAGGGCCCCTAATAATAGACGTTTCTTCCTGAAGTGGGCCCACGGCTCACTTTTGTTTTATTTACCTTTTGTGCGCTGCTTTATGTAATGTAGTGAAACTGTTTGATGCTTCATTAATAATTTCATGTTCATATTGTCTATGGATTAAGAAAATTTTGTCTCCAAATGGGCCCCTTCGAACGGCGGAGAACCTCCCTGTGAGGCAGTTGCCCCTCCCCTGTCCCACACAAGTTACGGTCCTGATTAGAGAAAAAGTAAACTCTTTCGAAATTTACGCAACTTGCAAATACCAAACCCTACTAGTGCTAAAATTGATGAGTTAGTGCCACTGTTACCACTGCTATAAGGGGAAAATAGGGGAAGGACTGCTAAGATTCGCTGGCCAGGTTTTGTGTCAAAACACAGCGCCAAGCTACAGTAAACCGACAATACAATATCATTGAAAAATTCTTGTGATGACCCACAGATTACCTGCAAACAGGATTATAATCGCAGATCATCTTAGTCATGGCATCTCTGCAATATTGTCTATATCAGTAAATAAAATATAAGTTACAGGTAATTATTGTTGTGTAATTGCAATACATCTTTGTTTTAAGTGAAAATTTAGAATAGCAAGCGGCCATTAAATATATTGGCGAAGAATGATATGAAGATAACATAAATGCATAATGATATGAAATATGATCTGGGGACTCGATTTCAAAACTTTAAATTGTTGTCATTTGGACATTGATTTAAACGAAGTAGTGGGAGCCTGAAAGATGACCCGCGAAGTTGAAGACGAAAATCTGTTACTATAATAAATTGTTGAAAACGTCCATGATATGACATTCAAGGATCACTGATTAAGGGCAGATGACGAAATCTTTACACATTTCAGGTAAACAAGTGTTTCACATTTCTGACCAAAGAATTGTGCAGGAAGAAATTGACTGCAAGGTGAGTGTCACGCATGGCAGTAGATACGGAGAGGCGAGGGGGGACATTGCCCCGGACGCTGATAGCAAGAGGACAAGGAACGAGCAACAAGAAAGAAAAACTGTTGGGAAAGAGTAAATGGCGCGGCGCTCTATTAAATCAATATTGTTGTCGGTTTGTAGATATAGATCTGGTAATATATATATATATATATATATATATATATATATATATATATATATATATATATATATATATATATATATATATATATATATATCTTGCTCGCTCCACTTGCAATTCAAACGTTTCAATGAGTCAGAAGTTTATACTTATTACTAAAGAAAATGCATATATGATTTGTTAATGACTAGGGCAACCCAAAAGCATAAAAAGCATAACAGCAGTTTACACATATGGTTGGTACCTTGAACATGGTTGTGGTTGTCTAAGGGTCCAGAAGAAACTAATTTTAAAAGCATAATAAATCATAATTTTAGAAAATAAAGTATAAAGCATAATTTAAAATATATAGCACAATTCTTGGAAAATTCTGTTTAACTGCAAGTTTAACATACAGTATTAATATTTTTTAAAACCAATATTTACAATGCAAAATCATTGAGAACATAACAATGCAAAGCTTATTTTTATTTCTATAAACTTTTCGGTGTAATCCTTTGAAGTGAAAAAAAAAAAAGAAAACTTTACGCCAACAGTAAATAGTACACAAGAACTCCACACTATATTGTTATGTGTACCTCTTGAACTTGAGCACTTACTGTGCTTTTTGGTGGCATCTTTTACTTTCCCTTTCTGTATATATGGACCTCTAAGGCGAACACGAGTGATAAAAAACACTGACTCGTGTATAGCATATCTCTTTACAGTGCATTAAATAGAAAGTTCATTAAACTGGTTACATAAAATATTAATAAATAGATTAAGATATTTAGAATATTTATGTATAGTAAATATTATACATTAGATATACACGATTAATGTAAAACAATGATTAAAATTAACAATAAAGCATAATTTGGAAAAATAAAGCATAATGTGGATTGCTTTATTAATGACTATGCAATATACAAAGTGCCGAGTAATGACTTAATAATGTACTCAAGAGCGTTCTCAAAATCAGAAACTGTCAAATTCTGAATTACATGTTCACATTTTGATAGTGATGAATGTTGTTAATTAATTCCGAAATATACCTAATCGCATTAATTACGACGATAGGAATGAAGGTATGAAGATGAGAGGGGTAAAGCGACATATGCAGGCTGCTGTTTGCACGAGATTAAAAATGATGGTAAACAAGGGGAATAATAACATTTTCAAACTTAAAGCACTTGTAGAATAGCGCTCAAAATTAATTAAAATGAATTTTATCTTTTTCAAAGACTAGTCACTACCAGTTTTTTTATTTCATTGACATATGAAATGCTTGCAATTTCAAGGCATTTATTGGGATTATTTCTCCATTTCATACTACTTGTATCACCAGGATATATACAGTATATTGTGCTTTCGTATCTAATTGTGTGGTATTTTTTACCTATCTATACACATACAAAGATACATACGTACATATACACACATTATAAATATAGCTATGCGTGTATATGTGTTAGTGTATTTTCATATGTTAATTAATATTAAGTAACCTTACATTCAGAACTCACATTCATTAAGAAATTAAGTAATTACCATAATTTCAAAGATATGTAGTAACCAAATTAAACCTTGGATTTTATTATCCAAACATTAAATATATTATTCAGCTCCATAGATCAAATTGAGAAAATTTGAAAGAAGGCTGGTTCTGAATTTCCATTACATATCGCAAAATATTTTGTACAGTAAAAAAAATCGAAATTAAAATGCTATTTGTGTAGTCACATGCAGAATAAAATTTCAGTTTACAATTATTCCTGGGAATTAATATTGTTACTCATTTCGAACATTTTAAAAGCTTATAGTTTCTAATGTATTGAAATTTCATTTCTTATCGATAGTATAAAATGTACATAGTTGTAAATCTCCATAACTGATCTTCAAGTGGACCAACCAAAGGTAATTTTATACACCAAATACCAACTGTATACTAACCAAAGGTAGTTTTATATATCAACTACCATCTGTATACCAACCAAAGGTAGTTTTATATACCAACTACCAACTGTATACCAATCAAAGATAGCTTTATACGCCTATACCAACCACCAACTGTATAACAACCAAAGGTAGTTTTATATACCAACTACCAACTGTATACCAACCAAAGGTAGTTTTATATACCAACTACCAACAGTATATCAACCAAAGGTAGTTTTATATACCAACTGCTAACTGTATACCAATCAAAGGTAGTTTTATATACCAACTACTAACTGTATACCAATCAAAGGTAGTTTTATATACCAACTATCAACTGTATACCAACCAAAGGTAGTTTATATACCAACTGTATACCAATCAAAGATAGCTTTATACGCCTATACCAACTACCAACTGTATACCAACCAAAGGTAGTTTTATATACCAACTGTATACCAATCAAAGATAGCTTTATACGTCTATACCAACTACCAACTGTATACCAACCAAAGGTAGTTTTATATATCAACTACCAACAGTATATCAACCAAAGGTAGTTTTATATACCAACTACCAACTGTATACCAACCAAAGGTAGTTTTATATACCAACTACCAACAGTATATCAACCAAAGGTAGTTTTATATACCAACTACCAACTGTATACGAACTAAAGGTAGTTTTGCCAAGTTTAATAAAAAGTTCGAAACAAGCCTCTTGAAAACAGCTCTTATTTGTAAGGGAATATACGTATAATGATCATTTTTGGCTGTTGCAATGTTCTGTCGAAGCAGCTTGATAAAATTTCAGCGTAGCATAACAAGAGCTGTTTCTCTTGTATAGCTATATGTATATGTAAGACAGAAGGAAAATATTAGTTAGATGAGTGTAGGGGGCACCAAATTCTCGTCTCGCCTCGGGCTCCGAAATTTGTGGCCAGGGCTCTAGTATCACGACTGCTGACATCTGATGGTAAACGAATAAGAATACAAAGCCCTAAGGACAATTTAACTCATTTTAATAAAAATTCACGGTTGATTTCATTCATTAATTTATAACCATCACTGCTGAAAAGCATGGGTACACACTGTTATATACCAGAAATGAAACAGCAGTGAAAACAATGAAAACATTCAGATTTTTCAATTCCAAAGAGATTCGTATGAGGAGAAGAAGTCTGTCGGTCTTCACTTTTTTGGGGGAGGGGTTGAGAACGATATCCTTCTAATTAACTATCTCGTACTTGTAAAATCATGTCCACTGGATATCATACAAAGATTTGAGATTAGATACGGGGGTAAGGGATCAATTTTTATTATTGAAGTAATTATATTGTAAAATGGAGTTTCATATCTTTAAACGTTGATAAATGCTCTTCATTATGTTTGTACAATCATTTATAATTTATGTTTGTACAATCATTTATACAATCATTTATAATTTATTAAAATAATTATATCGTACAATCATTTATACCGTAAATCATTGAAGTAATTATATCCTACAATCATTGAAGTAATTATATCGTACAATCATTGAAGTATAATTATATCGTACAATCATTGAAGTAATTGTATTGTATAATTTATTGAAGTAATTTATGTTTGTACAATCATTTATACAATCATTTAGAATCATGTATTGAAGTAATTATATCGTAAAATGGAGTTTCATATCTTTAAACGTTGATAAATGCTCTTCATTATGTTTGTACAATTATTTATAATTTATGTTTGTACAATCATTATGTTTGTACAATCATTTATAAATCATGTAACACTAAAATATGTTTGAAATTTAAAAAAAAACTATGTAAAGGAGTGTTGATCACGAGAGTTTAGAAATTTCTAATTTCAATTTGAAAATGAGACGAGCTCTGCCATGTTTCTAGTCTCGTCTCGAATTTGAAAATACATTTCTAGTCTCGTGGGAAACAGTACTTAAATGTGCAGTGTGTCCAATGATGAAAGTATTAAATTGCTCCCAATAATAAGAAATATGCTTATTCCAGAAAATTAATGTTATTCTTGTACTCTCTTTTACGTTAGGTTCAACTTATACTTGAAGCTTTTCATCATCATGGGAGTTAACTGGATTGTGGAAGTCGTTTCCTGGGCGATTGGAGGACCAAGATACATCTGGTACTTACCGGATCTTAGCAACACGTTGCAAGGGATCCTGATTTTCGTGATTTTCGTGTGCAAACGAAAAATTCGTCAACTTGTTAAATCCAAAATTTGTCGTCGCACAACAAAAGACTCTCTTGTTTTCATAAAACCAGTTTCATCAAGAACTTCTTCCAATAGAACAGAGAGCACCGAGATTGATAGCAAGGCTATCCAGTTGAAATGCGTATCATAAGCGGGAAAATTTAAGTCATTTAATATACTGTACAAGGCAAGTCAAAATGATGGACCCGATTTCAGAAATTTATTTTGTGAAGTCTGATAAGCATATATTATTATGAGACATGCACTTGCTGAGAACGGTTAGCTTTCAAAGTTTAGTTTCCACGCAATGTTTCCACTTCCTACCGCTAGGAGTCAGCACCGAGCACGAAATGAAATTGCTTATATTAACCGCAATATGATACAAAAGGTTTGACAGAAGATAGACTATCGTCTTGATGTGTGTCGTGTTACGCGAGGTGCTCGCATACAGGGTCGTGCCGTGGAAAATCAGCGCCCGGGGCGAGAGTATACGACGGCTCCCCCATTCCAAGCAATTTTTCCTATCTTTTTTCCTTTTTTCTCCCGAAATTTTCGCCCCCCCCCCCAACGGCACGGCCCTGCTCGCATAGAACACTTGTAGTATGTTTGAAGCATGGACTTCGATTCTTTACCATTTTTTTAGGACATGTTCATTAGATTCATAGAATATATTTCTGAAATCGAGTCCATGATTTTGATTTGGCCTGTATTTAAGTAATACAAATATTGACGTTTGTTCGTCCTCGTTATATTCTGAGAAGTGTAACATGTTTGCATTAGCGTCAAAAGAAAGAATTAGGGTGTCTTAAAGCAATCAAGAACTCCGAGAGGGGCGTGGACGCCATTGAAGTCAAAAGGCTTGATTAAAATGTTTAACTGATATATTTTGTATTAGTTTCGGTCATTCGTTCAGTTTACAAATATGGGCCTATCGTAATTTATAAAGTGTAAGATTACTACCATCAAAGAAGGAGTAATTTTCTTACTGCATTCGAAATTTATTCAAATTGAATATGTTTTCGAGGGGAGAAAGTTGAATTCATTTTAAATAGTTCAGCACTGGTTGCTCGACCAACTCTGAATTTATTTATTTTAATATATGATAAAGTGCTTAAGGATCGGGAAATACAATCAACATTGTTTGTTTTCTGTGTAAAAGTTGTGGCCATGTTTATTTCGTGTGTGTCAGCATTCCTAACACTTGTAAACATTCCCTCAATGATCCAGAGCTTCTTTATTTCACATGATACGAACATTACAAATGATACGAACATTACAAATTAATCTAACACTACAAATTATACAAACATTACAAACGATCAAAACACTACAAATGCTACAAAGACCACAAATGATCAAAATACTAAAAATCGTACAAACACTACAAATTATTGAAACACAAATGATCAAATCACTACAAATAATACAAAGACTACAAATACCCCATGAATGAGAAAAGTGGATTTAAAGTAGGAATATAAATTTGTCTACCTACATCTAAGATATTATCGATCATAAAAAAGTGTCTTTAATGTATCGTAAATGATATGATAGTATGATATACTCAAGAAATTTCTTTGTTATGAATAATATCTTAGATATAAACAGGTCTTCCATATCCCAAATTGGACGGATATGATTAACAATAGTTCAATTGAGTTCTGCGCCCTCAAATTAACTCAAAATATGCAATTGGAAATTTTCCATCCGAGGGCGCTTTTACCATTAACATGAAAGGAAGTGAGCAAGGTTACGAAGAATTTCGTTATCGTCGGGAGTACTTCCAATAATCTCTACGATGGCAAGTATGTCATATATATCGGTATTTTGAATTGTTTTGTGGTTTTGTGTGCCACATTTTTTTGCCCCTACTTGTATTCGAATTTTAAAAACTTCGAAAAGGTTTAATCTTTGAGTACATACAACATATTATATCGTTTGTGTATCAAATTTGGATATTTAATCTCTGATATAACTTGGGTTCACTCGAGCAGACGGTTCTACCAAACAGAAAATTTATAGATAAAGTACGATGTGGAACAATTTTCGTGAAGGAATCAGAGTGTGAATATAAGTAATTACTGTCCGTGCACAGCATATTGAAATGAATTTTGTGTATGTGTAAGTAAGTACTGTATGTGTAAATGTGCTCTCCCATTATTTTCGTTTATGCAAATACCCCCGTCGCTGACGCGCTTGCTCCCTGCGAACGCAACTCCTCGCTACCGCTCGCGCCCTCCTGCGGCGCTCCTGCCCTGACTCGGTTAGATAGCTTTCGTGCTTTTTAGTGACAACCCAACACAAATTGGTTGTTTTATGTACTGTAGATTTTTTATGCCATAGACCCTACGTCCACATTATATTTATACTGATTTCTCCTGAAGGCAATCTGCTAGTAGTAACGGAGCTCCTCATTTAGTGCATGTTCTACTAAAAGAAACACAAAGCTCTAACCTAACCTGAAAGTGTAAGAAATGTCTCAAAATTTGGTAGAAACATCTGCTTGAGCAATGCCTATAACTTGCACTTGTATTTATAAAATATTATTATCTTGAACGATCAAGTCAATGAAAAAATACGAGAATTTATATTAGCGAATAGGTTTCTGGTTTCGAGTCACCTGTACATGCATTTTATTACATTGCATTTTAGTATTATAATTAGTTTTTATTACATTGTATTTTAGTATTATATTTAGTTTTTATTATGTTTTTATTATGTGGATTAGATGAATAGCACAGACTTGTTACAGTGTTTCGTTGCAATACGTGACGACCAATTACCACGATTTGAAAATAAATAAATAAATAATTTTAAAGCCACATCGAACAAAATGTGAAAGTAAAAGGCATTAAAATACAGTGATATGAGTGATTTTTTTTTTTTAATGTGGGAAAACATTCACAGATCATGAAAAGGAATATTCATATTTTTGCATGAAAACGCATGGATGAGTCAACTAATTTCATTTTTGGGGTAAACGAAATATAGTGCGAAGTTCCAAAAGTTACATTTTCAGGATTCCAAACAGTAGGGCTGCTAGGTAAACAAACCTAATTTATTTTCATAAAATATGTTTCCACATTTTACTTATTTTTCATTTATATTTACAAGTAGTATATTCGTAAAGAAGTATGTATGTGTCACTGTTAGAAAATGACAAATAACAATCTACAAGTTAACAGTGTATGTTGCTGCATATACGAGTACAGTACATAAGTATAGAGGTCTATGTCAGTTTTTTTGAGCAAAATAAAAACTGTCAAAATTATTATTGGGAACGAATAACATTTTTTAACTCCAGAAAAGTTTTTTTTTTCGATTTTCTCAAAACTACACATGAGAATTTGCCGTCAATCATGCTCCTTTGTTCAGATCGATCTGATTTATTGACCAGTGATGATAATACCGTTCCCATATTTTTTAAAGCGATATTCAAAATATTAACACAGTTGAAAAACAGTGCTGAGGAGGATCAGGGTGAGCAGAGTTGTCTTCAACATTAGGAGGCGGGCAGATTTGAGGCTTATTCTGGAGGGACATCAATTTAACCTTAGTCTCCTTTGTGACAATCGGACACAACTCTTCACATTTCTCACCAAAAAAAAAAAAATCAAATAGGATTATTGGGGGGACAGGCCCCAGTTCCAAGATTGGAAGGCACATGTCCCCCTCATCCCCTAGGATTTGCGTCAGTGGAGAGAGGGAATATATATAATAGTTTAAACATTTGCTGCGATGCCCTTTTGAAAATAGAACGCTGATTAAGTGACAGTTATTTGAAAAATTTTTCTGTAAATTTTTTGATGCAATGTATTAGCTTGCAGTAGTTTGTTTTATAACAGTAAACAGTGAATATATATTTTTTGAAACCTTTGCAAGATAGTAAAATTTAATAAACATAAAAGATGATGTAAATAAAATGAGGTTGAATTACTTTTATAATATAACATATTGTAACTTCTTTTTATTTTGAACCCAATTACCTCAATGTTACTTAACTATATATATATATATATTGTTAACTAGAAATTGTATTTATAATTTTCTGTGTTCTTTTAGCTGACATTCAGACAATCCTAATGATCTCTACTTGTAAATTCTAGAATATAACATTAACATATATTCAAAAAATGTCTAAAGATGATACATACGGGGTTTGTCCGGAAAGTAATAGGACTGTGTCGATTTAAAAAAAAAATTATTGAGCCAATCGTTACAATTCTTTAAAAACTTTCAAAATAGGCTCCTTCTGCGTCGATGCAGCGCTGCCAGCGCGATTTCCAAGCATTGAAGGCGTCACGGAAGTCATTCTCCGGAATAGCCTTGAGAGCCGCGGTGCAAGCTGCTTGGATCACCTCTGTTGTCTCAAAATGCTTGCCTTTCATCGGGATCATACTCAAAGATCCATGATTCGTAACCTGTGATTACGTTATTCAAAAATTGGGGGTCACTTTCACACATGTTCAAATTTTCTTGGCACAATTCCACTCGTCGAAATTTCTGGTCGTCAGTGAGCACTTTTGGGACAATCTTCGCGCACACCTTGCGCATGTTCAAATGCTCCGTCACAACTTCATGAACCACAGTTTTTGGTAAATTTAACATCTGGGCAATTAAACGAATACTTAGTCGACGGTCTGAGTTCAAAACTTCGCGCACACGAGTCACATTGTCGGTGTTTGTCGAAGTCGAAGGTCTTCCAGCACGGTCTTCATCGGCGACCTCTTCCCGGCCCTCCGAAAAGGCCTTGTGCCACCGAAACACACCACTTCTTGCTAAAGCATCATCTGGGTAAACATGCTTGATCATATCAAACGTCTCTGTCGCAGATTTACCGAGTTTAACACAGAATTTAATCGCGTACCTCTGCTCTAAGGAACGCTGCATTTTCGGCTTGCACCACTCACAGAAACACGTCGCGCGAAAAAGCTTGTCCTGACTCTCCGTGTGCTCGGAGACAACTGACCAGCCGCTCGTTCGTTAGCTAGGAACGCTCTCTACCGGATCCAGTCGGTGCGCGCACGCTCCAAAGTACAGTCATGGCGGAATAAAATCTGTCCTATTACTTCCCGGACAAACCCTGTATATCAATTGAGCTGAAGAGTGGCATACTTGATGGTAAATCCTCATGCAGAATTCTCGGTAAAATCGAAAAAAAAGTTCAATTTTTTGGCGCTAAAATATACGAGAAACGTTCGTTATATTCTAAGCCTAAACGTGACGCAAGCAACACCCGTGGGATAACGAAACTTGATGAAATAATTGTATCACTCTTCCTTAGCATAGAAACATAAGTAGAAGGCGCTACCATTTATTCTTCGGTTTTAGTAAGGTGCGGAACGTGGACACCCAGCAATGTCTACGAACAAGTCGCAACGTATACAATACACGGTGAGCAACTGTTTGCAAACTTGTTATTCAACAGTGCGGATTTCATCTTTTCTTACCCATCCATCCTATTCTCCACATTTGGCCACAAGTTACCGTTTCTTGTTTTAAAACTTAAAGGAAGTCTTGTTTGGTTCACGTTGCAACAACGATGATGGGTTAAGCGTTGATCTTTTATGCTGTCCAAGAGTATTTTGATGGCTGTGACAAAATCTTTTGTGTGTGTATGTTTGTTCGACGTGTTACTAAAGGGTATGTTAAGGGAAGTTGTGTAGAAATCCGAGTAAACACTTTCACCTCCTCCTTATACATATGTTAGGCGTAGAACATATTGAACGTTCCTCGTATGCCATTCGTAGCCAACATACTAAAATATACCCCTTCCAAGTCTTTAATCATGACCAGTGGCGTATTTACGATTTTTTTCGGGGGGGGGGCTTTGCTAACTTTCGGGGGCGGCTTTGCCTGAAAATGTGAAAATTCTGCAAGATATTTCATATGCTTTATTACAGTAAGTAAGATTTCGGGGGCTTAAGCCCGGAAGCCCCCCTAAATACGTCACTGATCATGACACTGGCAAAATTACAGCATACCTTGTGGTAAACGGTATATATATACTAAAACTCGTAAGCTCTATTTTTCTGATTTTAAAGTGTAGTATTTCCTGTAATAATTGCAAGAAAACATTGTTTTTTTAAAAAAATTCACATGATAAAATACTATGAAATTTAATGTTCTTAAAAATTATGTTTTTCATTGTGTATATATATTGTATTATTTCACTATTGTATTCGGTAATTAAATAGTATCTATTAAAAGATTGAATAGATAGTATATCTATTAATGTGATTTATGAATATCAATATTGGTTTCATATCTATTTACAATTAATAAATGTATGTGCTATATGTTCAGAAGATGTAATTCCTATGGAGGATTGTGGGGAGTTCATTCTGTGATAAATCATATCCATAGCACGTTAGAACGTTAATTTACTATACGTATATATACTTAGTATGGACACAATGACAAACGATATTGTTAATATAACTTTAAATAGGGAGACACGACAATATTACCTTAGGTATTTTGTATACTATATTATAAGATAAGAGACTGACGCCGATTTTTGTACTCCTGCAGCTGAGGGTATTATAATATTTCATTATAAAGCAGTTTTATCTTAATAAACTCTTTAATTGCTAAACTTATTTTTTAGTTTTATAAGTTGTCACTTTTATACCGCAATTAATATAAAAAAATAACATACCTCATTCAAACCCGGCTCTACCATATTTGCAACACGTGCATTTGAACGGGACGCAAGTTTCGAGACGCGGCAAAATTTGTCATAAATAAATATTTCTTGTTGGGAACAGACTTCATGATGATGGTAGTTAAATTTACTAAGCTGGCCTTTTATTTGAATATTACATTCAAGAATCATGTTCTGGTCGCTTTATTTAAAGCAGGGTATAAAATGTCCTGTCGCCAGGTTTCCATTGGCGACTAGAAATTTAGAGCTGGCGAGCAGTGTTCAGTAAGAATGGTTTTTGCCTAAACTCACAGGTCTGCGCAGTTTCCGTTTCGCACGAATATAGTGGTCACTGAGTGAGAGAAAACATGGAATGTGAAGTCTTCACAACGGACATGGAAAGTGAAGTCTTCATAATGTTGTAACTCGCCCCTCCTTTCCCACCCTCAATCGAAAACTTCATTATGAGATTCTCAAATCTTCTTCCAATTGTCACATTTTATGCAGCTTTACCTGTGAGTACTGCTTCATGTGGGAGAGATTTCAGCCGTCTTAACAGAGTTACGACTACCTACAGAAATTCACTGAAGACTGACACACTGGATGATTTGCTGACAATTTCCATCAATGTCTTTCACTTAAGGACTTTGATCCGAAAACTGCAATCGACAACTGGTACTTCAGTGCAGAGAGAAAGAGAGAGCGATACACAAACGTGAAGTCTCAAGGTAAGGTATTTTTTAACATGTATATGAATTGTTCAATTCAAAATTGATTATTGTGAACCTAATTCTCTGGTTTTGAAAATTTTTGCCCTGATGTAATCTCTTTCTTTGTCAAACCAAAAGCCGTGAGGGCAGGTGTCGGTGAACTCTAATAATTTGTACGTGAAAGATACTGGCGGCCATCATTTTTGGATTGGCGAGTGCGTGTGACTTTGAAATTTTGTGCCCTGCTTTAAGGTCACGTGGACAGTGCTAAAGCAAATGGTCAAAGAAATCCCGGCATGAATTACTTGATTGTTCCAAATACAAGAACTCAATTCTTGAATTTCTTATAAAATTTTAACAGATGTAAAAGGAAAATCAAAAAATAAATATATAAAAGAACTAGTTGCACTGAAATTGCAAACTGATACATTGAGATTGAAGCTTGATATTGAAATCTATAGAAAGGATTAGAATCTCTCCTCTGCAGATGTGTTTGCTTCATCTTTCACTAACATAATAAATTATTGTTTAAAGAAAAAGCAGGCAGAACGAGATTGTATTTAGGTCTTTCTGAGTGCGAGTGCAGTTTCCCTTTCCTTTGTTGTTCATGATAGGGTAGCATATTAAAAATCGTGGATTTCAAGATTTGTACTTTCTGGAAAGAAAGTAGAGGGGGCATATATTGCTATTACACGGGGCGGCAAATTGCCTACGGCCACCCATAAAAACTATCTGTAGCGTCCCTTTCCTAACTAAGCTTATAAATTCAATCTCGTATATACTACGGTGCTTGTCTGCCTCAGAAAATTTCTTATTAAAAATGCTACAGGTTGCATTTTCCCTCTACAATTCTCCTGCGACAGACATCCCGCGATGCTCTTCCCAGCTCCGTCGACGTTAAGCGTGAACCTTTTGTTCAAGTCCGGAGTCTTAAGGACTACATTCTCCACCAAAATACTCTTTAACTTATCCAGTATTTTTTTTATGTTCTGAAGTTCAGATAAATTTTGAATTTGTAGATTTTAATTCACTGAGAGGGCCCATTATCTCTAGCATCTGTGAAGCAAACTTAGCATAATAACTAAAGAAACCGAGAATCATTAGGCCCCTCCGATTTCGAGGTGAAGGTATATTCTTTGTGGCAGTAATCCTAGACGAATCAATTTCCATTTGATCACCCGAAATTACATAATCTAAATAATTAATCTTAGTATGAAAGAACATACATTTATCGGAAGAAGAAATAGTTACATTATATTCCCTAAATCTTTGTAATACATTAGGAATTGTCCTCTTATGATCATTAATATTATCCGATGAGATTAGGACATCATAAAAGTAAGATTTTACTCCTTTCTTCAGATCCCCAAGTATCTTGTGCATTACACGGGATAAGATGTTACTTCCTGTCTTAATACCTACAAGAACCCTCAAATATTGATATAACCCCTTGGGGTGACAATAGTTGTTATGTCTCGTGAGCTATCATCCAATAAGATCTTATTATACGCTTTCTTTAAATCGTATTTTGTGCAAAATTTCTTTCTGTTAGCCCTGCCAAGCATTCTTCAATGCTTGGAGATGGGTAAGGATCATTTACAATTAATTCATTTGCCTTAACGTAGTTACCCACTATCCTAAAGGTGTTATTTTTATTCTTAACTAAAATACAACTGCTAGCACAGTTTGAGTGATTAACCTCTACCAAAATAACCTGACTTATTAAATCTTGAATTTGATCAAAAATTTTCTCTTTATTTTTCGTAATTTGAAAAGGATTGTGTTTGAATTGCTTATTCTCAGACAAATAAATTCTTCCAACGAAATTTTAATACATCCTACACTTTCGGTGATGACTTCAGCACAATCTTTCCTAACTAAATCAATGAACGAATCAATGTCGGTTCCCGATAACTCCAAGGTTCGTCAATTTTTCGCTTTTCATCCTCTATGTTTAATTGGTTTTTCACCTGTTCGGATCGACCGAGCTTTGGCTTCCGACGAGGAAAGTCCTCCGAAACGCATTTCTTATTCCGAGGTAGTAGAGCATGGAAGTTTTCTGCTAACTCGACATCTGCATCCGAAGCTTCCGAGGAACTACTAATCAAACCTTTTTTTATCTGGAGTTGAACACTGATGAACCACAGTATCTGTTTTTATCTAACGTTGTTCCCTTCACTTCACATTGATCTTGCTTTCCTTGGGAGTTATTCATCTTTTTCTTCTTCTTCTTCATCTTCTTAGTTCACCGCTTTGAAGATTCCTTGTGAACAGAAGAATTCTGTTGGCAATCTTTTACAGACGAAGAAATAGCATCCAGATGATCATTAGTGTCTAAAGAGTCTCCCAACCACGGACGATCATCCACCCTTTCAACCGGCTCACAGTTGGTTGAAACCATAGCCAAATCAACGGAAGTTTTTCTATCATATCTCACACTACACTTCACTAAGTCTTCATGATCACTAAGATCTCGATTGACCAATCCAACTATGTTCTTTTCCATTTCAGGATTCTCGCCAACAACTTTATAACTTTTCGATAAGTCACATTCAATCATATTTCGCAACTCCAAAATTGCGAAGGATTCGGTGCGTTAATAGTTAACAACTGAGATTCCAGCCGCTGAAGATCTAAATCACACTGGATTCTTTTATCGTTAATCCCGATGAAAGAAATATCACCACGATCCCCTGATCTTAATCCACAACTACTTCTACTATCACATCATGACGATATGGAAGTCGTAACCTCTTTCTCCCATTGTGAAGAATCAAAAAGTTATTGTTATAATCTAAAACAGCAGACGTCGCACGAAGAAAAGAGATTCCAAGCAAACAATCACATGGCAATTCTTTGACCACCCTGAAGAAAACAGCCTGAAAACACCCTGACAGATTTATATTCAGTACAATTTCTTCGTTGGTCACGAAGATCAACCCAGAAGGAGCATTAACAGTCTTCTCGTCCACTTCGCGAATATATTTTTCTGCACCGCACGTCTAACCAGATTAATGGTAACGAGGTTATAACTCGACCCTCTGTCGACATAAATATTAGTTAATACATTGTTCACCTTTCCAGAAACAAAGGTTACCACAACACCGTCCATTTCTGGTGGAATTCTATTAAAATTTTTACTAACAGCATCTTCTGATCGATCCTTATTATTACTTTGACGGAAACCTGAAGTAACCGAATTCCTAGACTCATTCCTAATTTGATCCAGCTTTACATTATGAGTTAAAGTTTTTCTTTAATTCTTTGTCCTAACATCATAACATGAAGGCTTACTATTGCTGGACAAAACCATATTTTGCTTTCCCTTGCTAATTCCCATGTACCGATTATATTCGAGTTGTTCTCTAGATCTAAGAACAAATTGCTCAGAAATTTCTAAAAGTTCAAATCTATTCGAAGGTTCATAAATAATAAGCATTTTGAACCGTATGCTGAGATTCATACCACACAGAATGATTTTTACTAAATCACCTTCCTCCAAATTCATATTCAAAACTTTCGCGGAAACTACGATAGACTTAATATGACTATGATAGACTATTCATTTACAAATTCTGTAATTGTTTTTATAAACCCTTTCACCTATTAAAGAGTGTACAGTAATCGGTGTGAAAAATTTCGTTAACATATTTTGCTTAAAAATCTCCCAACCCAAATTTCATTCAAGGCTGAGGTAACTGATTTCAAAATCTCACCTTCCCATTTCGGAATCAGAACTGACAATAACATTCCTAACAATAGTTATTATCCATTAGTATCTCCTCTATTTTCACTAACATTTCAAAAACCTGCAAACTATTCTTACCATTAACGTTCTTAACTTTTTAAATCTATTTTCTAAATAATTTAGAGATCGCATATGCGTATATTTTAACATCAACTTATGCTCTATACTGATATCAGAACTATTCGGTTCCAAATGCGAGACTGCATTTGTCAAACCAGCATTTTGATTACCTGGATCGGAATTTCTAAGTTCCGATTGAAAGTTGGGATTTCTCTCAAAAATATTATTACAACCGGTTCGAGGTGTTGAATTTCTTTTATAAAATACTCTCCTATAATAGCTTCCTAGGTTAAGGTACCTATTCCGTTATCGCTCATCGCCAATAGGGTTAACATTATTGGAAGACCCTGTATATATATCACTTAACAGTGGTCCAGTAAAAGCTTCCCTCCAGTCAGTGACGCGTTAGTGTTATGACCTAATATTCCTTGTTTGCAAAAATAAACAAATGATAAATAATCAAAATATATATAAAGAAAATACCAAGTTTCAATTTTTGGATAACAAACTTTATTACAACAACTTGTCGATCGATTGTGTATATACATTAATACGTTAGATTAATATATATACACAAAGCAACAAATAAATCTATAGAATAATCAAAAATATAGTCTGATATTTCAAGAAATATTTAGTTCTCCTTTGTCAAAAATCGTTCAATTAACATTCTTTCAAAAGCTATAATTAACCACTTCAGAATAATCATATAAAATTTCATTAACTAAATCAAGTTCCAATCCGAACTGATATAATATCCGTAATATCTGATATAATATCTAAAGCAAATTCGGCTTTAGATATCCGAATAAATATCAAGAAATTTATCAAAACCGAGGAATTTAGATTTCTTCAAATTAATCAAAATCAAATTCAGCTTAGTCTTCTCAATTTTTCCACAATTGAATAATACAATTTAAATAAGAAGCAAATTCTTTCCAAATCATAAACTCCTAATTAAAGCTAAGTTTAAGGTAATTTTCTGGTTCAATATTTTTTTAACAACCTGTATGTTATTCAATAAATTCATAAAGTTCATAAAGGTCGTATTTGAAATATATCAATGTTATGTTCAATCCTATTCATTAGCAACATAAATGTACACTTCGTTAAATTTTATTTCTGATTTTAGTTTTTCATTCTTTACCATTTTAAGAGAGAGAAGGAAAGCTTTATGCGTCAAAATGGACTTCAGCCAAAAAATAAATCTAGGAAAAGCAAAACTTATCAAAATATAACAGATAAAGTTACGAGAAATATTGGATCACTCGGATGCGCTTTCGGTTTTTTTTAAATCTTCCAATCAATCAATTCTCCGAGAAAAGAAAAGTCGGGGGTGAATCCAACTATAACAATTAGATCTCTATTAGAACAATACGACCGAAACTTTAGATCATACGAAGCGGAATTACAAATCACAACCCCACAATAAGAGAACATGTGACGTGACACAACTACTTGTTTAAAAGGTAATTCACATTCACCTAGTATAATATCCTTTTTATTTTACCTTCTCATTAGCAGTCACAAAAAATTGGTCTCGGTACCTTGTTCCGACTGAACTCTTGATGTTAAATGCAATTGAACAAACTGGTCGAAAGTATTAGGACACCTCGTACAAAATCAAAAGTGCCGCTACTTTGCAGCGTACATAAGATAACAGATTGGATTCTATGTTGGAAACAAGAGGCAAATACGGTCTTTTATTTGCATGTATACATATTAAAAAATATGAAAATTATACATTATAATATCGAACGAAAGATAACAACTGTTGACAGTACAACAAAAAAGTATTTGGACACAACGAAAAATGAACATAAAAAAGCTACGAAATGAAAACAAGGGGACCACTCAGTACTTCGTCTGATACCCTTTAGCTGCGACGACTGCTTGAAGACATTTCGACATTGAATTGATGTATTTACGACAAATTCTGAAATCAAATTGTTCCCATTCCTGTCGAACATACTGAGCCAACTGTTCTTTGCTGGTAGGGTTGCGTTTACGGATATTTTTCTTTAGTTCAAACCATAAGTTCGCCAGTGGATTCAAATCCCGTGATTGCGGCGGAGTTTCCAGATAATGGAATGCATTGTAAAGGATCCATTGGCGAACATCGTAAGCTCCGTTTATGGAGTCGTTATCTTGTTGGAACATCCACTTATCACCCAAGCGAAGTTTTTGCGCGCAATCCTTTAAGTTTGATTTTAAGATCTTCAAACATACTCTCGCAGTCATAATATCATCAATCACATAGATATTTTCCACTCCCTTAGCATTTACATATCCCCACACCATCACTGAACAGCTGCTATGTTTAACTCTTGGAACAATATTCTGTTTTTTGAATGCATTATTCATCTTTTGCCACACATGTTGGTAGCCATCACTTCTAAATGCGTTGATTTTAGTTTGACCTGTGAAAATCACGTTGTGCCAAAAGTCTACAGGTTCATTTTGGTATTTCTTTGCAAGTTCTAGTTCTTTCTTTCTGTTTGTCTGAGAAATATATGTAGCACCTAGCTGCACATCCCCGAAAACCTGCTGTTTTAAGCGCATTTCTTACTGTTTGAGGTGTAATATTGACTTGCATGTCTTGCGTGAGTGACGTAGCCAGTTATCTTGCACTTGTTCGTGGATTTTTCTTCACAATTCTAATGATGTACTTTTCTTGACGAGGATTTAGCTTCCTTGGTCGGCCTGTTCGCGGTTTATTTTGTAGTATTTCTTCTCTTTTGTGTTTCTTTATAATATAATGTAATGCCCCACGTTTCGTGATGGCATTACAAACTCCTAGATGGCAGTATGATTACTCAATGTTTTATTTGTTTACAATAATCATGACTAAATTATGTTTCTAATTTTATTCTGAAATTTCAACGTAAGGTTATCAAAGCTACAATCATTCCAAGTATTGACGAAAAATGTACAATTCTGCACCATAAAATTCTAACATACACAAAAAGGAAGAAAGTAACTAAGACCTAATAAATTATTCTTTTGTTGAATAATAAACAAACTAAAAAACGAAGAGATTTTAATATAAATATGAAGTTTTGAAAGCGAGATGGAAACTGAAGAAATGAGGTACTAATAGTTGAACCCACTCCGGGTTCTCACTAATAAAATCAGATGTCGTTTAATATGTTCTAAATTCTAGTTGGTACTTTATCTAAATTTTAGTAATTATAACCCATTATCTGTCCACGGATCAGCGAATGGTTTTGGAGGTTCCACATATGATTTCGATGAAGACCAGGAAGGTATGCCTGCTGAGGGATCAATAATGTTGATGGAAGTATTTGAAGTTTACTAGGATATGCTGCAGAGGTATTTTAACTATAATTCCACTTTTATTCAATCTATTTCATACTGAAGCTAGCGATTGTTAAGTGTTTGGTACAAGGGTGTTGAGGTATCTAATTATAATATATGAAGAAGTAACAAGACTACATAAATATAATTTACTAATTTTATTAATGATGATGATACAAAATGTGGACTACTACAAATAAATATTTTTATGAATATAAATAATAATATTTAGAAGATGATAATATATCAACCTTGTTTACCAAAGCAATATACGGCACCTGCTATATTTATCTGGAGATCTTAAGTAAATGTAGGTCCAGTACAGACAACTGTAATAAAATAATCATATATTATTAACAGCAATTTAACTGATGCTAGCATATCCCAAGTATATATACTCATAAAAGGAAAATAATCTATACAAGTTTCCGCAGCTACCTGTAAAAGAATAAAATTGGTATTAATATCATGTACAGATAATATGATTTATCAACGTCATCGATTCATGTATGCTGATTTATGTTTGTATGTTTCTATGTATATGGATGTATTATGTTACCTAGTTTCTTTTTATTCAATAATATCATGAATCTTAATCACACTTTAGATATTTTGATTTTCTATTATATCTAATAATAGTTTCATTTTAAATATGTTCGATTCCTTGGGGTACGGGCTCCCTACATTAAGAACTTGGATGCGTTACTGTTGCTTGGAGCTATGCTCTAAACTGGCGACTCGGGCCATTCAAAGTCGCCTAGCACGGTTTTCCTTGAATTATGCGTTGGACGACTTTAATCCAAAAAATCTATTTCCGTTGCGCATTAACATCAGAAGATTCCAGGCAGGACAAATGTGGCGACATCCAGCATCAGGATCTATCAAGTTGCGTCTCTCTTGCTTCGGTATAAGAAGGTCGTCATACTAACTTGTTGAGCATGAATCTTGGCAGGCATTTACCAGAAGGCGCCAGAGGTAAATTCTTCCAAGGAGAATCATTGGAGGTAGTAAGTCATCTTTGTGTCAGATTTATAGGAAATGGAAGTGAGAGAGATTCGACTGCAGAATGTTCGGAGTCTTGGACCTGGGGAATTGATGTGTCTAAATTTGTGAAAAGAAATTTAGTGGTCTTTTAGGAAACAAGTAAGATTTGAAATTTAGTAGACATCGGATCCTAATGTTAGTGGGAACCCAAATGGGTTATTTAATGAAATAAAAGAATGTCACGTATAGTAAATAAGAGAAAGAACTCTGTCAATGATAGTGATGAACAATGTGAATTGGTAAACAATCTAAATGAGAGAAATTTGAATGAGGAAGAAGGAGGAACGTCAATAACAAATAGTGTTAAATCGAATTTAAGAATAGAAGATAAATTAGATTTAATTTTGAAAGAACTCTTCAAATTAAGAGGTCACGTTCAGAATTTTGCAGAAGATTTGAAAGGAGAACATGCCGATACTCTAAAAGAATTTAGAAGACTTACCAGCCAATCGATCGCAAGGTTAGATCGAGAAATTCCTAAAGAGTGTCCAGAAAAACAAGAAATAGTTCTGAAATATGATGAGTTTGACATCGGGAAAGTAAATAAAGAAGAAGAAATCCAAACTGGAATGAAAGAACTGAAAGTCAAAGAAGACATCGAAGATCGTAGTAAAGAATATAAAAATGAACTAGAAGCCAAAGAAGTGGAAATCGAAGAATGTGGTAAAGAAGATGGAACAGAAGATTTTAATGAAACCACACCTGTGACTGAAAATGAATCTGTAATGAACGAAACATGTCAAATATCGGGAAAGAAATGTGTAACGGAAGAAACGGAGCTAGAAAATAACGCGTCAAGTAATGAACTGGAACAGAGAGATAGCGATACTGAAACTACAAGGATGAAATATACAAATGTCTTTCCCAAGCTTCAACTAACGAGAAATAGAATTTGGTTTGGTTGGAAAAGGAGAAAAAAGAAATGTATTAGAAAGATAACTGATGGAAGAAAAACCACATGGAGACGACAATCGAATAATGAAATTATAGATATCCAGAAATGTTGGAAAGAAGTAAAGAAGAAACGTATGGATGAGCACATGAATCTTCCCAAACGGATGGAAGGTCGACTCACGACAAAAGCTCTAAGGAAATATCAAGACCATCGGAAAACTAAAAGAAAGAAACAAAACTGGATGATCATTAAATCAATGGGACGCATATATCTGCAGTTTGTTAGAAGTAAGAAATGCAAAAAGAAAATGTTAAACAAGAAGAAGGAATATTTTAGAGACACAGGATAAAGATAATTGGAAACTCGTATATTTGAACTTATATTGTAATATTGTTAATCGAACGACCAGTTAATTATTAAAGTTATTTATTGGCTATTACCATGTTAAAAATTAGTAAAGTAACACATTTTAAGTTTTGAAAATAATAATGTAAATTCAGGAAAAAATTAATTGGACCTTATATAGTCACGAAAATCAACAGAAATTGTGTGCTGTAAATTGTTAATATTTAGGTTAAGATATATTCAAAATTTTATCTTACGATAAAATTTTTAAGCCTCCACGGGTAAATTGTAATGCCCCGCGCTTCGCGAAGACATTACAAGCTAAAAATTTAGTTTCGGAATTTATTTGTTTATAGTTGGTTGTGAGTTGTTAATAATTTACTACTAAGTTATTGAATTATCAGTTACATTTGTTTTGTTGTTAACTGGTTGTGAGTTGTTAATAATTTATTATTATTTTGACGAACAGGGTCTAATTCTGCACCATAAAATTTCAACAAACAAAAAGGAGAACGTAAATAAAACTAGATTATATAAATTATTCTGTTGTTGATAAAAAAAAGTGACAAAATTTGTTAAAACTATTAAGTAAAAGTTCTAGTTTTCAAATAATAAATTGTGGAACTGAAAACGTCTTTAGGATTTTTCAAATATATGACGATTTGAAGTGAAAGTAAAACAATAAATATACCTAAAGATTATTTGTAATCTGATCTAAGTGAGATGGAAATTGTAAAAATGAGGTGCTAATAGTTGAACCCACTCCGGGGTCTCACTAATAAAATCAGATGTCTTTTAATATGGACTAAATTCTGGTTGGTACTTTATCTAAATTTTAGTAATTATAACCCATTATCTGTCCACGGATCAGCGCCACATATGATTTTGATGAAGACCAAGGAAGTATGCCTGCTAAAGGATCAATAATGTTGATGGAAGTATTTGAAGTTAGTTTACTAGGATATGCTGCAGAGGTATTTTAATTATAATTCCACTTTTATTCAATCTATTTCATACTGGAGCTAGCGATTACTAAGTGTTTGGTACAAGGTTGTTGAGGTATGTTTAATTATATATATAAAGAAGCAACAAGATTATAGAAAATGATTTATTAATGTTATTAATATAATGGTACAAAATGTGGAATACCACTATTGAATGATTTTATGAATATAAATAATAATATTTAGAAGATGATAATATATCAACCTTGTTTACCAAAGCAATATACGCCACCAGTTATATTCATCTGGAGATCTTAAGTAAATGTAGAACCAATACAGACAACTGTAATAAAATAATCATATATTATTAACAGCAATTTAACTGATGCTAGCATATCCCAAGTATATATACTCATAAAAGGAAAATAATCTATACAAGTTTTCGCAGCTACCTGTAAAGGAATAAAATTGATATTAATATCATGTACAGATAATGTGATTTATCAACGTCATCGATTCATGTATACTAATTTATGTTTGTATGTTATATATTTCTTTTAGTCAATAATACCATGAATCTTAATCACATTTTTGATATTTTGATTTTCTGTTATATCTAATAGTAAATTCATTTTAAATATGTTCGATTCCTTGGGGTACGGGCTCCCTACATTAAGAACTTGGATGCGTTACTGTTGCTTGGAGCTATGCTCTAAGCTGGCGCCTCGGGCCATTCAAAGTCGCCTAGCACGATTTTCTTTGAATTCTGAGTTGGGCGACTTTAATCCTAAAAATTTATTTCCGTTGCGCATCAACATCAGAAGGAAGAGCAGGACAATAACCAACAGTGCAAGGTAACTTGTTCACTATACGGCCAATTTCTCGGTAACTTTTACCTTCCCCATACAATTTCACAATTAACTTTACTTCCTCTAGGGTTGTCTCTCTCTTTTCTCCTCACGATAGTAGTTTCGTCTTCAACTGCCATGAACTGCCTCTCTCTACTTTTAGACTACCCAGATGCACTGAAGCAACTTTTCAGCTCCTATTTTTGCGTGATTTTTTGGCGATCACAGCGCTCTCCAAATAGTTTTTTTGCTACCCTCCTACCTACCTCTTTCCTTTTCCTTCACTCATGGTTGTCAGGTGGAGTACATGACAGTACTCAATAGGCGACACAAACTATCATACCTTTGATGTTAATGGCCCAATAATCTTTTGCTCTATACTGATTTTCATATACAATATTTTCTTGTGTTTTCATCCTAGGTCTACCTGTCCAAATACTTTTTTATCCACTGTATATGAGAACACAAATTGGTTATCAAGCCTAATTTTTCTGCACACAAAAGCAGATATATTCCCAAAAGGAAAAAATTAGGCATTCAAAGAAAGCTCTCGAATAAGAAGAAAAACCTTTAGAAGACTTTTGCTATAACTTATTAACAGAAAACTAGTCTTTTCCACCACACAACTTTTAGCTCCGAAAAAGTAATTTCCACCAGAAAACTCAATCCAACCACTAAGCCACTATTCTCTAAACAATTCAGAACACCTATAAAAACAACTGTATTTATTAAAGAATACTCAGGTGACACAAAACCATCATTATAAGCGGCATGAAAAAAGACCCACTTTCGCCCCCGGCTTTTTTTCAAAGCAAGTAAACGATTCAGAAATTCACTATTCTCACGAAACTTACTTATAATAGTGAAACCATAACAGATTTCCAAGCACAAAGCTCTATTATAACTTATTTCTCTCCTTTGGCACACACTTCCAATTTGCCCAACGCTGACTACTTCGACAAACAAGCGAAGGAACTGCTGAAGCAACACACCAACATAGACAGTACTCAAAGACGAAGTTCCGCTTCATGCGGATAATAAAGAGAAAGTCAGCGACCATAGAAGGACACGCTGACTCGAAACCTCATCGAAAAAGCCACATCCACCTTAAACCCTTTAATTGGCAAGCATTGATAGCATTACCAATTAAAATATTTAGTTTGCTTTTATGGTTGAGCCATGTCTTCCTTTCGTAATTTTTAAAGTACTTTTGTACTTTGGTTACAAAATACAGGATGTTTATTTCAAAGCAACATTGCTATAAAATAGGTCTTATGTGTTGCTACTGAGTAGCATTGCCCTATTATGCTCGAATATCATAAGAATATTCTCAGTAATTAGCAGCAGTTTCGTTGAAATATCTCCCTACAGAGCAAGAAATCACAAATAAAAATATATATATAAAAAGAACTTTCGCGGAAAGTATGAGATAAAGCTTCTACAATACTAAATTTCAGTGTCCCCTGTTGTCGAAGATTAGAAATATCTAAAGAAGCGACCTCCAAATCATGTAGTATATGAATATTGTATGAAAGTAATAATGCCAATTAAATAATCACTGAAGTTATAATTCGTGCGGATAACGCAATAGAATGCGATGTTGCTTCAGAGCAACAGTGCCAAATAAAGGGTTAACGCGATAGCATTCCTTATTCTCTCTTGTAAAAGCGCAGTCTATTTCTATTCCTTTTCTTAATTAAAAAAAAGAACAAATCCAAGTAAGCAGTACAATTCTTGAAACTCTGATTCTCGATAACTATTAAAGAACCTGGCCCCTTTTAGAAATTATCAATTATTATATCTTCCATATAAAGAACTGTTGGAACGAGTCCATTTTTCTAGAGGTAACAGAAAGGTCCGAAGACGACTCGTTACATAGTTCTAGTACAGTCAATCTAATAACAAAAAACGCGAAGTAAGTCAGAGTTTCATTTAAGTGCCACCGGATGACAGTGGAAGTTTTATTGATAAAGGAAACAGCTGTTTAGTTTATCAGTAAAGTGTTGCAAGTGAAAACAAAGATAATATGACTTGCACCACAGTTTTTTATTTAATTCCTCGAAATCTATAATTGTGCTGAAAACTTTCACAATAAATTATTGGAAATCTCTATGGAACAGTGTATATATTTGTTTCTATGGATTCCTACAATGTTCATTAATCGAAGTGGTCTAGATAAAATATATTTTTTGGATATTCTTCATTTGATTCACCACGTTTTAAAAGTACATGCTCAGAAGGTTTTGTGAAGATATCTCAACAACTGATGTTGGCACACCTGTTTTCCTTTGTTCATGCATGGCTGGAAATTATTCAAAAATCGACACTGATTTCCTCAGACTTCCTGGGACTCCTTTCAATTTTTGTTCTCTCGGAAAAGAACGACTCATTTGAAGTATGGGAAAAAAGGAACATTCCTAGCTGAGTAATTCGATTTATGGTGTGTTCCTTACACACTATCAGTAATTGATTTTTATTTATCTACAGAAATTACGAGGTTTGTTCAAAAAATATCCGACCTTTTTATTTTTTTGCGTAATCAAATGTATTTAGGGAGGCTTAGTTTGATGCAGGTATGTAGGTGATCCTAATGCTCGTTTCTCTCTCGTTTTTGTTTCTTTTTCAACTTGCAGAAACACTCAGTTGTCGGCAGACCGCCAATAAGTGAGGAGGTGGAAGTGAGCGGCATCGAAATTTTATGTCAAGCTTTGAAAATCCCAAGTCGAAACATTCGCAAGATCAAACAGGCTTTCAGGAATGATGCCATGAGCATCTCACCGGATCAAGTGTGGACAACAGATTCAAACTTTCTTCGTCAAACACGGCATTCCCGTGATCATCAGGCTTCCTACTCTCCTGATCCATGTGCTTTCTGGTTTTACCCCAAGCTGAAAATGCCCGGAAAGGAACAAGATTTCAGTTCAGAGAACACAGTATGCAAAATGTGATGGACAGCTGCGTGCAATCTTAAAAGAGGCATTCCAGCGCTACATCTAACAGTGAAAGGACCGTTGGGAGAAGTATACTGCAGCCCAAGAGAACTACTTTGAAGGAGATTAATGTAAAATTGTAGTATCTGAAAGTACATCTTTTATGACTAAAAGTCGGATACTTTTCGAACAAATCTCATATTTGAAAATCTTAATTAAATACTTTTGTCCAGCTAAAGGAGCAGCAATAGTTAGCAGGTAATAATAAATGAAACTTTGAAATTATGTTGTTTCTTTATTCATTTCAGTTTAAGACAATCATAATAATGAACATATCTCATACAGTCACCTGACACACTCTACTTGTTTAAATATGCAGCACCACAACAAGTATAATGTAGAAAACTTATGACGCTATATATTCACATATAGGCCTAACTTTTACTGCAAGTAAGTGTCCATAGGTTCTTGCACTAAAATAGGCATTATTATTGACATGAATACTGTTATGAGTTTCTAATGTTCTTAATTTTTTTCTTTTCTTACCGAGATTCTATTTGTTTGATTCTACGTGTTGCTACCACAGTGTACACACTAGTTTTGTCTTTTTCTTGTAAGTTAGAAATGCAATTAGAGAAAGTGAGCATTAAGTCTTTCATTGATAGTACGATTGGCCAGTAAGAGTAGCAGAGTTCATTATTTTGTATGATGAACAGGCCACTGAATGGCAACGCATTCTTCTAGATATCATACAAAGAAGATTTACAACCTCAGAGCCACATATGTTGATTTCATATACACAATGTAATTAAATATTGTTTCCCATTTAATCATTTCTGATATAACTAGAAATATTATAATCAGTGATAGGTGGAATTTAACTTACATTCCACTTTTTTATGCGGTAACAAGTTACACTTTCCCGTTTAATTCGAATCAGCTGAAGAAAAATTTGTGTCCCTCTTTCAAGTTTTAAGGTGTTAGTTTGTATACAATAGCTAATCAAGTGGAATAAAGCAAAAAAACATTTAGAGATCACCCTAAATTTATCTTAGCCATTCCAATAGAAGTGTCATTACCAACATTTTCTTTGAGCAAACATAATCTAAAATTTGGTATAATCCTTTATATTTACAGTACAGTGCAATAATAATAATAATAATAATAATAATAATAATAATAATAATAATAATAATAATAATAATAATTGCGATAACAAATAAAATAAGAAAATATGAGATATCGTAATGATTACTCTTCTTACATTTATGCCTTATTTGTAATATAGTTGCTGCATCAAGACATAAATAATTTTTTGTTTTATCTTTTTAGAAACGCTTTTGTTAGCACATTCCTAATTGTGAATGGAATTTGATAATATATAAGGTAAAATAGAGCAATAATATAGATTATCTTCAAATATCAGTTCTTTTCCTGATGTAGTATTTCGTTATATTTTCTGAAATATTACATCAACTTTTTATTATTATTATTTTTACACGAATAACTTTTGTAATGATATAAACTATGATTCTCTTTCAAGAAAATTGTTACCTAATCCTAGAAGTAATTTTTATTTTTAAAAATAAATAACTACCAAATAATGCGTTTCAAATAGTTCTTTTGAAATTGTGCTGTGCTGCTTCTATACTTAGAAAATCCATTTTTTCTTTACATCCACAAAATAATACAATTATTTTTATCAGTGTGTACTTTTTCCTATTCTTTTGGTCTCATGTAGTTGGTTCAATAGTTTTTATTATTATTATTATTATTCAACACATCTATGTCATATAATTAAATCCTGGTATTTTGGTGTAGGAAGTCAGAAACAACGGCAATGCGAATTGGATGTGTTAATCACATATCGCTGAACGAAACACCATTTGGATAGCCCTAGTAAAGCCAGGAAGTTTCCCTTTATACAACACTTTTTATCTTCACATCATTTTTATACAACTAGTGACTAATAAATACATATACAAAAATAACAATTACTATATAAAGGTGGCTTAGAATTGTACACTCAGTATACACACTACATTGAAAATAAAACATTTAATATAACAAATAATCGGTACGTACACTTATCAATATACGTATATACACATATAATTTTTTTTAAAAATGAATTTTTGAATATTTTATTCAAGAAAAAACAAACACTTTAAAAAGTGTTGCATGTGCGTATAAACCTAAACTATAATACAAATCTTATTTTACAAAAACATTACAAATAAAACAAACGAAGTAACTCTATTAGTTTTGGTAAAATTTTTAAATATTGACGTATGTTTAAAAAGAAAAGATTGTCTTGAGTTACAATTCTCTAGGCGAAACATGAAATTGTGGCTGAAATTCACCGGCAGCTGGCAGAGGTTTACGGGGAGATTGTACTGCTTTGTCAGTATGTCGCAGAATAGTGTTGAAAGCTTGCGACTGGTAGAGAAAACTCACCGACGAGGAGCGCAGTTGTAGCAGTTTCGCTGGGACCATCCTCCCTACATCCCGGACCTTGCCCCAAGCGGCTTTCACCTATTCCCCACTTGAAGGAGCACCTAAGAGACCGTCGCTTCGCTTCAGACGAGGAGGTGAAACACTTCGTAACAACGTGGCTGAAGGATAGGATTTTTACCAGCAGGGAATCTTCAAACTCATCCCACGATGCGACAAGTGACTGAACCGATATAAAGACTATGTCGAAAATTAACCCAATATATGTGATATCTGTTGGCTGTATTGGTTGTATGAAATAATATATAAACGTTTCACTGCAGGCTTTGTAACCTTACTTTCTGAATACTCCTCGTAATAACCAGGGGTGTAATGGAAAGTATGTGGAATATAAGGTTCACTGTACACCCACCTATTTTTTTATATAGTCCAGCGTATACTAACCTCAAATTTGCGGATGAAAGAGAGTATGGAGGGGTGGCTATATGTTATTAAATAGTTGAAACGATCTAGCGTATACCTACTAAACAGTCTAGCATTTCGTCACTACTAATAACCAATAATTAATTCAAGTACATGTAAATTACTTCCATACAAACACAAATCTTCATTTTTTACTTGTATCAAGGTGAATCATGAAATGATGATCTTGCAAATGAGCTATAGTCCATTAAATGTATTTTTCTTCGTTGTTCATATTAGAAAATTTTACCAAAATGAATGAAGGTTTACTTTACACCTAAAATCGGAATAGTTTTTACTTCACACTAACAAAGTTATAACCTATACAATTAGCACAAAACGCTTCTTCAAACTTAGAAATCTTTACATGTTTGATATAAAATTTCGTGAAAATACAAATATAATTTTATATATATAATAAGTATATATATATACACGGAGGTCAAAAATATCATAAGCGATTACGGTGTTTGTTCTTTTTTTTTTTTTTTCAAATTGACTGATGGCCTGCATCTCTACTCATTGCAATGTGTTTGTTCTAGTGGAACATGTCTTTGGTTAAATATGTTACACATTCACAACACTATCTCGCTTGGGCTCTTCCTTTCCGGGGAGCTGAGTTTTGAACATTGGGCTATGGCCGGACGCTCTCAATTTCTCTTGCATTTGGGTCAGCATATCTTGCATTCGTCGTATCTATAAAATAGAAAGAGAATTTAATATTAACAAAAAGTCACCAATAAATTTGTTGTCTGTAAATTTGACAATGAATGGTTTGTTTACTAACAAATGACTCGTAAGCTATTGTGGCTGTTAATATTTTGAGGTTCCTTCTCTGCGTCAACTATATTGCATTTCTGTACGTGAATGACAAAATTTGTATATAAAAAAAAATCTCACATATATTAGCCAATTTGCGGAATAACAGACCTAAAAACATCTGTCTATATCTCTTTAATTTTATCGTCAAATTAAACAGGTCAACTTAACAACTTTTACTGGAAGATTAAATTCAAATATTGTCCTCAAAGAAATTTAGAAAAATGAAACACGGTCTTAGTTTTTCAACACGATAAAACTTACATACTAATTTAGTTAAACACCATAAAAAGTGTTATAGGAGTGAAGGGAGCATTCCTGAAGTTGGACAAAAAAATCGAAACAGGTAGAATTTGAAATCAATCAAGGAAAAATTACACTTCTGTTTGTCTCTAGGAACAAAATACAATAAGAGAACTTTCAGGTAACATCTGAATAATGGTTCATAGAAATTTGAAATAATCAAGGAATACATACACCTGGGATCCATAATCGCGTCAAATAATAATCATGGCACAGAACCTCTCATTCCTATTAAAATATTTTTAAAATGTCATAACTGGAACCAGAGGCAGCTCTACAAGAATTAGAACATTAGATCTCTATTCTTCTCTTAGGTTGTAGCCATTATCATCTCATCTCAGGTCAGTAGTGTCTCGACTAGTTTGGCGCAACTTTGTACCCTTCCCTATCCTTTCACGGCCAGACTTTTCGTTTTTTTCTAGCTTTTCTTCCCTATATCTTGTAGTATTTGGTCCGTATATTTGAATCGTGGCCTTCCTCCAGGTATTTTTTCCTCTGTCATTCCCTCCACAGCTAACAATATAATTGCTCATGTCTCATAATGTGTCCAACTATTCTATCTCTCCTTACGAAATATTTTTCACTATACTCTTTATTTCTCCTATAATTTCCAATACTCTCTCATCTGATACCTTGACCCGTCTACATCTTCTATTAGTTCCACATTTTATAACAAAATACTTTGGTTTGTGAACCAGGGACCTTGTAAATTCAGTTCCCGAAGAAGAGTAAGATTGAATTTACTTTTATACTACATTTAATGAATACGTACTTAACCATATTGCGAAGTGGTAAAGTAATCATAAGAAAAATGGTCAACGAAACAATGCAGCAGGAATCAAATACTAGTGACAGCGATGAGACTAGTGTAACACCAGGATTGACATCGGAAGATATCTTGTTAACTTTACAGCGACAATTAATGCAGATGTCTACCGAGATAAACAAACAAAATGAAGAATTAAAGCAGACCATGGAACAGAAGTTCAACGAAGCTAACAAACAAAATGAAGAATTAAAGCAGACCATGGAACAGAAATTCAACGAATTTAACAAGACCATGGAACAGATGTTCAACAAATCTAACCAGACCATGGAACAGAAGTCCAACGAATCTAACAAGACCATGGAACAGAAGATAGAACTGAGGTTTGACGAAGCTAACAAGCAATATGAAGAAAGTTGTCCGAAGAGTACTGATGAGCAAAACATAGATGGTGTGACGACACAGCATGTCATGGATAGGAACTATCACTCAACGAGAACAAGGAATGAGAAAAAGAAGGTAAAGTCCAGTGTTAAGATGCGTGAAATTCGAGATATGAGCAAATTCATTGGTAAGTGTAATGAAAATGACTTTTTGCTGGCAAATAGAGATGCCACCCTTAGAAATCAACACTTCAATCCTCGATTGCATAAATCTGTTGTAGAGTTTGTTGTAAATGTCTACAACGAATTAAAGGTCGTTAATCCATTGCAATCGGAATCGAGAATAATAGCATCGATTCGAAATTTGCTTCCATTTAAATTGCAACAGATCTTATTTTCCACACAGTGTATGAGTTTCTTATTGATGCTTGTTCAATGCTACGAAACTCAATACCATACTATGAATCCACAATCCATGAATCCACGATCAAGAATGGGTAAAAATAAGAATAATTTAGATCATTTGGTGCCTGTTCGGAATTTAAATATTCGGAGTGTGAATAATACAGAACCTAACCTAAGCCGAGTATACTCTAGCAATCAAAATGATCAAAATAGACAAGGTTATGTAGGGAATCCGCCTAATCTAACTAATCATGGTAATTATGATGTCAGATCACCCAACAACAGTAGATATAAAAATAATCGAAGTACTGAGCGAAATTCCAGAAATACAGCGAACTACGTGGATAGACGTAATTGGAGATCAAGAGATGGGACTTCATACCAAAATCAGAATCATGATGAAAGATATGTACAACATAATGTAGAACCTAATCATGATTGTGCGGTACAATGCACTTTATTAGATTCATATGCAAGTACGAATGTAACATGATTACCGTCAATGAAATTAGGTTAAATTCATATTAGTTATAGATTCTTGTGAATTTTCATTTTAAAGTTTATGTGTTAATATCAATAATGAAAACGATTCTTAAAAATACTTGAAATGCTTAAATAGAGTTTTAGGTAGACTGGAAAATTAATTTTCAAATGATTTTTATTCTTTCTTGTTAATATGAGGAATTATAATTCGATTTATAATTAATTAAAAGCAAAGATTATTTATATTAGATTGATTTGTGTTGAAAATTTAATTGTCCAAGATTATGTTAAAAAGAAGATCCATTCTATAAAATCAATTATTCAACGACTACCTTGAATGATATTCTTCTTTATTATAACATCTTAGTGCTACGATGTATACCTTTAAATGCAACATCTGACTTATTTGTTATTTAATGCGCCCGAAAAGATTAATCTTATTTGTAACCCACGTTTGTCCTTTACATTTTTTTGAAATCGCACTCTCCGACGATTAATTGACATAATATTTTTAATGTCAAAGAATTACTACCACTTCGAATTTTTATCTCAGCAAACGAACCAGGTTTACGACTATCTTTTTGATAAGTCGTTATAATTTCAAAGAGATTCCATTCTCGGTTTTTCCTATTCTCCTATTGTCCATATCTCACATCCATATAATGATACATTCCGCGCATTTACATTCAACAGCCTTTCCTTCAGTTCTATCCCGACTCTTATGGTTAATAGCTTGTTTTTCTTCAAATGCCTTCTTCACCTGAGCTACTCTGGATCTTACATCTTGTTTGTATTTCTTACCGCGAGTTATTTTACTCCCTATTGGAGCCATAAAATCGTACTTTTTTTTCCGATGTGACTTACCTCCAATGATTGAACCAGAGCCTACTTTGTATTATTTCCCTTAGTAAGATTTAATATTCTCTCCAAAAATACGAAGACCAGAATCTTCTTCATCGTCATAGGTATTCTGCTCTTATTGGCAGGCCACTTGCCGCAGCTGAGAAGCTTCCATGCTCCACGAACTTCCTCTAACCTCTTCGTCTTCACGTATGATCTTTCTGCTTTTATATAGTCCATTAATTGTAGCCTCCTTCGCCCCCTCCCTTTCTTTCCTGCCACCATACCCTCTAACACGTCCCTCATGATACAATTCCTTCTTAGGCAATGTCCCAACCAATTTCTCTTCCTCTTCTTAATAATATCTAAAAATATTCTTTTCTCCACCACCATTTTTAACAGTCTCTCATTTGTTTTTCATCACTTTTGCGTAATGTCCCTGTTTCCATCCCATACAATACAATACTTCACACGAAGCATCTTATGAGTCTTTTTTTCAACTCTTTATTCAACATTCCGCAAAACAGACTTTTCTTCCTCCTAAAGGTTTCTTTCGCCATTCCTATCCTTGCTTTTATTTCACGGTCGCACTTCATGTTATTACTAAGAATATTACCCAGGTATCGAAAACTGGGTATTCACTTGTTCTATTTTCTCCCACCTACTATTATATTTAACACTGACCGCTTCGTTCCAATCATCATGGCTTTTGTCTTTCTAACATTTATTTTCATCCCATATTCTTCACAGCCCTTCCACAAGTTTCCTAACATCCTATCGATTTTCTTTTCAGATTCCGTAACAAGCGCAATATCATCTGCAAATCTTATAGGCCTATATCTAATCATTCTACCTTCTACCGAAATACCGTCTTCATCATATAGGCTCTTTTTCACTATCCCTTCTAGACATATATTTAATAATGTTGGCGAAAGACAGCATCCTTGTCGAACTCCCCTTCCAACTGCCCTCTCCTCTGACAGTTCTTCTCTTATCCTAAAACTTACTTGTTGATTTATATATAAGTTTCTTATAAGCCTCCGATCTTTTTATTCCATCCCAATCTTTTTTTAAAACTCCCAACAATTCCCAATTCACGCGGTCAAAAGCCTTTTCTAGATCAACAAATACCAGATACACCTCTTTCCCTTTTTGTATAAATCTTTCACTTAACGCCCTTAATATTCCCTCATTTGGATCTCCGGGAAGGGGATGGCTTGGGAAGGACTGTCGGACGAGAAAATGAAGAATAAATAGATAAATAGAAAAAAGAGACCAGAATCTATAGAGCATTAATTAAGCCTAAAGCTACATATGGATTTGAATGTTGAATTTTGCGGAAAGAAGGGATGCAATTGTTAGGAAGGTTTGACAGGAAGGTATGAAGGAAATATATATGAAGCTGTAGAAACAGACGAAAACATACCGAATAAGATATAATATCAGTCTATGTATTAGATACAAAGATGCTGACCCAGTAACGTACATAAGGCTTAGCCGTACAATGGACAGGGCATTTTGTCAAAATGGGCGACGGAAGAGTAGTAAAGAAAATTTTCGTAGCTGATAAAGAAGACACAAAGAGAAGGGGAAGACTGAGAGACAGGTGGTGATAAGTGATATTAAAGAACATGAAAAACGCTGGAATACAGCACTGGAAAGCAGTAGGGTAGTGGGTAGGCCAGGTAGGCATGGGACTACCCAAAAATTTTGAAAAATATACAGTATAAGCGCTAGAAAATACAATAAAGAGTAAATATATTTCCCACTATTTATATTAATGGTAGATAATTATTTTAAAAAATAGCATCAGCCACTTCTGTAAAAGTAATTTCCTACTGTCAGTAATCAATCAAATGTGTATATATCCACAAGAGAGGGAGCGGGCCTACCCAAAATTAAAATCCTAAAGCCGCCCGTAGTGGAGAGCAAATGTAGCGGACTAGAAGAAGTGGACACGCATTTTAACAAAGGGGAAGGCTCGTCTAAGAACTGTAGTGTCATAGGAGGAGGAAGTACTAATTTTTACCAAAACTCCTTCCATATTTACCCTGTCTATTCGTCCGCCCAGGCCGGAGGACAAAAAATGTGTGTCCGTCCGTTAGGTAGATTAAAAAGCTCTCAAGAAGTAGTAGGTGGATCACCATTCATTTTGGCCAGGATGTAGAAGCGCTCAAAAATTAGGAATTGCATTTGTTCATGGATGTAATCCAGCCAACGGAAGGGGTATAAATAAACCACTTTTAATTTTAGCGTTGATCACTATAGAACAATAGTAGTAACAGATAGCAAGAAGCGATTTCTTACAAACGATTAAACGTTCCAAGAATAAATTTTATATTTACCCTTAACTTTCTACTGAAACCGGAAGTGATAGAAATTTACTAGAACTTCCGGTGTTAATATTGATCTACATAGAGCAAAAACGACAAGATATAGCAAGAAGCGTTCTTTTAAAATTGAATTAGCATTGAAAAAATATGTACCATCTTCTCTCTTAGCACTCTATTCAAAACGAAAGTGTCAGAAATCGTTTAGTTCCAGTTTGAATGTTGACCGCTATAAAGTAAAGACTGCAATAGATATCGATAAAGCGGTTTTTTGCAATCAATTAAGCGTCCCAAGAATATATTCCAACTCGACTCTAATCTCGCCATTCAAAGAAAACTCGTTCATGCACTGTACACGTGACACTGATACTTTTTTTATTAATGTTAAAAAGACATTCAAGACTCACCTCTTCATCTTTCTGCTGAAGTAATCGATCTGTGTCTGTAATGGTCTCGAAATGTGGTCCAGAGTCTCTCTTCAGTTTACTGCAAATAAAATAATTATTAAAATAATAATAATAATAATAATAATAATAATAATAATAATAATAATAATAATAATAATAAAAGAAAAGAAATACTCATGCATGTTATATGCAAGACTTCTCAAAGTAACTTAATGTAAAATTTCTAAATGGTATACAACGCTAAAGTGTGTTTTCTTTATTAATTATTTATTCCGGGCAAAAGTGCTATTCAAATATGCACTAGCTAACAATTAGAAGAAGAAGAAGAAGAAAATGTAATATCTAATGTCGCAAAAAGAAATGTTGATTTGTAATGATTATTTCTCGGTTGCCATATAAACGAGTTAGTTTATTTGTTGTTATGGCAATTAATCTGGTTACTAAGGAAACGATTCTGGTTTCCAGGAAGATGTTTAAGATTGGTTAACAACATATAATGAGCCAGGGCATCGTGTAAAATATACAAACATGTATTGTGATTGCTGAAAAGCAATTAATAATTATTGCAAAATAGAGTGAGTTTGAAGTAATTCAGCTGGTGTGTAATTCTTTAATAAATTAATAGTTAGCTGAAAGTTCTGAACTTTAACTGAAAAGTCTACAGTTAATCGTCCTCGTGGGCGTATAAAGAAGATGGAGATGGCGTATGGCTGTAGAAACTAACTTCGATTTCTCGTTGTTTGCGACTAAGGTCAAATAAAGCATTATAACAAAATACATTCTTTTTCTCAGTCATTACAGTTTTCCGTTGCATTAATGTGATTCACTTGAATGGAAAAATGTCCTAAATCCCTCAACTGAACTGAATATTATTCGAACTGAACCGAACCGAACTGAATATTATTCTATTCACCTGCAATTATTTTGTATTGAAAATAAGATTTTGAGTTAAAGTTAGGCTGTAGTATTACCCAACCGAATAGCCCTTTGGAGCATAAATGCCGACAAATAAAAACAGAAAATACAAAAAAAAAAAAAAAAAAAAAAAGTGGACTTGAGGAAGTTTTTAATTTAGTTTCTCAGCTGTTTTTGGCTTCTTAACGGTGTGGAGCAGGATTACTCAACCTGTGGTACGCGTACTACTGGTGGTAACGAGCTGCTTTTGGTGGTATCAATAATTAATATGCTTTGGTAGTAGGCCTACACCTGTAGCAAAGGTTGAGAACCCCTGGAGAGTATCTGCGAAATCTTTGTTTCTATCATATTGGTTTATATGAATCTTTGTTTTAATTATATTGGTTTAGGTGAATCTTTGTTTTTATCATATTGGTTTATATGGGAATGTATTTTCTTTTCTTTAAAATAAAATTGCATCCTAATAGTTTGGTTTCATTGATTTCTTCTTGAATTCTTTAAAAATGTTCTATTCTTCGTTAATAATAAATTGTCTGATATTTAATTTTATTTATTTATTGTTTCATTGAAGCGGCATTAAATTTATTTTTTTCTAACGCAAACTATTTTTAAGAAAGCAACGGATATTTATCTACATTTGAAGAAAAAAGAATTAATAAAGATCAAACTATAATAAAATCCCATTTTATGTAAAAAGAAAAAGAATATTTCCCTATATAAATCAATGGGATGAAAAACAAAGATCGCTCGGTGGGAACTCAACAGCCTTAACAAAAACTGAAAACGGGGAAGGAGATAAAAAATTATGAAGAACCTTTTTATGTTTGGATTTTCATTTTCCTTCTCTCTCCTTGCTTTCCATATCCGCTCAGCTAATTTTCTTCATCATCAATACTCTAAACACTTTTTAATTTTGTTCTGTGAAATTTTGCAGTTAATTCATACGTCAAATCAAATTTGTCGTTACATAAGGACCTACTCAATATTACAACAAATAAGGTAATTTTAATTATATTCTTCAGTAATTTAACTACGATTTTTGGTCAGCGTATTTGTCAACTTTTCATAATAACTCAATTGAGTCATATAGTGAAGATGTATGTATGTCTGTGTAAATTGCTTACCTTCTTTCTCTGATGGCTTGCTGAGAGATCTGTGATATGCATTGTGCTCGGAAGTTCTCGTAATGCACATCCTGAGTAACGTCTTTCAGATCTTGCATGTGAGTGGAAATCAACATCGTCCGCAGCTTAATGAAGTCACTGTGTTTGGGATTCTCCACTGAAATGACATCGAAGAAACAAGTTGAAACATGTTCAGAAATACGACTCGATTCGTCAATAAAATATTCTCTCTATTCATTTCAGTTTCAAATTGAAATGTATATATATATATATATATATATATATATATATATATATATATATATATATATATATATATATATAATTACATGAATATCTTATGCCACGTACATACATCGTATTGCTAATATAGTGGTAACTTTCACCACCCCTTTTATAACCCCTGTATAACATATTTTATATATATATATATATATATATATATATATATATATATATATATATATATATATATATATATAATCAAATGAAAAACGCAAAATTGTCATAATTTTTTTTTCAGCCGTTTGGAAATTTCCAGACAGTTCTTGACGTCTTTCCGAATGCCGGTAGATGGGGATGGGGCTGAGTAACAACTGGTTCAATATGACGGTATCACTACGTAGTTACATCAAGGAAGAACAGCGTGCAGTTATTAGATTTTTATGGAATGAAAGTGTGTAATGGATTGATATTCATTGGATAAAATACGAAATATAGGAACGCCTGTCTGTCACAGCAGCAAGTCTATGATTGGTGCAAGAAATTCACAGAAGGTACAGCTTCGTTGACTGATGCTCTCTGTCCAGGTTTAGGCTGGTATTCATAGCCGCGGCATATAGGCTTGTTCAGGAAAACCAGCGTGTCACTCTGGCTGAAATGTGTTTCATGATGAATATGAGCTTCAGTTCAGTACAACACATAGTGCATGACGAACTCCGCTACAGAAAAGTGTCCGCCAGGTGAGTTTCTCGACAGCTGACCCAGAAACTGAAAAATCGTCGTCCAGTTGAGACATGTCAAGAGCTGTTGAGGCGTTATAAGCAGGAGAGTAAGGATTTTCTAGCTTACATTGTCACCAGGATTGAATTTGAGTGCACCATTTTCAACGGGAGACGAAACGTGCAAGCAAAGAGTGGCGACATTTTTCTTCGACGAAACCAAAGAAGTCTCGCAGCCAGCCCTCTGGTCATGTTGACTTTATTCTAGGATAAGAATGGTCCTACTCTGGAACACTACATGCCCCTAAGTACCACAGTGAATAGTGCCACCTACATCAACCTTCTTGAGAACCATTTGAAGCAAGTAACTTAATACGCACAAAGCGAAGGGGATTGCTGATATCAAGGGCCTTGCTTCAACATGATAACGACCGACCTCATTCTGTTCGTGCTACCAGGAAAACCATCGACGACCTACGCTTCAAGTGGCTCCCAATACCGCCATAGTCGTCAGACTTGGCACTATCTGAATTCCGCATGTTTGGGATATAAAAAGCCTAGAAGGATTTTTCCTAATTCGACGGGGAAGGGGGGATTTGGGTGTGGCAATTATTATAGTAAAACATCGATATCTCCAAATCTCAGAAGGGCAGAGACTTTTGGTATTTGGACTTCCTATTTAATATTTTAGAGACTGAATGGCATGAAAACACACAGCCGGTCGGTCGTTCCGTTGATAGTGAAGTACATAAACACAATATCTGGACAGAGAGGACAGGTATGATTTATAAGCCTCAGCTGCGTTTAATTTGTCAAAAAAAAAAAAAAAAATCACTCAATACCTAACTAGCTATAAGCTTAAATGGCTTTTAAGGGTTCCGTGTAAGGGTTCCAAAGGATCCAAATACTAATCAGACATGTGTTTCACTGTTTTTTTTTTTTTTAATTCCCTTAGAAGGAAAGCGAAAAAGGAAGAAAGAAGGAAGGTTGGGGTTACAGTCGTTATAACAGCATGATATCTGGAAATTCTTTAACGTTGAAGGCATGAATTTTGGTATTTAGATTTTTCATTTGAAATAATTAAAGATATGTTTTAGCATTTTTTATATGTTCCCTACAAGGGGAAGAAAAAAGTGGAAAGCAAAACGGGTTGGAATGACAATAATTGTTGTAATAAGATGGCTATATATAAAAAATCCTTTAATATTAGAGTTATATTAGGGGAATAAGAAGTGCGAGACCATAGGCCGAGCAAATGAAGGGTCTGGGGGCGAAATCCCTAACTAGTCGAAGTCTAGTTGAAATATATTGTCTATTCTTCTCCTCCCCCCAAAAAAATGTGAAATAAAGTTTTTGTTTTTAAAACAAATATTTCCGCTAGTAGACATATCCTAGTCAGTACCAGAGATTCTCATAGGACGGAGTACCACGTCGCAAAATGTGGCATTGGAGTTTTTGGGAAAGTTCAGCGTAAAACACAGTGACGATGCCAGTTTTAATGTTGGGGGGGGACAAGTAAAGGGGAAGAGACATTTTTGGGGGAACAGTTATTTTTTGTACACCGAATAATTTTATATTTCTTAACCTACATATTATAATACAGTCTAGGGGTAGTTGAGGTCCGCATGATGTCACCTAGGACACCCCCTTTGACCCCCTTCTAACACATTTGAAACTAACTGACTGATTCTAACTGAAAACACATTTGAAATCATTAAAACTGTTAACACTAAAACGTGCATAAAAATTGTATCATAATATATCATTGCTGCACAGTCATAAAAGCTTATCATTTTTTTTTCAGATAAGCCAAATATAAGTAATCTTCAAATCAAGTCGTTATAAAGCCTTAAAACCGACAAAATTTTATGAAATACGCTGAAAGGAACATTTCGCATTGCACTCAGACATTTGTTCAGAATACCAAATGAAAGATAAGGTTTTTTCTAGTTAAAAATCTATCACAAAGTGCAAACAACCAAAAGGTGACAAGATGACTGTGCACCAAAGATATCATGTTCGTTTGTGTGTGTGTGTGCGTGTGCATTTGTCATCAGATTTTCTCGAAAAAATGAATCACCTACAGAAGCCAAATTTTGTATATAGATATATCCAATAGCTTACGAAGCCGTTTTTTTTTTTTTTAAATTCGATTCGATGGGGCATTAAGGGCTCCAAATTATGCAAAAATACTTTATATAAATAATGAACCATAGTGTGTTAGGTAGAAGATTCAATCGCTTTTCCGGAGTTCCAGATTCAGATTTAGATTAACCATATTCATCCCTGACAAGAGCAAGCATGGCAGCTGGCATGAGAGAGACAAAATCGAAAGCATTGTTCATCGCTATATACAGGGTGATTCAAAGAAGTGGGTAATTTTGAAAGTTGGGTTGGCAACAATGAGCGTTTGGTAACATTGAATAACAAACATACGCCAGCCTGTCAACGACACCTTGTTATTTAGTTATCATGAATGCTTGGAGTGGTGCGCAACGTGCTTTCGCGATCAACGAGTTTTACAAGAACAATGACTGTGGAGGGGCCACGCAGAGATTTCACCGTCATTCTAATTTAGGACACCATAACCGTGTTCCATCAGCACATGCAATTAAAACATGGATACGTAATTTCGAGCAAAATGGTTCGGCAATGAAAAAGAAACCTCCAGACCGTGTGCGAACCCTTCGTACACCAGACAATACCCAAACTGTTCGAGATGCTGTCATAAGAAGTGCACATCGGTCAATCCGTCGTCACTCATCATCTTTACAATTGCAAAGTTCGAATTGAAAGCCAACATCTGGGAAGTAATTGCCGAAATTCCAGTTGAGATGTTACGTCAAACCACGAACAATATAAGGAAGAGGCTGAAGGAATGTTTGCATAGAGGAGCTCACCTGCAAAATGTCATCTTTAAAAATACATTGTGCTATATGTATTCTAAAATAGCATTATTTTTACTATTAAATGAGATAACTTTTAAAAAAATATTTTCATGAAATTATTTAATTTCAAAATTTCCCGTTTTTTTGAATCACCCTGTACTTTATATATATACATACATACATATATATATATATATATATATATATATATATATATATATATATATATATATATATATATATATATATATATATATATATATATATATATATATATATGGTGCCTTCCATTTCAATTCAGGCAGAGCATGTACCATCACCACCTCAGATATTGTTGAAACTTTTTTTATAGCAACTAGACATGTTTTTAAGAGACCCATATTTTTTTGTTTTGTCGAAAAAAATTTTCCCGCCAAGTAATGGGCCATCAAAGACCGAGAGTACAATTTATGAATTGTAGAAGACATGGAAAATGGTCAACTTCGGAGCTTCACCATTCGGCTATGGAGACAGGTAGAGTTATAATTCTTGTTGTGGTATGTACATAGGGATATAAATAAACTATATTTTATTATAGTTTGGTTTGCACATGCGTATCATTTTGTACATAAATTAACAAATGAACGTCAATTTATCTGAAAAGTCGAAGTTTGCGAATTTTTTTCGAGCACTTCCGGTTCGAATTTTAAAATTCTGTTTTCACGGTTGGTAAGACCTAGCTACCCGCTTTCCGAAACAATTTTTGTATCGCTTCTGTGTGCAACCGTTTTGTCGCAAACAATTCGAGAAATTGTAAAATTTTCAAAAATCGCCATTTTTGGGCGCCATTTTCTCGAAAACACCATCTTTTAAAATTCTGAAATTTTGTCAGATGGTTCAATTTTACATGAATAATAAACACACCAAATATCATTCTCAACCAATGCTTCATGAATTAACTGCAGCCTTTTAAACTTAGCGAAGTTTTATTAACTTTGATGTCACAGTTAGCAACACTGGGAACAATAAAAGTGCAATGATTTGATGATGTTTGTGGTTCACATTCATTAAATGAAGAATAGAAGGTTTTCTTGACTGTTTTTTTTTCATTATTTTGATCAAGAAGGCTCTCTGAAATAGTAAAATGAACCTCCCCCTACTCCTCCGTTTTCTTAAACCGAAATAATTTGAGGTGGAAATTATGATTACGAAACACACAAATTTTAACTTTACTTGAAACGGCCATCCAATAAATTCTGATGATCTTCAAAAAGTCTGAAGTATTACCTCAGTGATGATTTGGAATGCTCCAGACAAAGTCACAATTAAGTGCGATGTCATTACAGTGATTGAAAAAGGGCAAAAAGTTTAAAAAAATCGAAACGTTTTCTTACGCGTTCCAAAGAAATTTACTGACTTTTTAAACAGAACAATCCCAACATAAGAATGGGTCACTCGGAATTTTACAGTGTTCGACTAAAGTGGGTCAGTCCGCAACCTGCGAGGGAAGTATGTGTGTGTGTGTGTGTGTGTGTGTGTGTGTGTGTGTATTGTGCAAATTTTAAGTTAGCTGCTACTGCGTTGCTACAAATCAAAGGTGCAGCCTGTATTGAAGCTGTCATGAGTGACCTATTTCCTTTAGTAGTATGATCCGTAGAAAATGACAACTGTCTTCTTCAAGAATGTGGTGAATGTCCTGGAGTGGAAGGAATAAGTGTGGAGTCTTTAATTATTGATCCTGATGAAAATGAAAGTGTTACGTATGCCATATGGGAAAACAATAATCTCGTTAAAAAACTGTGCCACTTTCTGTTTTCGTATCGTACATTGCTGGTTTAACTGTAAGAATTGTAATTCATGACTACATCAAGAAAATCAAAGAGAATTAATTGCTACCGAAAATCACCGTATAAAATTTCAAGATACAAATTCTATTTTACATCATATGGACTTCGCTGAAAACTGGACTGTTATTCTGCAAAGTGAAATTCAGAGTTATCACCGGAATATGAAACAACTGACAGTTTTGATGTAATAAACGACGATAAAACACATGATTCGGCTTATGTACTCATAGCCATAGACAAGATTCTAAAAATACTCGAAGAAAAGCGAAAATATATTTTATAGAAAAAGGTTTGAATACGAGAAAATAACTGTCTACAATTTCCCAAATCGTGTCAGTGATTTCTGATGGTGCTGCATCCCACTTTAAAAATAGCTTTCAGATGTTCCAGATGCAGACAGGTCCGATAAAGCAGTGGTTTGCAATGAAACCGGCCATGCAAGGGTGTCTGCGACGGTATTGAGGGGGGGGGGGAGGGCGTAAAGAATGTGGCAACGCGGCATAAACTTAGGCAAATACAGATACACAGTATTAAAACCACAGAAGAAAAAAATGAAATGAAATCTTTAAGTTTTACGTCCCACGATTATGCCGGTTACGCTAAAGGAGACGGTGATTATGAGAAATGAATAAAATGGTGGAATGCAGAAAGTGGGAGGAAACGGGATAACCCCGAGAAAACCCACGAGCACGGTGTTTGTCCACCACAAAGCCCACACGGCGCGATCTGGGATCGAACCAGGGACCCCAAGCACCGGAGGTGAACGCTCTAACACTGAGCCACCGCACCCCCACTAAAACCGTAGAAGAATTCGTGAGTATAGTGCAAGTACAAACTCCGGGTATTACTCTCGTTTTGTTGCCTGGAACTGAATTCGACGACTACCGGAAGAAAAAAGGGAAAGTATGCGACCGGTAACTGGTATTCAACGAAGTCATCTTTGGCTTTCGGAAAATGGCGAAGTTTTTATGGCAGTAACGGGTCACCATGAATTAACTTCATGCTTCCCCCAAAATCGAACTTCTGCAATTCAAAGTGTAGATTTAAGAAATCTGCAAAAAGGAACTTTTGTTATATACATATATGTATGATAATCAGTGGTGCGTAGCAGAAATATTATGAATAAATCATGAATTACGTGAAGTTGAAGTGCTGTTTATGCTTCCACATGGACCTTCAGCATTTGTGACTATCGACAATGTGCTACGCAGGGGCGGATCCAGGACGGACTTCTGTAAGGGGGAAGGGGTAATACTGCTACTTAGAACTACTTTTAAGAGCTCCAAATTCTAAGATCGGTTTTATTTATGTATAAAATAAAAAAGTTTCTTCCCCCTAGATCCACTCCTGGACGAGTTGTGAGTGAGCCAACACTTATTGGAGCACATGCACGGTTACATGCTATTAGCGAAGAAGACACCAACCAAGCAAATGATTGGCCCATGTAAAAAATTAAAAAAAAATCAGTGAAATTTTGTTTCCGAAGACCATTTTAAGTAAGTGAACTTGAAATTTGTGAGTTTCGTAATTGTAATTTCCACCTCAGATTATTTCGGTTTAAGAAAACGAAGGAGTAGGGAGAGGCTCATTTTACTATTTCAGAGAACCTTCTTGATCAAAATAATGAAAAAAACAGTCAAGAAAACCTTCTATTCTTCATTTAATGAATGTGAACCACAAACATCATCAAATCATTGCACTTTTATTGTTCCCAGTGTTGCTAACTGTGACATCAAAGTTAATAAAACTTCGCTAACTTTAAAAGGCTGCAGTTAATTCATGAAGCATTGGTCGAGAATGATATTTGGTGTGTTTATTATTCATGTAAAGTTGAACCATCTGACAAAATTTCAGAATTTTAAAAGATGGTGTTTTCGAGAAAATGGCGCCCAAAAATGGCGATTTTTGAAAATTTTACAATTTCTCGAATTTTTTGCGACAAAACGGTTGCACACAGAAGCGATACAAAAATTGTTTCGGAAAGCGGGTAGCTAGGTCTTACCAACCGTGAAAACAGAATTTTAAAATTCGAACCGGAAGTGCTCGAAAAAAATTCGCAAACTTCGACTTTTCAGATAAATGACGTTCATTTGTTAATTTATGTACAAAATGATACGCATGTGCAAACCAAACTATAATAAAATATAGTTTATTTATATCCCTATGTACATACCACAACAAGAATTATAAATCTACCTGTCTCCATAGCCGAATGGTGAAGCTCCGAAGTTGACCATTTTCCATGTCTTCTACAATTCATAAATTGTACTCCCCATCTTTGATGGCCCATTACTTGGCGGGAAAATTTTTTTCGACAAAACAAAAAAATATGGGTCTCTTAAAAACATGTCTAGTTGCTATCAAAAAAGTTTCAACAATATCTGAGATGGTGATGGTACAATTTTATATTTTTTTGCCTGAGTTGAAATGGAAGGCACCATATATATATATATATATATATATATATATATATATATATATATATATATATATATATATTGCATAAACATTCTTTCCGTATGAAGTCGTGCACTTCTAGTAGTACTTTATACAATAATAGTATCACCAAAGGTCGTAACCGAAGGGGTGGAACCATTAAGTAAATTAAAAAAAAAAAAAACTTTCAGAGAGTTTGTTACTAGGATAACTTAGACGCTACATAATGACATAGTAGACACTATTACTTCTAATCAGTACCAAAATAGAAATACACACACACCTCTATAATGACGTTTAAATATTACTGATCATTTCAAGGTTGAAATTTTGATCTACTCTCAATAAGTATCTAAAACACGGCGCACTAGAATAACTTCAGACGCGACGAACTGTTATTTTAATCGTTCATCTTGACGCAATTATCACCAGACATTTATTAATAAACAATGTTTAAAGGATGAGAAACATCTGTTTTCATTCAAAAGGTACTTTAGTTGAAGTGTGTATAAGGTGATGTTGGAATGATGCAAGCAAGCATTTCTCAATATCTTATCTCTTCGCTAACATTTTACAAGTCAAGAAGACAAACTAAAGAATGAGCAACAGCATTGGAATGACATGACACAGCACAGGAAATTGATAACAATACAAAAACCAACTTTCAATTTAAAGTCATAAGAGAGTAGGAAAGGAAATTCATCGAACTTCAATATTAAACCGTTAGCGCGGAGCTGTGCACATATGCAAAGTTTACTTTGAAATTGTATTGCACCATGCAGTTTCTAGTTCGGACATAGAAAAGCAGCTTTGCATATCAGCTAAGATACCCTTTCACTAATGAAGTTCTGAATTTAATGCTAGAGGTCATAGTAAGCCAGCATTAGAGTCTTTGTCTTACTTGTTCCTCGCGGAGTTACGCCATATTGTTATTTTTTAGCTTTCTTTGCTTGTTTAGGTGGACAGGTTTGGAACTGTTGACTTGTTCTGTGTTAGACAGAAGTGTACTGAGTGCAAAAGTTCAAGTACGCTGACAATTCGTCGCGTTTTATTGGTTCTATCTGGTTTTAGTGAACTTTGCAGATGTCAACGCGCAACTTTGCATAGACCTTATATGCAAACACGATAGAATATCCCATAGACCCCATATTATTTACATTAATGTTTTTTTTTTCTTTTTAATAAATTCTATCTCCTACTCCGAAACCACTCCAAATTAAAAAAAAAAAAAACTGTATGATCGGGAAAATGACGCGTTAAAGGGTTTCAATATACAATTAGACCTCGATAACTCTATTTTTTATTTTCTTTTCTTTTCTTTACATTCCCTCGAACTCTTTATATGAACCATTGTCAAAATAACTCTGTAAGTCGAATTAAAAAAAAAAAAACTCGGTAAGTTGAATTTTAAGGGCTTCATGATCATACTTGAAAGCCTCTGTAACTCGAACTTTCATGTCTGTGAATCTCTGTGAATAGAGGTTTACCTCTATAAGTCGAACTTCTCTTGATGTGGGTTCAAAAACTCGAAGCTATAGCTGGGGGGCCGCGGTTGCTCAGTGGTTGAGCTTTCACCTCTGGTGCTAGGGATCTCCGGTTCAAACCCTGCTCCCGCCAAGTGAACTTTGTGGTGGACAAACACCGTGTGCGTGGGTTTTCTCGGGGTCCTCCCGTTTCCTCCCACTTTCTTCATTCCGCCATTTCGTTCATCTCTCTTCATCACCGTCTCCTTTAGCCTAACCGGCATAATCGTGGGACGTAAAACTCCAAAATTTCATTTCATTTCATTTCGAAGCTATAGCTCTATGCTTTTACGCAACTGTCATTGTTGCTAATGTGTACTGTAACTGTATTTTATTCATGTCTAGTATTTTATTTTTACTAGTTATCTTATTTAATTTAAGGAACTGTTACAACTTCAAGTTATAGAGGTGGAACGAATAAAACTTCGAATTATGGAGGTTTTACTGTATAGTCACTTTTAAGTAGAAATGTGGAACCTCGGTATCTCGATTTTTTGTTGTGGTCACCTTGATAACTCAAATCTTGATTTCCCAAAGAACTTGATAACTCCAATCTTGATTTCCCAAAGAACTTGATAACTCGAATCTTGATTTCCCAAAGAACTTGGTAACTCGAATTTTTATCTATTTCCCTCGAGTTATCGAGGTCCCAAGTATTAATGTCAGGGATCAGGAAGTCCAGGTTGCATTCTTGGACTATTCCCTGCTGGTCAAGTGGCTAGCGCGCGCGCCTTGGATGCACATGGTTCGAGGTTTGATTCCAGACAGGAAAGCATTAAACTTTGAAGCATTACGGAGTTGGGAATCCATTTTAAACTGTACGTCCATGTCTCGTACAGCCTCAGTGGTGAAAAGGGAGGTTAAACTTTAATAAATAAGCAAACAAATCATATTCAATTTCCTTCGGTAAAGTCAACATGGAAATGAAAATATTCGGGAAACAATCCATCTTCTGTTAGATTTCATTTCTGGTTCAATTCCTGTTGAAAGAATTGAATTTTCGGACTCAGCTCATTAAAGTGAGACAATTGAGAAAATATACTTGAATTAAGGTCATGGTGATTGGAACGAAGCGGCCAGTGTAAAATATAGAAGTAGGTGGGGAGAAAATAGAACAAGTGTCTAGTTTTGAATACATGAGTAGTTTATTAATAATGATATGAAGTGTGAAGGTGAAATAAAAGCAAGAAAAAGAATGGCGAAAAAAGCATTTAGGAGGAAGAAAATACTTTCTGTAGGACCTTGAGTAAAGAGTTGAGAAAAGAGACTCATAAAATGCTTTGTGGAGTATTGTACTGTGTGGGGCAGAAACATGCACATTACTAGGGTTGCCAGACGTCCCGGCTTTCCAGGACAGTCCCGGTTTTCAATGAAAGAATTAACCGTCCCGAAAAAGGCTTTCGGGACGCCTGTTTATCCCGGTTTTCGTTCTTCAGATTGAAAAAAATCAACAAACCCATACAGTAAGAGATGACTATGTTTCCTCTCCAAGTTGTTCAAAATTTAGAAATTGTTCCAATGGGAGCAAAATAAATCCCTGTTTAGATTTACAATTTTTAACTTGGCCTCCGTAGAGGTATTCTTGAGACACCCTTGATGTCAGAAGCATCATCATGTGAATTTGGCATGTGCACTTTGGTAATAAAATTTTTTGTTTCAAACATTTCTGTGCATTAGAAAATGAGTTAAGGCCCTGCTACGGATTTCGTGAATCACCTTGTATAGCCTGAGATTGGTGTCCCGGTTTTTCGTTTACAAAATCTGGCAATCCTACATATTATGCAAAAATAATGAAACACGACTGGAAGCTTTCGAAATGTGGGTGTGGAGAAAAATTGAGAGAATTAGCTGGATCGAGCGGAAAATAAATAAGAGGGTATTAGAAATGGTGGGGAAAAAAAGAATAATTTTTAGATATTACTGAGAAGAGGAAGAGAAACTTACTGGGACATTGGCTAAGAAGGAACTGAATCACGAGGGAGTGCTAGAGAATATGGCGGCAGGAAAGAGAGGGAGGGAGCGAAGAAGACTACAATTTATGGACGATATCAAAACAGAAAGATCATACGTGAAGACGAAGAGGTTAGCCGAAGACTGTAGAGCATGGAAGCTTCTCAGCTGCGGCAAGCGACCTATGAATATACCCTAAGGTTTCCAGGCCACCCACAGCACTTTGTGACTTAATAAGCCACAGGTTTATTGTTTACAAACTCAATTCTCTTATGCTAGAGCCTATGAAGAGCTTTGGCAGATCGGACGACTTATTAGTTGGGTAATGTTAGCATTTTGGATACCATCCACATTATTTCTAGTTGCCTATACAGATCTGTGAAAGAGGGTAGGTAGCTCTTCAAATGCTTTGCTATGCTTGATCAATAAAGGAAATATTGTGCTTCCTGCAGAGAATGGAACCCGCAACCATCACGATCAAAATCATGAGTGCTAAGTAGTCGCCTAAACAGAAGCACTAGCGTCATCATTATATTTCATCTAACACTCAGTGGTGACTTCAGAATATTTCGCTCGGGGAAACTTTTAATGCACGAGGAGTGAATAGTATTACCAACTACAGCTCACACATAACGAGAAGAACCCTAGCAGAAGTAGTGTGACGTAGCTATGGGCTCGCCCACTTTTTGCACGGGGGTTTCAAATGACACCACGGAATAGCACACAGATAACTACCCGGAGTAGCAGACGACATCTAAGTATAGACCACACCTGAAAAACCGAAAATGGACTTGACCGTGTCGTTGACCTTTCCCTGCTACCCCTGTTTTAGGGTTCTTCTCGTCATCTGTGAGCTGTAGATGGGACTTTAGTCTGTCTTGTCATCAAAAGACAGCGGTTACCTGAGAACTATGCTGCATGGAAGCCTCTTAGTTTATGGCAATTGACCTGCCAGTTATGACCAGTGGTGTCATTCTAATTTTTTTAACAATCGATTCAGTGTATATATATATATATATATATATATATATATATATATATATATATATATATATATATATATATATATATATATATATATAGAGAGAGAGAGAGAGAGAGAGAGAGAGAGAGATAAATATATATATATATATATATAAGATATATAGTAGATGAACAGGTAAATAGATAGATACGTGTATAACTCTCTTAGGAAATAAACCATACAGGGTAGACAAGTGTTAATTTTTTTTTTTTTTTTTTTTTTACTGGATTCCACAAGTGACAAGTAGAGATCTACACAACATCCTAATACAAGGTGGTGTGACGAAATCAGGTACCACTGCGAATATCTTGGGAACGAATTATCCAAGATACATACTTGTCAAAAATATTGGTAAGACCTTAATCCAGCAATGGATTGACAATTGTTGATAATGGTATATATGCATTCCAAATATAAATAACCCTCACCACTAGACTCATGTGATCCTAGTTCTCATTCTTGATATCTGAGCATTTGAGATTAAGGAATAAGCGCTTATGCCTTGTTCTGAGAGATCATATGTTTAACCCTGTAGCTGTAAGAATTGCTAAAAACAAAAATAGGCTAAAATTTACTTATTCCTGGGTATAAATAGGCAAAATTTACTTTTATGTCTGGATATAACAAATGGTTCTTTGAACTTAAAATATTTTAACAACCGGTTCTAGTGAACCGATGCGAACCGGCTGAATAGCACCACTGGCTATAACAGAATCCCGATGATGATGACTAGGTGTATGATTTCCTTACCTTCTACAACTCCCCAGGGATACTGTCGCCCTCTGACCTTCTTCCCGTTGACTTCAATGATGGTGTTGCTTCCGACAACTGCAAAAGGAACGCATGCCTTCAGCTCCCTGTCCTGTTGCTTGAAGTCTTCGTCTTCATCACTGTCACACTCAGGAAATTGGTAAATCTATCGAAATACAAACACTAATCAAATATATATCATACTCACAAAAACCATCGAAATTAGTAATGACTCATTTATGTCAAATCAATTTGAATTTATCAAACCTGACCCTCTCGATTTTAAAGAATCTAAGTATTGGTGGAACTAGTCTTCAATATACCACATACCAAAAATCTTAGAAAAATATTTCTTAGTTACTGAGATACAACGCTTCAAACAATGCAAAAAAGAGCTGCTTACGTCACGGTAACAGAAACAAACATTTTGGCGTGACGTCATATCTCGGTATCTCTCTGAGCCGTATTGAAAGCGTCAGGGAATCCTTTCATATTGAAGTTTCTTACTATAAATAATAAATAAATTTAGTGGAATAGTGAAACGAAAAGTGACAAAATATGTAAAGGACCTACTGTATATAAAAATTAACATGCTAATAAGATCTATTCTTGTAGTCTAGTTTAAAATGCATTAAAAGCCATTTGTAATGTTCTATCATTAGAAATATTTTAGATACATGTAAGCAGGAATACTTTATTATTGTATTACACCAAAAATATTAGGGGTCTAAGTACTACTATATCAAGTCAAATTAAATCAACATCCAGATATCAATTTATCAAATCTGGTCATCTCGAAGAATCTAAGTGGGAAGGTTACTTTAAGAATTCTTTATAACGATTCAATTTCTCACATTTCGCACAATACTTCAGGATCTAAGCTTATCGGAATCTTTATTGCACAGCTCCCTAGTACTTAAGAAAACTATGATATACGTAAGGAGTAGTTGGTGACTTCGACTTTTTACGTGTTGATGACTGACATAGTTGCAAGAAGATTATATCATACGCTTTAAAGACGTATTTCTGAAAAGTACGCAATAGTCACCGTATGGGGAAGAAACGATGCTACAATATACGAGGAGTACTCAAAAAGTTCCCGGAATTCTAGGATGATTTAGGATTTAGATTTCTGGGCTTTCGGCATCTAAGGCCATTTAGCCCTTCACGATTTGAGGGATGACGTCCCTCGGCGAGCATACAAACCAGGGAAAGGGAAGGAAGAAAGGATTGGGGAAGGAAGGAAGCGGCCTGGGACCTATAAGTTAGGTACCACCCCGGCATTTGCCTGGTGTGAATGAGGAAAACCCAGGAAAAAACCTCATTCAGGGTGGCTGGCTTGAAAAAGGGTGTTACACTTTTTACCGGAATTCTGTTGTGGCTCTTTATTACCACAATATAAGTACACATTTACCGCCTTCAAAGTTGTCACCTTCACACAATTAAAGACCTGAAATGCTAAATGATCTGAGTGCCAAAAACTAGGTTCGAGGAAACTAAGAAAAACATTACTATTTTCACAATATGAAAAAGTTTAATGCAGACAGCCCATTCTGTTAGCAGTTATTACAAATATTTAGAGCCGTATTGACACTTAGATCTCATAGCAGGGCATTGGCATGGGGACGTAGATCTCATATAAGCGACAAAACAATATTTTCTAGTTTTGGTACTTAGATCATTTAGCATTTCAGGTCTTCATTTGTTTCACTGCTTCTGCGATTGGTGGAAACACCGAGAAAATTCCTCTTTTCGTATCTTCCGAACTTTAGCCGTCGCGTTAGTTTTGATTTCTACGTTGGCGAAAAGGAAAAGGCCCACTTTTAGCTTTGGAAAGAGCCAAACATCCGATGGTGCTAAACTGTTTTTAAGTCTATCAAACTCTCTGAATCAGATTTTCTCAAATTTGCACATTATCTTGAAGTATGCGCGTTACTCGATCTGTGAAATTATTGCAGGCTGATCACTACACATTTTTCCGTTCAGCTACACTACTCGTACACTGCCTGTTATGACTTGTTATGACCTGTTCATACTTGTCAAGTTCATAATTAGGCAACCTAAGGACCGCACTGTACAAGATTCTTTGTGATTGCATCACACATATCAAAACTAAAACAGCATTCCGGGAACTTTTCGATTGCACCTCGTATAATTCTGAAGGTTAATTTAGGGAGTTCTTTGTTTTAGCTGCCATCCTTGGAATTAATCCAAAAAAAAAAAAACTATAAAGTATATAAAGGGAGTTTGGCTATATGATTCTGGCACTTCGGGTGAGAGATCTGAGTTCGAGTCATAAAGTGACTTTGTGTGGTTCAGATCCCATGTTAAATTGTAGACTGCATGTCTTGTATAACCTCGGTGCTCAAAGAGACGTTAAAATCAAAATCAACCAATTAAAAATATAAAATGAATTGTTCAAAATGTTTTAAGTGGCATAGGTTTTTTAAAGTACTTTTCTTTCTAACTTTATCTAATACAATTGGTCGAAAAGCTGTGAGGCGTCAATAAAATTTTATTAAATTCATATCAAGTTGAAAAAAGTCAAGTGAAAGAAGATCTCACTACTTTATAAGTAAATAGTGTAATATGAAACATGAAAAATTAATATTATTATTTAGTTTCCAGTACACTTTTGTCATTGATTGATGAATTTTTTTTATTACATTGAATCTAATGTTGTGTAATCGACGTGATTTCCCTTCAACTCCAACAGTAAAATGTATTGTGCGCTTGTGATACCTTACCAACAAAACAATCCTGAAAACAGTACAGTAGAACACCTCTAGTCCGCCCTCGGTTGGTCCAGTCACTCAGGTTGATCCGACCGTGCTCGAGCCGAACTTGTCCCGACTCGTCCGTGACTCACGAGGCTCATTGTCGTTTACTGCTGTCGCGGCTTTGTGATTTATTTGGTTACCGCTTGTCCGCTTTAAGATTCCGTCATCTTTCTTCCGATAGTTTCTTTCGTTATGCGTGTTTTCTGTACTGTACTGTGCAGTTTTTAGCGCTTACTGTTCGTTTGTTTTTACTATAGAGAACAGTACAGTCGTTTTTTGAGTTCAGAAATTGTTTACTTTACTGTAAATCCGTATTTTTCTGTATTTTCTGATAATCCGACCTTTTTTGCGTTCCAACCATACCTCCAGTTCCAAAGGTGGTGGATTAGAGGGGTTCTACTGTAATTTCAAAACAAAAAAAAACCATGAGAGAACCATTGCTTTAAATAATAACCACCTGAAATAATGGTCACATTTACCTGTATTTTATGATCCTCGATATCCGCCATCACTCTCTCTTTCAGCTTTTTAATCTCAGCTGCCGTGAGAGTGTCTGCTTTTGCGATGACGGGAACGATGTTCACTTTCTTATGTAATCGTCGCAGGAACTCGAGATCCATTTGTCGAAGACTAGAAAACAGAAGCAAAACAAAACGAAATAAATATATGTATACCCACACCAGAAAAGAAATAAATTAATACATAGTCCTAACAAAACAATAAATGCATTACAGCCATAAAGGAAATAAATAAATGTATGAATAGCCATAATAAAAATAAATGCCAAAGAAATAAATGTACTTATATACAACCATAATAAAAAGAAATGAATGCACATATATAATTAATAAAAAAGTAATAAATACATGAACAGCAAATATGATGAAAAACGACTGAAAGCTTTCAAAATGTGAGTATGAAGAAGAATTAGCTGAGTCGAGCGGAAAACGAATGAAAGTGTATTAGAAATAGTGGGGGAGAAATGAACAATTTAAGATATTATTAAAAAGAGAAACTGGTTGGGACATTAGTTATGAAGGAACTGTATCATGAGGAACGTGGTAGAGCGTATGGTGGCAGGAAAGAGAGGGAGGGGACGAAGAAGACTACAATTAATGAACAATATCGAAACAGGAAAATCGTATGTGAAGGCGAAGAGGTTAGCGGAAGACCGTGGAGCATGGAAGCTTCTCATTTAAGGCAAATGGCCAGCCAATAATGGCAAAAAACCTATGATGATGATTACATAAACACCCACATGCCTTATAAAAATAAATTCATTGTAACTATAATTAGAATTAACTAATATTTCCCTAGGGAAGATTGTATTTCAGCAAGAAGTTGAAGAGTTAAATTTATTCGCTATATGGCTAATTTGTTTCTATTGTGGAATCTGAACCAAAAATTAATGTGTGAGAAAATGTGTAAAAAAGGAGGAGGGGGTCAAAAGTGACATAAATACTAAAAAGATTAAAACAATCAAGGTTTAAACAAAATCAATAGTGGCAGCCTCAAAATTTGAAGATAAAAATAGAGTGTATGAATAGTAATATAGAGTGTATGATTAGGTAATATAAATGAAGATCTGAAATATATATATAGGAAATAAATGCACGAATACAAATGTGAGAGCTACAAGAATAACTTTTCAAATGTTCGTGTGGAGTAGTGCACTGATGGAGTAGAAACGAGGATAGTGTTTAACAAAAATGGAAAAGAACAAGAAGAACGGAAAAGTTAAATGTTATCAAGTGAAAAATTAATGAAATTCTTTTTAGGAATTGCTGGAGAGAAAAGAATAATATTAGGAGTCACTGAGAAGTGAAAAGAAACTAATTAGATCTTTGTTTCAGAATAAATCATAGTCTAAGAGATGTGATAGCAGTGATGGTGAAAGGAAAATGGGGCAAGAGTAACAGGAAAAGTCTTCTAAGGAATGTAGTGCAATTTTGCGACAAGTCACTTAGTATTGAAGGCAAAACTTACGATGTTGGTTATTTTCCTAAATACTCTTCAGGGATTAAGAAAAAAAGATTGTAGTGGTATGAAAACTTGATACAATGAGCTGGATAATAAGTTAACATTATAAAATAAATATAATCGAAACTATAAGGAAGTATAATAATTTTGGATTATAATAAGGTTATAGTGTAAATAATAGTACAAAATCGTTTTCTCCTGGTTATAAGTTTACAAGTTACTCTCTACTTTCGCTTTATAACAACATTTAGGAACTACATGAAAGCGCCGGAAGTTTTTAAACTATAGACGCAGATTGCTAAATCTTGAACGCTTGTAGCCACATCGATTCTATCATGAAGAAACGACTGTTAACGGAATAGCAGCGTCTACTAATAACAAAAAACAATCTTTACTTTAACGATGTTGGATACCACCGGATTTGTCTTTCAACCCATGGATTCATATCGGGAAATATTACTCTCTTTTCTTTGAAATAAATTGGAAATTTAATTATGTTATTTTACTTCATGTCTAATGAAATGTCTCTTGCTTTATTAAAAACAAATTTGCAATATATACAGGAGTAAATTTTATAATTATTACATAAATTAAATGTGATTCTTAAAAACTTAAAATTATATAAAACAAAATTTAATTTTCACGAAGCAAAGGACTTTTATCTAAAGTTGAAGAAGAAGTCAGTGAAAATAAACAATTATAATTTCAGTTCATTTGAAAAGAAAAACAAAAATAAAATTAAATTTAAAAATATTTTTAAAAATAAGCTTTCCTTAAAAAGAATTTTTAATAAACCGTTCTAAAGATAAATAAAACACACACACACACACACACACACATATATATATATATATATATATATATATATATATATATATATATATATATAAGAAAATTACTTTTAAAAATTATTTATATATTACTAGAAAGCAATACATAAATAAATTTTCATAAAGCAATTTTCTTAAAAACACATTCTTTTTTTACTTTCTAGTACCAATTATTTTATTTATTTTACTTTTTAGTACAATTTATTTTACTTTTTTAAAGGAATGCATGTTTTTCAAATTTTTTTTTTCTTTTTTCATTTTGTTAAAGATATTTCCGTATTGATTCTGTACTTGAAATCTATCGTACTTTCACATTCTGAGACGTGATTTACGAAGATTAATGCATGTTATATTATACATCCCAACCCCAGAGTAGTTTTGGTGGCATTACCCAATAGGATATAGTTAGTAGAGAGCAATATTAATAACTTTGTAACAAGATAAAATATATAAAACAATGATCATTGTATTGAACCGACTTGCGTCGCTGCGCAAAATTTCATCATTCTATGCTATCGAGAAATTGAGTTAAATTAAAATTGCAAATTTTGAGGTCAAAGTTGAAGCATTGTGAGTTAAGGGAAATATAATAATTTCTCATGTAAATTTATTTGAGTTTAGTGTTCCCTTCAGCAGCAAGATGTGAATCTACAGCTTAACGTGTGGTCCGAAATACATAAGCTCCTGCCGGGAACTGAAGCTGGGTTCACACCGACGAGACATTTCCTAGAAATCAATGTGCTAGATAAACAAAGAAGACACACGTAATCCATAACGTTAACATCCTGTGATTATGTCTTTTAAACTAAAAGAAAACAATGATAAACATAATTGAATGATTATGCAAAGTTGGTGGAAAGTGGGAGGAAATCTCGAGAAACCCCTCGGGCATAAAGTCGAACACAAGCTAAAATGACCTGGAATTGAAATCGTTGAGTCGTCGAGATCCTAAGTGAATAATGCAAGTTACTTCGAATATGATGTATAAAACTATATATAAAATTATTGGTTTGACACGCTCTCTAGAATACGCATGACAACCAATGCAAATACACTAAAGTCCTTACCCGTGACCATACGGAGGAACAAAGTAGAGACAGCAGTGGACTCTGTTGTCCTGAATGTTTTTCCTATTCAATCCACTTTCATCCTGGAAATACTGACGGAATTGTTCATCGATGTAGTTACAGCACGCACGCCAACTTTCATCAGCGTTAATTGCATCACCAAAACCTGAAACAGGAAAAATAATAAATCTAGCAACTTGCTTTTAAGCTAATGAGAATAAGTTTGTTTCAAACAGAAAAGAGGGATAAAATGAAACCAGAAATTTACATTATCGGTTAATGCAACATTCAGGAGATTTAAGTTTTCTCTTTTTAGCTTCTTCCTCGCTTATTCTATGGACATTTAGGGAGTTGTTGAATAAGAGCGAAATTTTCATAGTTACAAGTATTGCTTAAGACGAGCATATAATAATAATAATAATGTTTTATAAAATATAAATGCGCACTGTCTTTGTTTTAGTGATTGTTATTCGATCTTAAACAAAGTATACTTGTATACAGAACTTGAACACTTTAAAATTATTTTGCAATTTCAGGAAAACTCGCAAAAAGTTTCAATTTAACCAAGAACTTAGCATTTTAGAAGTTAATTTTACAGACGGTCTCGAAAACTGATTTTTCTCATGGAAACTTATTTTAAAAATTACCAACCTACTTTTCTCTTCTCTCTTTTTTTTTTAAAGTTATTTTATATATATAAACTTACAATGCTGATTTGGACCCACTGTATGCAAATCGTAACACTTTAAACTCAAAATATGATTTTGCAGGGGCGGATCCAGGACCGAATTCTGGGAAGGGGGAGTTGTCATACTGCTACTCAGAGCTACTTTTAACAGCATCAAACTCCGGGATGGGTTTTATTTATATATATATATATATATAAAATAAGAAAGTTTCCCCTTCTGAGGGGCAATCGCCCCCCTGGATCCGCCACTGTGATTTTGGTACACAATAATTTAAAAAAAAAATCCTTAAAAATTGCTTTATGGTAACAGATTAAATGGAAATGTTTTTCTTAGTCTAAAGGAATCTAACAGAAATAATTTCATTTCAATATTAGCGCTATTTCTAAAGCTGACTAGAGTGAAAGAGTATCTGAAGAACTTTCTTTTTTCTTTCAGAAACTCTCTTCGGACAGAAGCAAACAAATTTGAGAAATGGCAAGTTTAGCTCTCTATGTTCATTGTAAACGAATGCAGTCGAAGTCACTGATAAGACTGTCTTATCTGACATTGATAAGAATTCGGTCACTGATAAAACAATCGGTCGGAAGTCGCATGACTGCTTCTCGAACCAATTAATTCAAAAATCAACTTAATGCCAGCCCTAACAAAGGAAGAAAACTCTCTTTATTAGCGACGGTATTAAGTAGATTTTTGATCTGACTTTACAGCAAACGAATCTGTTAATTCCAATTCACTGTCTAGGAGTTTAGATCAGCAATCTTTAGGCGTATACAAATTTGACCTCAAATATTCCCCGTCTGCCACTGAGACAACATGTCCTCCATGCTATTCAAGTGCTGCAGGCAAAAATTAATGTAAATTAGCAAATGAAATGAAATCTTTGAGTTTTACGTCCCACGGTTATGCCGGTTAGGCTAAAGAAGACGGTGATGATGAGTAATGAATGAAATGGTGGAATGAAAAAAGTGTGAGTAAACGGGAGAACCCCAAGGAAACTCACGCACACGGTGTTTGTCCACCACAAAGTTCACTTGGCGGGGACTGGGATCGAACCCGGGACCCCAAGCACCAAAGTGAACGCTCTACCACTGAGCCACCGCGGCCCTAATGTAAATTAGCCTGACCAAGTTCTATCATAAATGAATAAGTTAATTACTTATTTTAAACATTTCGTAAGAGGAAGCAAATGACAAAAGAATTAAACTTAACAACGTTTCGAATAATGTTATAATTTAAATCTCTATTAATTTACTTAACAAGCTATTAGATTGTTGTGTTATCATTAATTAATATCATATACTTTGGTTCATTTTATATAGTAGCGTTTCTGAAAATATGGATCGCAGATCACAATTGGTCGTATGCCCGTTTGGTCGCTAACAAAACTAGTCCCCACTTAAACTAAGTTTGATAAACGCCGTTGTATACTATAACTTTTTCAATAGGCCAGTAGCCAACAGTAAACTCTAGTGTGGGAGTACAATATGAAGTTTTAACAGATAGTAAACAATATTTTTGATTATTATTTTGCATAATTTACAAGAACAAGAAAAAGTCCTTGTCCCCAAGGATTCTCCCTGACTGCGAGCTTGCGTGGTTAGCTTGGCTTCTTAAAAAAAATTGGGCTCCGTATTCAAGGACACGTCTAAAGAAAAAGATCGGGGATTATTGTCCTTTTTTAAAAGAAATGCCAGTCAGAGAGGCCTGAAATACCAACTTTCTTCTGTGTAAACTAAAGGATTTCGAAGACATTAGTTCTAATCCCACATACCACTTTGGGTAAGTGACTGTCTTCACTAATTAGAAGGGGCATATTTTTGCCAGTAATAACCTATAAAAATAAAATGACGTAAGAATTAAGTAATGATCACTTTACCTGGAGTATCTACAACTGTTAACCTTAGCCTGACGCCTCGCTCTTCAATCTCCATTGTTTTCTTTTCGATTGAGGTAGTCTTTTCGATGCGCTCTGCAAAAGCAACCACAAATTATATTATAGTAACTCATATAATACAAACTTCGCCAGTTAAAAAATACAATATAAAATATTTATATCGGTGTGAAACTTAATACAGTTAAATAGGAGTCATTTCGAGCTCACACAACACTTGTTTTTAATGTACTAGGAACAGTGGTCGAAGTGAGACGGTATGCGGTGGTATGCCATAGCACCTCTGGTTTTTCAGTGATTAAGGCATACCGTCTCTGGTTTTTCAATGATGCAAACATACCATCACTGGAAAGTAGATACTAAATATCTTTAATAAGTCCATTTTTATACACAGTTATTGACGAACAGCTTTGCACGTAAAAATATTTTATTTCTTATGTGGAAATAATTTCTAAGTCGACAACACCGACTTTTTTTGTTACGTTTTTCCTACTTTTTGTTTTTAAAATGAGGTGTCTTCAAAGAAGTTCACCTAGTTCATATTTTGATGTGCCATATTGAATTGTTTCTTAATTATGTATATGTGTGTGTCCTCTTGCCTTAATGCATATAAATGTCTGTTTTGAGTATAAGTGGATTTAGAGGTTGTCTATTATGGGTGGCCGTCTTTCGGGGGTTTGCAATACCCCACAGTCGAGTGGGGGATCCGAAATTTTTCCGCAGGAAATTGTTAATATCATCATTCGGTTTTAGAGTATTTTCATGTCATACAATATAAAGAGATATTTTTTTCAGAAAGTTGTGGCGGGGATCAAACCACAACCCCCCCTTACTACAGAGAAGCTCTCCCATAGTTTTCAGTCATTATGGAAAAGAAATGCAATCGTTTAGACAACATACCCTCACTGCATTTCAACATTTAGATAGCCGGTATGTCGAGTCAAAATCGTAATAAATCATACCGCCTATGCTTTTCTTCCACTTCGAACACTGACTATAAATATACCGCATTGACTTGATACCTAATCTTCCATTCCAATCGCTGCTATCGGTTGAAGGAATTCCACTCCCTTTCGCTACAGCTCTCTCGCTTAACAACAGCAGAACCCTTATTGGCTCAACGCGTGGGTGTGTAGCGGGTGAGCTTTAGATCACATTTTTGCCGGCTCAAGACATTTTGGCAGCACTATAGGAATAATCATAAGTCAAACTGCTTTTGTCTTTTTGTCAAACCTCTCAAACTGCCAAGTTAGGAATACTTTTAATATTCTTATTAATATTCTACCGTATTTAATATTCTTATAAATAACTGACTTTTTGGGACTGAGACTCGGGCCTGATATACGCTATAAGTTAAAATGGTGCTTAATTAAAAGCAGTGATGATTTGAGGATTTTTACCGGAAGAAACTTTCAATACACGGATGGTAAAATAGTACTTCGTTCGAATATACAGATAACCCATGTTGAGCACGGTCCGAGATATGCCCCGGGGGAATTCCTAAAATCATCACTGATTAAAGAATCTAATTATTTACATGTAACTTTTTTTTTAAGTTTGCCAATAATGTAGTTACACAAACATTAATAAAAACATAACCAACTGGCGTGATAGCCTTTTGTAGGACTGAACCGCTCCAATGCCATCTGTTAGAGACCAGTTGAACTACGTCCCGCCTAGCGACTAATACGTGGCCTGCTCGTTGCGTCATTCTGTCTCTTAAGAGTCTTCATTCCGGCGAAATTAAAACACCGCTAATTTTACAGTAATTATGTGATATCTTCAAATAGATAAAAGATAATCGAAATGTGGAACAAGAGCGCCCTAGACAATATTATTTTACATGAGAAACCGTTATCACGACTAACTTATCTGCTTTCGATTTCGAGCCATTTTGAAAATTGGCATTTATTTTCGCGTTTCTAAACGGCTGAAAACGGAAAGCTACGCAAAATAATATTATCTAGGGTGCTCTTGTTCCATATTTCAATTATCTTTTATCTATTTGAAGATATCACATAATTACTGTAACATTAGCGGTATTTTAATTTCGGCGGGATGAAGACTCTTAACAAGCGTGTCAGGAGCTTTCTAGACCAAGTGCCCGTCACGTCTTTTATATAAGTGACTCCCAAGTTTGACTCTCGATACTGGATGGAAGCCGAGAACTGGGAAGCACCGGCCGGGAATCGAACCCAGGGCCAAACGTCAATGAGTCCAACGGTCTAATTATTAGACTGAGATGTGCCACACAAACACAAACATTAATGCTCAAGTCTAAAGTATGGTTGCGGCCCTTGTCCTACAAATGAAGAGCAAGGCAAGCTATTTATTATTATTTATCTATTTGTTATTTTGTGCCGATGACTTTGTTTCAAGGCTAAGAGAGACAGTTATAACGAACAAAACTAGGAATGAAGAAAGTAGGAGGAAACAAGATAACCCTAAGGAAATCCACCCACACGGTGTTTGTTCACCACAAAGGCCACTTGAAAACAAGTTTTTTCTTTATAATCTCAACTGAGATTTCATATCTTGAGATGCAGAAGAAGATCCCAGTCACCCACACCATTGAGTAATGTTATTAATAGTTATTTTGCATCATAACACATTGAATGTAATAATAATAATAATAATAATAATAATAATAATAATAATAATAATAATAATAATCGAAAATGATGCAAAATGGTGGATCTAACGTCATTGGAAGCAAGTTCATATTCATTATCATCACTGTCCATTTTGAAATTAATTAAATTAACACAATTCAGTTGTAAGTTGCGACTAAATCGTAACAATATTTTACTACAGAAATACAGAATCATTAACGCTCAAATCTAAATATTAAATCGTCTAATACTTTTTAAATAATAAAAAAAATTGCAGCCTCGCAAGCGGCATCTATCGGTGTCAGGCAAGAAGACAGAGGTACCTAATAGCGTCACTGTTTACTATTAGGAAATAGTGTGAAACACTAACTAGTGATATATTTTCCGTTTATTATTCATTGTGCCCCTTGTTTTTCTACAACCAGCATTGTAAATCGCTTAAGCAAGGTTGTATAATCTTTCAGGATAGCATTACGCACAGATTGTCACATTGTCCTAGGATGTGGTTGATGTAAGTAACTGTGAATAATAGTTATGAGTTAGTATTGCCCAAGATACGAGACTGAATTTTCGTGGCGAAATACATGTTGAGACAGAGCTCTTCTAATTAAAACAGATATGCTTTTTGAGACGAGATAGTAATTTCACGACCCCTTTTCGAGTCGAGATAGCCCCAAATCTCGTCTCCTCAGTAACACTACTGATAGTAATATATAATGGTTAGTAACTGTGAACATGATGGTATATGAATTTATCACTTCCTCCAAAAAGTACGCATCAACTTCATCATCATTCGTTAAAAAACATTCAGTTGTTTAACATTTCTATAAAGTTTTAAAGGTGTTTAAAACAAAATGTGTGATCGGTAATAATAGACATCGTCAAAAAAAGGTCAATATTCTTATCGAGAAGACTTTAAATACAAGATTAAGAGTCTTCATCCCGGCGAAATTAAAACACCACTAATTTTACATTAATTATGTGATATCTTCAAATAGATAAAAGATAATCGAAATGTGGAACAAGAGCGCCCTAGACAATATCATTTTAGATGAGAAACCGTTATCACGACTCACTTATCTGCTTTCGATTTCGAGCCATTTTGAAATCGGCATTTATTTTCGCGTTTCTAAACAGCTGAAAACATAAAGCCACTAGGTGACTTGTGATAACGGTACCTCACCCAAAATAATATTGTCTAGGGCGCTCTTGTTCCATATTTCAATTATCTTTTATATATTTGACGATACCACATAATTACTGTAAAATTTGCGGTATTTTAATTTTGCCGGGATGAAGACTCTTAAGTTTAAACGACCAATTATGACATTGGCATTTTTTTTTAACTTACCGCTGACATCGGGAATGCGTCGGTCCCTATAAAGGTCGCTGAGAAACAAACTGTTGACTAGCGTTGACTTCCCAAGGCCCGACTCTCCTACGACCATCAGAGTAAAATCGAAGCCCCTTTTCACAGACTTTCGATGGACCTGCTCCGGGAGGGTGGCAAATCCAATGTAGTCTCGATCTCCCTGCAAGAAGAACAGAATTATTAAATTAAAATTAATCATTTGTATTCTGACCAGTTGCTTATGGATTACGTGCTTTGAGAGAGAGACAAGAACTGAATGTTCTAATGCAAAATTCAATCGTGCTTGTCCCACTTAGTGTGGCTGTCCGGAATGAATATAGACAACCGTCGTATTCTATAGATTTGCGTAATGATTATCACAGTTGGCGAAAGAGTCGCACTCAGAATATTCGGGAATTAGTAATAAGGAAGGCACGGATTTCTATTACATCCTATATTTAATGTCATGCCCTCTGTTTACATGTCTAATTAAAGCTAAACATATTTCTGACACTTGTGAATACGTAATTTTTTTTTTTTTAAATTTTATTCGTTAACGTTATTTTACATTTAGGTCATATTTGAATCCCACGTTATATAAAAACATATTTTTGGTCATATTTTCGGCATATTAAATTCATTACTCAGAAATACATTTGGGATCTTTTCTCTTGATGCGGTCAGCAGTGTGCTGTGATAGATGTGTCAGGACAGAATAACTTTGTGAGCTTCTTAATAAATTGCTATTCTTAGGAATTTTTGTTAAATATTTAGTTATTTGTAGGTTATCCTGTCATATTTTACGCAGTTCATATTTTGCTATTGTCAGCGCATAAATGAAGGTATATTGTATTTTTAAAGTTTTTTGGGCCATAGGAAATCGGACCCCAAGTGGTAATTGAGTTATAACGGGCCCTGTGCAGAGTCGTTTTTAAAGTTGTATTAAGAGCTTGATTAACGTGTAATGTTATCTCCCGTATTTAAAAATACGTTCGTGAAGTTAACGACAGTTTATATCGAAAAAGACCAGCCACGACTTCTCCGCAAGGTTGTCCAAACACAATTGGAAAAAAGAATGTAAAGAGAATAGATCTCTTTTACCTAGATTTCTGACAATGTACTTATGATTATTATTAGTAGTAGTAGCAGTATATCGTCGCTGCGCCTCGAAGAACGGCTATGTGACATTTTTGTCGAAAATGAGTTATGCCGTGCAAATAAAACTGAAAACTGTCAGGCAGCGTTCCTTATAATGTGATAAGTGAATATTCAATAGCTTCGCCACAACAATGAGAAAATAATAGATTGAAATTAAAGGGTTCAGGTTCTCATCACGTACGTATTGATACAAATCCTCTGTGTGTTTATAAAGGCGCAAAATGTAAAACTACATGTGCTACGCGAACACATAAATAGTAATATAATATTGTTGAAACAAGTAACAACAATGTTCAGTGCATAATATACCCAGAACCAATTTTGTTGCTTGTGCTGTGCTGTTAGACTTGCTACTGACATAACAACAGGCCTGATCAGAGAGTATTTCAGAATCAGGTTCATCCTAATGCTAGGTAGCGTGATGATCGTATAGGTCAGCATTTCTCAAAGTGTGTTCCGCGGAACCAAAGGGTTCCGCAAAGAGTTCCTAGGGGTTCCATATAAACCGACCTCAAGGAAGAAAATAAAAAATTCACAAGTCGCGATCTCATCTAAAAGTTGGTTTGAATTTTGGGTCCTTTGGAATTTGTTTTTGGAATTTTTTCCGGAATATTTTTTAAAAAATATACGTTTTCTCGACACTTCTTTCGAACCGTAACGAAAACGTTTTGAAATTCGAAAAATAAATCTAAAAATATTTTGGGAGGGCTTTCCCTCCTTTTTTCCAGTAGGAAATTTCAACTTTTTTGAGTTTTTTCGATGTGCATACCAATACTAAGGAAGCGAATATAAAAACGGAAGTCTCTATCCCGTCTAGAAGTGGGTTAGAATTTAGATGAGTCACTTAGTATTATCGTCAAAAGAATAAATTGTCGAATAATTTAATACTATTTTTGTGGGTTCCGCCATTTTATTTTTGACGTGAAAGGGTTCCATGATTGAAAAAGTTTGAAAAACACTGGTATAGAGTCACCAAAAAACAAAACTCTTTTTCTCGATTTTCCCGAAAACTACGCATGATTATTTAGAATCCCACATATCAGTTAGTTCTGTTCAATAAGCTTTATTAATTGTAGACTTTTCTTTTTAGTTAAATGCTAGTAATACATTGTAAAGTTCAATTCAAACTAAAACATGTGTTTACTATGTTCTTGGGACTATCTACCTTCTATATAAATAAAAATGAAACTGACTATCTTTGTGACTTAATAACTCTTAGAACCACTCGACCGATCTCCATCAAATTTGCCACATAGATGAGGTTCAGGTCTGGGATAGCTTTTTATAATTTCACATTGATGGTGCATCTTAACCCCTTCAGTGCGTAATTTTCAGATGCGAACCGCTGTAAAAAGTGTATTTTTTTTTTTTTTTTTTTTTTAGAACTTTGGAATTTGTTACCTTTTAATAACTTTTGAACCTCTCAAGCAATCACAATGAAATTTTCGGCATTATGATCTTTGTTGCTTCTAATTAGCTACTATAGCTTGTCATTGTCGTATTTATGATTATCATCATCATCATCATATGGTTAGGTTACACAAAATTTGGGAATGCCTCAACAGATCAAGCCCAATTTTTCTGTGTGGTCTCTTGGGGTTTCTAGGTGAGCGCAAACTCGCTAAATATTGTCGGGAATAACATTACTCATACTATGGGCAAGTAGGCTATATTCGCCATATGCAATACAAAATAGACAAAGCAAAATGAAAGCGTATATAGGCCCTATACACCATCCGCACAGCAGGTGCGTTTTGAAGACACGAGTTAACTTGCCACCCACACTGAAGGGGTTAAGAGAAGGGTAAGGGGAGATATTTAAAAATTATCTAAAACGATCAATATTACTGTCGAATCCAGTTTTTGTGGTTGCTGAGAGGAACAGTTACACTTCCGATGTCCCGCTATCGGTGTCGAATCCGTAGTTTTCGGGGTCAGTGAGGTGAACAGTGACACTTCCGATGCCGTTTAAATCCAAATTCAGCCCTTTATGTCCAAATTGAAATGTATTTTCCCCGTGTGAAGAACGGGTTTTCTGCTAGTACACTGTAAAATTCAAACTAAAACATGCATTTACTGCACTCCTGGGATAATATATATAAATGTTAATTCAGCATTTCTTCTTCCGTCACAGCATAAATCAAGGGTTGCTTTATCATTACTTAATTTCAATAAATAACTTGTTGCAATATCTACTGGGTCAAATAGGGGTAAACTTCTCGTGCTCCATTTCGCAGCACGAAAAATGAGAATAAATTGCAATGCATCTGAACAGCTGGTAGTTCGGTGACTGATCATAGAGTGACATGGAGTAGGCCCACACGAAATGGCTGCGAGTCACGAATGCAATGGAAACATTTCTACAATGAAATGTTTTTGAATTGGGCGTTGCCACGAAATTTGCCAGCTCTTATCTCGTTGTCTCTCTCTCTCTCTCTTTTTCAACAACTACACACCACATACAACCTTTGTGATGTAGCAATGACGGATTACGTGATACACGGATGGATGCCAAAGTATCGTATTTGGTGTGTAATTTTGTGTGTTGAAATACATAAATGGGTGGCGCGAGTACAAACCGTTTCACACGCATGAATCGTTTCAACGCCATCCCGTGACACATGAAACCAAAGTACATCGTTAACAAACACCTCTCATTTCGTTATTGAGAACAGGAAGCTCGAATTATAAAACAGCTGATTCTTTTCCACAAATGCCAACACTATATACTACTACGCACAGGCCAATCCAAGGACATACGAAGAAATTTTATATGTCACGCTGTACCACACTCGATCTTGGCTCACAAGGCCAGAGCAAGGTGCTTGAACTAATAAATTTGTAACTATTTACCTATTTGACTGATACTAATGGAAACCAATCTGAAGGTATTTAGCTCTGACGGATGAGATTGAATATGTGTAATTTATTACGAGGACAACAAAATATTTTGATTTTATCCATCTTTAACTGTGCTAGTAAAATCTACTGACGCTAATATGCTGGTGGGGTCCAGCAGACCTCAATGAATAAAAAAAACAGAATTACTTATTTCAGTCGAAGAACGAGAGTTTTATATAATCATACATTACGAAAAAAAAATATATATGTTAACGTCCTGGTGGAGTTCAACATATCTCAAACATCTTGATTTTTGAAACAAGTGAATCCTATACTCCTGCCAATTGTAATGTTAAATAAAGGACTGAACGTAAGAAAGGTATTAGAAGAGCTAGTGTCTGTTTTTAGCACTAAACAATACAATAAATTAAATTATTAATATAATCCATATTCATCCCATATAACTTTGAAGGTGTCATATTCTGTTAATATTAAAATTTATGTTTTATAACAGGGACGCAAAAAAGCAACACAATTTTACTCGCTCAAGAAAAAGCTACTAGCCCGCGGTATGATATCAAATACTCGCCCGCACCGATGAACCACTCGCCCTAGGCGAGTGGGCGAGCAGTTATTTGCATCCCTGTTTTAAAAAGTAAATCAATCACTATAGGCTAATACTTCTCGAAATGTACGAAAAGCGACCGACTTTACAATGAATATTAGTTTGTCTCTTTAAAAAGTTTGCAGAAGTTTAAATAAATTTCCTTATTTCTCGTATCTAAAGAAGCTATTTTAAATACTGGACTAAACATACATTAATATGTAGTTTTAATTATTTGGTCAAAAGAAACAAGTTAACCAGAGTAGATTGAGGTTATAACATACAATATGTAACTCGTTTGCACAATTTGTTAAAATGTACACTTTTTGAAAAAATGAAACATGTAACTTGATAACATTAGAGTTGGAATGGTTTAGTGGGCAAGGCGCCTACCTACCAACAGATAGTCGGTTTCGAACCTTGATGGGATAATTTGAACCAAATTTACCCCTGGTTCAAATATAGCCCTGAGGTTCACCCAACCTCTTTGTCTCTGCCAACCTCAGGTCTGGAGAAGTCTGGTGACAAAGACGGCCACGCACCATATCACTTCCTCTTAACACCGAGAATATGGAAGGGTAAGGCCCTCCTTCACAATGCCCGTGAGTTTTTGACCTGCTTTGTTTGAAGAATGCACCTATATCTTCTAATTTAATAGGAGTAACGTTCTTCATCGTTTATCTGTTCTTAACTACAATTACTGAAATCATAAAGTAAGTTAATTTTAAATCTGTTCTGAACTGAAACTACTCATTTAAAAATAGACATTAAATATATTGCACAGTCACATCATGATTAATTTTTCTTAGTTCATAAATATAAGTCTGTTTAGCAATGAAGTAATGCTAAAACATATGTTTTTAGACTACTTTCAGCACTTTTATTGGTTGGTTTGTTAGTATTTTAAAGATCAACATACATTTTTTTAATGTAAAGTGCTGACATCATGGTAGTTCTAACCAATTCTCTGGTTTAATCTGATGCTCTTCGCTTTTCCATGATATTGGAATAAGTTATTCCCGAATAGCTGCTCCTACGCTATTCCGATCTGAAGATTTTATCCGTTTCAAAAAACTCAGTACCTTTTCTTATACTAGCCGTTGCAGTAAAAGAACAAGAAATTATTAAATGTCTTTCACCCTACAGAATTATGTGGATAAATATCATGTTGAAATTCACAAAATTAAGTTTCAGAATATGCTGGCAACATGCTCTTTCAATACATATAACGGTATAAAGTTACTGGAAAGAGAATAAAACGTACTGAATCCCTACTAAAAATGGTGTACCCTTTAAAACATTTGCGGTACACTAAATGATCAGATACTGCATTTGCTTCCCCCCTCCTTTTTTTTCGTGTATGCGCCTATGACTGCACTCGTCCAAGAACAATCATTCCACGATCTTACATGTAACTTAACAACAAACGAATTTTGACTGGAAGAAATTTCAGTAGTTTTTTTTTTTTAATCAATATCCGAGAAAAGATCGAGACTAGTTTTGGTCTCGTCTCGATTCACTAGTGTCTTTCTCGATTTCGGTGTCGTATCCAGCAAGTCTTGATATTCTGACTCTCGGTCTCGGTATCATCCCTGTTAACAAGATTTCATTGTTTCTATGCCAAACTGCATTCCTATTGTCCTGCGAGGCAAAGGTGGACACACCAGATATCTATTACATTGGTTGTGATAATGTTGTGGCCGATCAGTGTATATAGACGTAGGCTATAAGAATTATATAGAGATTCTCTAGTCTGTGATGCACAATTCACTTAATATTTTTCTCTCTTATTTTGAACTACGACGAGGACCACTTGTAGTCCGCGGACCATTGACTAATGTTTCTTTAGAGAATCACGAGCTTCTAGAATTGAGTGCATACTTGTATTGGGGGATTTATAACTTTGCATTGGTTGTTTTGATTTGCAATATTTGTAGTGTTTTATAAGAATTTAGATTTCTGTAGATTTGTACGAATTTAATATACATGTGAAAAAAAGAAAAGAAAATAGTAACAGAATTTGTAATATTCTGTTTTGGTTGGCTACATTGAAGGATAAGAGAATAATCCGAGGAGGTGAGACAGTCAGAAAGGTGTATAGCCAGAAGTAGGATGCTCGTGCGATTGCAGTAAATAGTGTAATTAATTAGAACAAAATATACTCACTAACCATATTCTGGGCTATATTAATTTGATATCTATAAACATAGCAACCCACCCATTCATGCAAACTTTGCCGTAGTGCGCAATCGGGAGAGACAAGGAGGTTTGTGAAGACATTATCATATCCTCTCAGTGGCATATTTAGGATTTTATTTCGGGGGACTATGCACAACTCAAGGAAGCAGGGAAGGAGCAATTGCCCACCCGAGTTTGAGACTTAAATATATTTTAATGCAGACCTGCACATAAAGTGAAGTTTTAATGGCAAGATTTGCAGACTGGTGAATTTTATGTGATACGATACACACAAAAATTCAGCAGCGAATTTAACCTTTCATTCTATTCATAGAAGAGAAAGGAAATACCATCTTGGCCTACTAATTTTCCGGGCTACTTATTCCCTCCTCTTCATTTTCTTTAATTCAAACATTTGCCTTTCTTTATAACTAAATGATGTAACTATTCCTTTGCTATAATAACTAAGGTCTCATTATGTTGATATGCGTGCAAGTTGGTGTGAAACGCTTCCGCTTATCAGCTCCTTTTAGTTCTGGTGTTCCTGACGATGGCCGACTTGAATCACAACTTTAAAGTATGATGGGAGAAACGAAAGAAAGTAACAACTAAGAAAAAGAAACAGAAGAGTGGAATGGACGAATGAAAGAAAATAACTCAGTTCTTACATGGAATGGAATTTGACAAATACAATATTATTTCTGAACAAAGAGCATAAGAAAATGGAAAGTCAATGGAATTCTTAGAAATGTTAAGAAGGATTATAATTGTCGTATATGGAATGCGAAAAACTAACAAATATATTTCAGGGGGGCTTGAACCCGATGGCCCCCTAAGTACGCCTCTGCTTCTCGATAGAACCGAAGGCATGGGACAATGCATATTTTGACCAGCTCCCTAGCAAGCTACACGAGACGTAGATATTCAGTTGAACGTGAGATTAGAGCCATGTGAGCTTCCATCAGGAAACGAACCCGGATCTTCCGAGCTGAAAGCGTGTGCATTAACACATTGACTGCCATGTGTATGCTATTTCATACACAAGGCGTCTTGCTTCTGCGCCGCGTGTATGCTATTCCATACACAAGGAATATCTTAATTCTAGGCCTTGTGTATAAAAATGTATACACAGTTCAAGCAAAACTATATGATCGTTAAACAGTTATGGCGTACAGCTAAGACGGGGCAGTAAGAATTTTAAGTTCTTTCATTTCACAACAGAGAAAAAATGTTGAAAACTTTATTTACTATTACGAATTGTTGTATTTACTATTGACAATTGAAAGAGATAGTTTGGTCGCAAAATACAATGTGTTTCAAGTTCGATTTTATAAGTTTACACACTATGTACCCCATCAATCATACATCTAAACTCTTAAAAATCTCTTCAATATATAATCATTTTGGTATATGTTTTTAGTCTTAGGTTTTTTCTAAATAACCTATAAAGATTTATGATTTATTGGCTGAGTACTTTTGAAACTTCAATGATTTTTATTAAAACACTTTCGGCACATAAAAGGATTCTTGGGGCACTTTTCACATTCTGTCTTCACCCACTTAGCAAATTTTTCCCCTGTCGAGTCAGATTTTCCACGTCTTCCATATATTTTGTAGCAATGAACAAAGCGTCCTTGCTTCTTTTTTTCCATTATCCCCTACTTTGTCTACCAAATAATGAGTTGGAGTTTTTCTTCCTTGTTGCACAGGTGAAGAAAGGTCTTGTGCTGGAGGTAGTTGTCCTGATAATAGAATTATACGTTTCCGGAACTCGTTTATATGTAGGTTATCGAGATGGATACACTCAGTATAGAGAATATAGGCATTCACGAGCGACGTTTCCCATATCAATTCTAGAATCACTTTCTTATACCGTTTTGTAGTCTTTCGTAGAGATATGTCATACGCAGCTAACTGATCACTTACATCAATAAAGGACTTGCCATTATTGTAATCAACAATTGCAGTAGGCTTTCTAATTTCTAATCCACGTTTTTCCGTCACAGTTACTTCTTCAGCAGAATGAGCTGTAGATAACACTAATACATCTCTACTATCTTTCCACTTCAAAACCATCACACCTTCGTGGGTTTCCTTACCCACAATATCACCCTTCTTCAGTTTCTCTTGAACAACATCGGGTGGCAAATATTTACGGTTAGACCTAATTGTACCGATTAGGTGTGTATTATTCTCAATTGCAAGGTAAGCAAGAGGAACTCTAGAGTAATAATTGTCGGTGTATAGTCGCCGTCCTTCACCAAAAAGATCTTTTACAAAATCGAAAACAATTGTTTCAGGAACTGACAAGTTATTGGACGTATTTATATTTCCAACATACACCGAAATGTTCCACGTATAATCCTTGCTGGCACACACTTTGAAAAGTTTCACACCATATTTATTCTTTTTTGAAGGAATGTACTGCCTAAACGAAAGTCTTCCTCGCCATGGTATCATCGTTTCGTCAACACAATTTTTTTCTCTGCTGGTGTATATATCTCCTGGAATCGTGAACTTAGTTTTTCAATGATGTCCCTAATTTTGTGTAACCTATCATTTGGAACAGCACGTGAATTGTCTGCGAAGTGCCACAGTCGTAGGAGTAATTCGAATCTGTTTCTACTCATCACTCGTCGAGGAAGAGGAAAATCGTACAAAGCACTAGTGCTCCAGTAGTCGGACAATTTTGAAACTTGTACCAAGCCCATCCACCCTAACAGACCAAGGATTTTTTTAAATTTCTAATTTGGGGTGGTAGGCTCCCAATTGTGAAGTCTAGTATGCAGGCTCACATCACTCTACAACATAACTTGGGTTGCATAAAGGTTTGTTTGATCGACCATCACTTGTATTATGTTATCATTTATGAGGAACTGAAAAAAAATCTTGAAGTTCACCTAATGATAACGTTGCCGCCAAATCTGGATCTATTCCCGCTCTTTCATTGAATTGAATATTGGGTTGCTTACCCCTTGGAATATCCCAGAATAACTTATTGAAATCACGGCGAGTGTTCTGAGAAGTATCCGCTTGCTGGACTGTAGCTTCTTCCTCATTATTATCACTGTCTTGGCGATCACTACAAGGCGATTGACTCGAAGATGATGTGATTTCTAGTCTCTAGTTGTAGGAAGTTGAACAGTCATCACAATCCTCGCTTGGAAGATACTCAGGGTCCTGATCAGAATCTCGTAATTTAGATCCTCACCACTCACATCACTCAATTCTTCATCGTCGTGAAGATAAAAGTCTAATCTGGTCCTCATCCATTTCTCACAGGAAATATAGAACAATAATATTCACGACTCACAACAAAATTGCAGCATGCACATAGCATTCAGTTGTTTTTATCACTGTTGCATAGCCATGTCATAAATAGTTTTCATTGTTGGAAAATAATAAATCTTTCTATAATAGCCTAATTGTCAGAGTTGGATTATTTAAAACTTTTTTTTGTGACAAAGCACAGGGATTTGGTGCAAACAACATTTATTTCACCACAATTTGAAATTAATTTGATACTTACAAACAAAACAGGCAAAATATGCTAAAAATAATACAAACTTTTGCGTGTATGAAATCGAATACACGTGGCGCACAACGTAAAATTTCAACCCTGCGCCGCGTGTATAAGAATGCATACACATACAAAAAACGTCAACAATAAGCTTACGGTTCATTGTTTTGAAATGTTATGTATATATAATTACTTTACATTAGGTCTGAAAGAAGAAAATCGTATTGGCCCAGAAGAGGTATATTTTCACTAACACAGTGGCAGTCAATGTGTTAATAATGATCCACAACGGAACTTGTAATTTTGCATTCGTTGAAGTTTTGTAAAAATATTGAATGTGTGCTTCATTACATCCAATGCTTTTGAATTTAAGCGATCGTGCTGCTTCCGTTTCGTTGTTTCTCATTTTGAGTATTAAGTTTCAATCCAGTCGGCCAAATGGCAGCAACGGAGTATGTAAACGAAGGTCATAAGGTTAAGCTGTTTCGCTTTTATATATTTCTTCTTCCGCACTTCGTAGCGAATAGAATTACCATTTCAGAGGTACTCACAAAATGGTGTCTTTGAAAACCAATGTAGAAGATGGCTTTCATTTCCTGCATTCTTTCTGATTATTATCATCATATACACCAACGGCTTATCTGTCAATGATTAAAGATTCCTTGCATCTCTGAGCTTCCATACGATGTAAAAAAGTTTACTCCCCCCTTTTTCAACATATTTTTTTTCTTTTTCTCTTTCTAAGTGAACGTGCACATTCAAGATGTTGAACCTCCCACTGCTGTGTTCATATCGTGGTAATGTTGTGTACCGAGCTTTAGAACTTCAGTATTTCCTGAGCGGATGTTATGACCTTTGAAATTCTCATTTTCTTCTTATTTAAGAAGAAACGTCTTTGTGTTTTTTTGTCACCATTTTCAAAATAAGAGAAAAAATAAAAGATAACAGCGCAGTTTAGTATTCATAGCGGTCTCCTACAAAGAAAAACTCAAAGAACTCACGTACTATTTACATCGGAAATAGTATATGAGTTTATATCGTAATTGACAGGCAGTTGAATAACACGAAGATAAACAACATTTCATGAACATTGCCAATCAGTGGCAGATCCATGTGGGAGACGAAAGGAGTGACCGTTTCCTAAAGGCTACGTTTTCTTTAAAGCTCGGTTGGTTTTGCGATAGACGAATTCAGGGTAGCCTCGTCCCTTTCGTGCAGTAGCTATGTTGCATCTAACCAAAACATTAATTAAGAAATGCAATTCAGGTCAATTCATCCTGTACTTCCTGTTATCAAAGATTTAAAAAGTATTTGATAATGCAACACAAGGTGACTAGAATTTTTACTTTTAAAAACAGGACGCATACGAATCGGTGACGGGGGAGAAGGGGGGTGACTTCCACATTGCATTTTGGGACTCAGCAGTGTTTTCAATTTACAAAATACACAAGTAAGAATTATAACACAGCATTTCTAACTTAAGTACTACCCAAAAATACTTTTAACTACTTCAACACTCAGAATTACCACTCGATTCCCACTTGAACCACAGAACACTCAATTCTCATTTGAATATTCAAAAGTTCTAGGCACAGCTGAACCTTCCCAATGAGTATTGGTACGGAAGAGTCTAGAATTATCATTGACCATTTATACTTTGAATAATAATTACGGGACACCTGGGTCATGTTTGCTTAAAAACGGGACATTTAGGCGTCCCGTTTGAGAATCAGAAAAAACGGGACAACGGTTGAAAATAAGGGACTGTCTCGGCTAAAACGGGACGTCTGGTCACCTTGATGCAACAGCAGTTACGGACTGTACCAAACTTTGAGTTGAACACTAGGAAAAAAAATCGTTTATTATAATGAGTTTGGAGGGTACTGTTCGTTATAAAACTGTATTGTGATTCTTTTATTTATGATGGAAATACGCCACTTTGTCAGAAAACCTTGAGAGAACTTTAATCAGAATGATGATTGGGTTTCGAATCCAGCAGCTCGCAAACTAAATCAATGATATAGTCCTATATCAGCTAAAGCAAGGAGAAATGTGATGTAGCGTTGCTAGGTTTGGTTTTAAGGGGACAGTGAAGACACACTAAATTTTTGAAGGAGCCATTCAAGTTAACTTCAAAAGTTAGTGGTCCCCCACTGTCCTCCTTAAAAACAAACTTAGCTACGCATCTGCACATTCCTCCCCCCAATTAACACTATCTTGGTCCCCCATGGAATAGACGTAATGTGTATACAGGTGGTAGGTAACTCCACCAACAAACTTTGGGAGGCGATTCCTTATACGAAATGAAAGAAAAAAGTTGTAATAAACAAGGGCCGAAAAATGCATCCTTTCAGAGTTATGATCCATTAAATATTCGAGAAATCATTTTTCAAAACTCCCTAACTTAGCAACTATAGGTCCTATCCCAAGCTTTTTAAGGAATTACACAGGAACTAGTATGTTCTCTATCTAAATATCCAAGTTTTATCATCCTCCGTTATCGGTGAAAGGAACTGTTAAAAGGAACTTGAGGTATAGGAATACTCCTTTAAATACTAGTGGTGCGTTCGTTCCGCTGGTACCGGTGAATTCTGAAACATCGATATTTAGATAGAGAGTATACCAGTTCCTGTGTAATTCCTTAAACCGCTTGCGATAGGTCCTGTAGTTTCTATGTTAGGGAGTTTTGAAAAATGATTTTTCGAATGTACAATGGATCATAACTCTGAAAGGAGGCATTTTTCGGCCCATGTTTATTAGAACTTTTTTCTTTCATTTCGTATAAGGAATCGCCTCCCAAAGCTTTTCGGTGCTGTTACCTACCACCCTGTATATAGAGCTCCAAGCTAGCATTTACTTCTATCATTCGAAATTTGATACAATAACGTTCATCTGCCAAGTAAATGAAGTCGGGGAACGCGTGGCAACGATTTTATGTACTAACTAAAATTATAGTTCGTGTATTTTCTTCCTTTCTATCTTTCTTTTCAATTGTGTAGAATTATGTAGGGTGTGTTGCAACGGATTCGTTGTTGTGTTGTAGGATGTGTTGATTCAATTGTGTTGCAACGGATGCGCCAAAAAAAAGTTAATTTTACAATTTAATTGAGATAATCCAGTATTTATTGTAGAATAACTGAATTATATACTACCATTTTTTTTATTTTTGCTTAACATTGTTGTTGCCAGCGACTAACGTCATTTTACTGTCTGTGAATAAAAAATAAAAGTTAACAGGAAGGAGAGTCACGGGAGTGACGGAGAGAGAAGTAAGCATTTGTATTCGACTACAAATAAACTTGAGTAAATTTCAATTAGACAATTACAACTATAGTCTGAAGTAAAGTTTATTTTCACGGAGGGTTTATAAGATTGAAATCTGTCGATTGTAGTGTCAGGGTTTTACAGATTAATAACAATTTAATGTTTCCAGATTTTTAAATAAAAAAATCAATTTTTGAATCGTTAAAATGGCATTGACTAAATCAGCTTTTTCAAAAAAAAAAAAAATGTTTGAGGAGTGGATTTTTCAACTGTTTGACTTTGTAACTTTGGAATTTTATTTTTTTTCTTTGTTCATTGAATTAATGTTCAATTTCAGAAACCGCAAAGGTAGACCGCGCGAGGGATATTTGTGATGCGCGACCCACAATTTGAGAAACGTTGGTGTATATCATGTGTTGAAAATTTATAGGGCTATTATTGTTTCGCAAAACTTGAATTCCCTTTTTCAAGCCCATGTTCAATACCGTCCTCTTCCCTCTTCAGGAAACAATCCATGTGGATCTGTCAAAGCTGACTTTTTTTTGGGGGGGGGGGGTAGTACATAATTGTTAAGTATTAGCCCGTCTTGGAGGCAAATTGTTGGTATTGTCTTCTGTTTCTTCCTGTTATTTCTTCCACATTTTGAAAATCTTGAAAATAAGTTTTTATAACTTGATAACTCAAGGATAAGAAAGCCATTCTCACTTTCCGGATAGCTCGTAAATCGGTCAAATGGATAGCCTCGATCAATACGGGGAGAAGTGTATTGAACGGCCTAAATGATTGATGTGATCCGATCTGAATTCCATTCTTTAATTTCTTAGAATACCCTTCCCTAGTTATGAATAAAACGCAACGGTCTTGATGGCCACTCTGCTCACACTTGAGTGAAATCATAATTTTAGGTAGCTTAATATTCCGATATAACGTCAAATAAATGTTCAGTTTAAAATAAAGGCGATCTGCGAATCTCCTAGGTTAAATACTGCTAATAATAATTATAATTGTAACAAATCTTGCACATTTTACCTATTTTACATATTTAATACTTAAGAATAGTTGAGTTGAGTTGATTTTGAGTTTAACGTCCCTTTTCAGCAGCGAGGCTATATGAGACGTGGACCTACTGATTAACGTGGAATCCGAACCACATGATACTTAAGAATAGATTACAGGTAGATACTATACATAGACACGCACAAACCTTTTGATTCCATAGAGCATGACCTTATTGATGACTCAATAAACATAAACATCTCCTTTGTACATTCGCTGGTTTGTGAGCTACCTTGCTAACAGAAAATTCAGAGTAAAAATTGGTGAAATAACCTCTACTCATGGTTGTATAAATAATGACAAACCTTAACACTTTCACTGCCCATGGTCATTTTTGAGGATAACACCATGGCGCCATTTTATCTTTGCCTTGTGGTGTGTGATATTAAAAAAATACGTACCTAAATATACCTATAATTTCAATATTCAATATTCCAAGTTTTTTCGAACCAGGTCTGGCTCCTGGCGGGAAAAAAATGCGTGAGCCACATGTGGCTCACGGGGGCTCAGAGGAACAAATTTACGTCTAGGCCCTGCGAGCCATATGTGGCTCACATGAAAAACAAGGAAATGGACACTTCTTTAATAGTACATTGTTGCATACCATTTAAATATATATCTTTTATTTACAATTTTAATGATATACAACAATGTATTATTAATAAAAAAGGGGGTCAATTTCCTTGTTTTTCATGTGAGCCACATATGATTCACAGGGTCTAGATATAAATTTAGTCCTCTGAGGAGCCGTGAATCATATTTGGCTCACGCATTTTCCCCTTGAATCCAAAATCCGTAATTTTAAGAATAACCAATTCTTTTAATCTAATTAAAAACATCCATTTAGTACAAAAACATAAATTAGAAGTTTGACAAATATTATTTAGTCTAGGGTGACCAACCGTCCCGTAAAAACGGGATTGTCCCGTATTTTCACTACTATTCCCGGTGTCCCGAAAAATTCTCCCGGGACGCCAAAATGTCCCGTATTTACGTACATTCGGTACAAAAAACCTTTCGAATCGCTAAAATTTCCTAATTTATATTATTTTTTCTAAGCTATGTGATTATATTGGAATATGTCTAATTACTGAGCAACGTTGCGATATTGGATGTAGTAGCTGCACTGTTTTCCCTCCTAGGCCTCCCCACTCCGCAGACAACAGTGCAAGGGGCTGGCAGTCTTATGAAGAACAATGTAACCTGTTTTTACTCTCTGTTTGGGCACATTGAGGCGCTGTCATCGGTACAGTACAGTGTTTCCGTGATTTGACGAACACCCCTGTAAGATGTAACACTACGAAAGGAGAACAAAGGTATAGAACTATAAAAGTAAAAGTAAAAAGAAAACTAGTTGTAAGTGAAATAATGTTTAAAAGTAAGAAAATGCAAATAAAGGGAGTTTGAATCCGATGCTGAGAGTAATTATAAATCCTGTCGGTGACAGATTTGAGCGCTCATATATTTTTAGTAATGTTTTCAAATATTTCATTTTCTGTTAGCTGCTGATAGTTACTTATCTAATTAATTCCACGACCTTTTCAATAGGTTTTAAAACGAAAAAGTGTAAATTTGCCCTTTTTGTGAGAGATACAAAGAGAGACATAGAGAGAGAGAACGGAGAGGCTAAAAAATATATTTAGGGGAGCAATCTATCCAGAAATAAAAGGTGTCCCGTTTTTGCTAGTTGACGATTTGGTCACCCTAATTTAGTCTCAAAATATGTATCTATTTCGAGACTAAAAATATTTGATATTAATTTGACAATGAATTATTGTTTAATCCGATACTATTTTATTTTATCATTATTTTTTATTGTTTCAATAGATACGTTACATTGTATGCAATATGTTTTATTTTTGTCATTAGGCTGTTCATGGTACAAACATTATTATTATTATTATTATTATTATTATTATTATTATTATTATTATTATTATTATTAGTAGTAGTAGTAGTAGTAGTAGTAGTAGTAGTAGTAGTAGTAGTAGTAGTAGTAGTAGTAGTAGTAGTAGTAGTAGTAGTAGTAGTAGTAGTAGTAGTAGTAAGGAAAAGATACGGATCCAAATAATAGCATAGAATGCCGAATATTATAAATCTAATGCTAGTATGGGAAACTTAAAAAAAGGAAGTAAGAGAATTAAAATATCTCAGATGTCCCCTAATGTAGTATCTTGAACTCGAGTCGAATTTCTGCTTCTGTAGTATATATAAAGCAAGGTCAGCTTAACAAAAGTCACTTTAAAATGAATTAAAGTGAAGAGAAAATATATTTGATTTTCTAAATGCATCCACCATTTAGTTTTTAGCAATTTTTTTTCACTACACAACTCATGCCACATTCTAGGGCTACAACAAAACAATAACTTCATATGACCAAAAAAAAAAAAGCATTAGAAAGGAGAAAAGGAAAACTCATGTTGATGAGAGATTCAACTGACATACATCTGTTAATACTGTGCGAATTTTTAACATCTTACTTGTTAGTACGTATAATTAGTCTACGCCATTTTATTTGTTAAAGCATTACGATATTGATACACATGCACACATTTCAGTGAGTTAGTTCATAGTTGAATCATTGTGGAATCTCCTCTATAATATATTTTCTGTGATAGAATGGAACTGTATCTTGAGGGACATCATAGAAGATACAGCGGAAGGAAAAACAGGGAGAGATGAAAGCAGGACTGTAATAAAGCAGGTAATCGGCACAACACGAAAATGTCAACTGATGAGACGGAATACGTATGCTACATTTCTTATTGTTTTAATTAAATACATTTCAAGTATCATCATGAAATGTAATATACAATAATCCACATATTATGTTGATATGTCCTAAATTATTTCTTCATCAACACCATGATTGCTAATAGTCTGTGGAATGCAACCTACAACAAAAACTAAATCAAAGGAAATGATTTTACAAGTTCTATAGGCTATTGATTTTAAAGGTATTGTTTAATTTTGACAAATTCGCTACCACAGCCTGTGGAGTAACACATGGCCTCCAGAGATTTTCTTTTCCTTTCACAACCACGTACTTTAAAAATGTTATAATGTTTTCTGTTTATAGGTAATGGAACATTCCACTGAACAGTACTATATTTCGATGCAATGCGTTCTTTGTTTTGAAACGCATTGTTTACTATTCATGCAACATTGTGATGATAGAAAACAAATATTTCGAAAGTGAAAAATATTTAACTGATGACCTAAATATAAATGACACTTTGTTTGCTAACACTGTAAGCAGTATTGAAAATACAAACTGAGAAGGATGTTTGACAGATTTTTCTAAACTATAATATTTTCGTTTTAAATGTTAAGGCCATCTTCACAGTTTCTAAACACAATTTGTATTAAAACTTTTTTTTTTTTTTTTTTTTATTTCGTAACAAATAGTATATTAATCCGTTTGCCATAACTTGAATCCTATAATTCCACTGGAAGAGTGTCGTAATTTATGATTGCATAGAATACGATTTTCTCTCCATTAACACATTTGTAATTCGTTTCGTATGCGTAGAATTAAGAATGTTTCTGAAGGAAATGTTTCGTAATATCCAAGGTTATTATTTAGAACACTCATGAAACGTGGAAATGGATCAAAAAGGATTCTTTATTGCATTTTTTCAGTGTAGCGTAAAAATACTTCATGAAATTGGTTCATGTAGTATGTATACATTTACATATTTCGTTCAGACTCATTTTCATGCGTTAATTCTTGATTTTATACAGAACAACTCTGATATCAAATACCTGTTATGTCAGTGGCGGATCTAGCCTGAGGTCAGGGGGCGTAGCCCACCAATTTGGAGTGACAAAAATAATTTAAGCTATTGTTCATATAGTTTGGAAGTTTATAGTAAACTCATGATATACCTACTAGTCTGGTTTCTGGCTACCTCATAGTTTTTCACCTTCTAGTTCCGCCACTGTTTTTGCACTACTAAGTGAAGCCCGTACCCAAAGAAAAGATATATATATATATTGGGGTTAGAATCCCGAAATCCTTACCTTTGCACTGCTAAAATTAGTATTGAATTAAGACTTTTCTCCCAAAGAGAGCTTTCGAAAGTCGTAGAACATGATGTTTCAGAAATCACTCTATGCTAATGTTAAAATTTCGGTATATTAACTTTAAAAAAAAGAAGAAGAAGAAGAGGGAGAGAGAGTGTGTGTGTGTGTGTGGCACAAGTTCAAAGGGAGGAACCCTCTGAAATATGCCTGAATTTAGCAATGTCTAAAAAGATGTCACTTTCAAGTATCACTGATAATGCCCATCAGGGCCGGATTAAGGGAGGGGCTTAGGGGGCTATAGCCCCGGGCCTCTGTTCAAAATCTCAACTGACTATCTAAAAAGAGTTATGAAGATACAATCATCATCACCATAAAATAAAATATGACCAAAACTATGAAACATAACTCTCCTACTGTACTTTCACAGAAATGTATTAGGTGAAGTCAGCAGGGGCCACATATTTTTTCTAGCCCCGGGTCTCCGGATGGGTTAATCCAGCCCTGATATCCATCTTTCTTTTGAACCAAATTGTCGCTGCCTCCCGAACCTATTTCTCGATACGCCTTGAAAACAAGTATATTATTGATAGATTGCTATTTATATTTCTCGTTAGCAACGAGGCTGAGGATGAGAATGAGATCTATAATTAAAAGCAGCCATGTGCAACAGCCGGCCCTCGCGGGTCAGTTGCGGCTCACTGAACCCTTTCATCCGCCTGATCCATTATATGAAATTCGTTTCTTACTTAACCTCTTAACCTGATTCTTTTTTTTCTGGATAACTGATGTCCCCCTTGAAAATATCCTTCACGTTGGAACATCCAGTTTACCACCGTCAAAACATGAAGGATCGGATTTCCCACTAAAACTGTAAGTAAATGAATTTTTTCTACTTTTTTTTAAGTAAGTAAATATTTTGGTTACAGGTATAGCAGTTTTCACATTCTAATGTGTTACTATACGATGAACAAATTTCAGGATTCTCCATTCTCCATAGCTATTCCATTCTTGTGAAAATGTGATACATTATCTCGTACGGCCCTCAATATCAGTAAGTCGTTTGTGCTTGGTCCACTCTCTGTTCCAACTTCCTTATGCCTGGTTTAAACTAAGATCTGAGAACCACGGTAATGCGTTTGATGTTCTCCCACCAGCAATCGCACCCGAAACCTCGTGAACCAAGACAGGTGTTAGTCCCTAGATCAGTAAGAAGAGCAAAGCATATTAATTAACTCAGAAACCGTTTACCGGAATTTCAAATCTTCGTCTATCAATAGCACAATCTATAGGCACATTACAGATTAAAAATTTATTATTATTATTATTATTATTATTATTATTATTATTATTATTATTATTATTATTATTATTATTATATTAATAATAATAATAATAATAATAATAATAATAATAATAATAATAATAATAATAATAATAATATACCTTAACGCAGTGTTTCTCAAAGTATGGGTCGCGACCCATTGTTGGGTTGCAGGCCGTTTTTAGCGGGTCGCGAGAATATTTTCGTTTTAATTGTGAAAATTTTATTTTGATCCAGAACCATATATTAATGAAAATTGGAAGCGTTTGTCAATAAGGTGAAAACTAAGTGGTTATTCAGAGCCCTGCTTTGTTATACCGTCAGTAAAGATGTTGGGTTAGGATGGAAAGAGAGTGAGTGAGTCGAAGTCTGTCACGGAATAGGTAGGTTATTGCATCGGGAGTAGCGTAAGCTCTGTGCTATCTTTCTATGAAAACATTTTAACCCTTTTTTGCGCATGTGTACAATTTCATATGATACAATTACTGAGGAAAAAAATTACATTACACTTGTTCGATCGTCACCGACTGATATTCTCGTACTGGCAGGGACACTATATTTATAAATTTAGAATACAGTTTAGTTTGAAAGTGAGATATTTACGATAAACGTTTAAAAAAAAAACAACTAAATTTTGATTTATTAAAATTTAAGAACGAGATCTACTTTGTAACATTCGTGGTCGCTCGGGGTATTCACAACATCCCCAATTAAATTACATGTTGATCACTCATACGAACTGTTATTGAAGGAACTGAAACTTGAGATATGATTTACAAAACTTAATTGCTTTGAAATACACTACCATTATTAATCATCACTAGAATATCAATGTGTATTGAATTTATTGGTGGGCCATTATTTAATATGGGTCGCGGTAACAAGTTTGAGAACCTCTGCTTTAACGAACTTCCAGACATATCCTGCAAGGCACATTGGAATAATTCTAGACTGCGCGAGAGAAACAATGTAAGTCAGAAATTGGCCAAAATGAGATGTGAAAATTAGATATCTATGTATCATGCTCTACAGGGGCGGACTGGCCCACCCTGCTACCCTGCAAATGCAGGGTGGGCCCCCAAACAGGTGGGCCCCCTCCACCAATTTTAAAAAGATGTGCTCAATTAAACCTACCAGTATCAAAAATATGGCAGGGTAGCTCCCGCAAACTTGTGTTTTGCATAAAAAAAAGATGTAAAATTAAACTTTCATGAACAGACCTTATTCTTCTTCACGTTTATCGATTTGAAAAGGTTCCGTCTATGAGACAATCAGGCCCTAAAACATTGCGGGGTTTGTGATACAGCAGCTGTTAAAAACGAGCACGTTAACTACTACTTTTTTAAATATAAGAAACACAGTAGATTTCAGGCTGTTATTGGATTTGGATACCATTGCCTACTCCGGTCCTTTTACAAGCCGGCGAGTGGCGATGTTTTAAAGAAACAATAGTTTCGTAGATATTGTTATTGTGGAAAGTGGAGGTGGATCCGGAACGCTTTTGAACTGCATTGTCCTCAGACCAAGCTTCGAAGAAAGAAATCGGATCAGGATTCGTTTTTTTTTTTTTTTTTTTTTTTCAGTGCGGTAAAGCGAAAAGAAATTAGTCGCCACTATCAACGATATTTTTATACAAACATCAAACAATTACTATGAAGTTGCTGCCCTCGGTTCGTGTATTATTTGTATATTACATCGAAGAGCAAATCCGATAGCGGCAACTCAATTATTGGAACACCAGCTACGTGTCGTTTGTCGTGGAAGACAGATGTGGTTATGTCAGTATGGATGGTAGGAGTGATTGTAAGATTACTGTAAAGAAAAAATATAAAAGTGGTGCTAACAAGCGAGAACACAAACGAAGATGTGATTTACAAAAAACTGCATCTGACCTAAAACAACGTAGGCTATTTGAATCTGTGAAGCCCCAAGAAACAAATGAGCGTGATGTGACTCATTCGAGTACTGCAAGACAGTTGCCAGGTATTTTTTTTCTGTCTAAGGTGTTTATAAATTATAATGTATGCACCACGTCTTTGGATGATTTCAGTCAATTGTAGCTTATCTTTTATGGCTATTTTTACTTGAAATTACACAACTTTAACAGGCGAACACGAAATTAACTGAACTGTTTGCTGCCGCGTAGTGCTTTCAAACGGGTCAGATCAGACTTTCATGGGTCAGGGGTCGAGTCAAGCCTGCTTGAGACACGAGTCGGGTCAGGTCACCTACGCTAGGGTCAGGGCTGCTGTAGCCACGGGTCGGCTCGGGTCAACTTTCTTATGCGCCGTTCCGGCTAAATCCTTCTCGGGTCGAGAGGGTCGGGTTGAGTTGAACGTCGACCCGACCCGACTCATAATCCGAATAGGTTTTTTTAGCCGAAACGACGCATAAGAAAGTTGACCCGAGCCGACACGTGGCTAGAGCAGCCCTGACCTGACCTCTGACCCAAGGAGGTTCGACTCGAGCCCTGACCCGATGAAGCCTGACCTGACCCGTTTGAGAGCACTAGCTGCCGGCACTGGGCTCAGTAAGCGTTGGTGTAACTTCTAAAAGTGCTGAACACTTATGCTGTCAGTCAAATCAGTGTGTATATCGTGTATATGTTAACTTCCCTTTAGTTATTTAAAGTTAATTTAAAATAAAAGTGTAGTAAAATGTAAAAATTATTTGTGATGTGCAAAGTAGGTATTCATATGAAAAGAGAAGTTGGGGCCAGCTGAAGAATGGGCGGAGTACGATAGACGATATCTAATCTTTCTGTGACATGAAGATATGATATTATGACTTACTTACGTCAAGGAAAATCTTGCGTTTCGAAATCTATCACAAATTTACCTCCAATCGCAATCTTTGTGTTGCATTGAGGCCACAAAGTTACAGCTTTTTCAAGTTTCCAACACTGATGCCATGTCTGTTGTCTCACCTGACACGCTTGGGGAGGGGAGTTGTCTGCTAAGAGCGGGGCGTACTTCCTCGAGATTATACAGCAATATTTAGACGAGTTTGTGTATGTGGGTTACAACATTTTCTTCTCGCCAAAAAGACAGGTACAGAGAGAGATTGCGGCACATTCGCGAGCAGACTTCCGACTGAAGTAAGTGGTATTTTTTACGTATCAAGGGGGAGGGGAGCCCCAGATCAGCTATGACAAAATACGGATCTTCGTTAAGTAGGGTGGTTGCAGGTTTGGTTACTTAAAAAAAAGTTTCAGATATGTTATTTTACATGAAAACGCAATAAAAATTGCCTTAAAATTACTTAACGTTTCCGAAATGTCTATATCTCCTCTACTGCTTTTTTTAATCTGATGGCATTTTCTGAAACATCAGTCTTTATTTTGGGATTTCCAGCAGACATGGATAAAATCATGTCAAAATTAACTAGTTTATAATTTTAAAAAAGCTGTTGTTCATTCTCCGCCGGCCCTGAATCAAGTTGCATGAATGAAGTGGGCTACATGCCCTTATCCCATTGAAAAACTTTTTCCGTCATTTATAAATGCGGCTGTGCAACGATAAATGCGGCTGTGCAATTATCGCATTCCTGAACATAAATTTTCTCGATTATGAAAGTGATCAAAAATTTGTTGCGTTCATCGCTTGGACAAGATTTGTTGGAAGACTTTATTCTTTTATACATAGAAAGATCATATACGTTTGATTACGACAAAGTGATTGACGATCTTGTATCTAGCTCCAAAGAATTAGGTAGATATTTGAAATTGTAAGTGTAACTGGGACATAATGAAGATATTAATATTAGGATACATTTCTGGCATTCATATTAATATTATATTATATTAGGTTACAGTATGTAATTCAGTAGAAAATTTCAACCAATTTGATATTAGAACTGATTTATGAGGAAAGAAACTTACATTATGTCAGTGCTTTAATTATTTAGTGTTTCAAAGTTGACTTGAGATTAGTTTTTACTTATTGCACATGTATATATTTTGGGTTTTCTAAAACATGACACTCATTTGTTTAAATAAATGGTTTAAATTCATTATATAAAAAAGAATAGCACTATATAAATAACTGAAAGCACCAATTCCGGTATTGTGTGTGTTTACAATAAAAACACACTGTATGAGTTACTATTAAAATGTTCCTACTTCAGATTTTTTATAATTAATGTTTTGCTTTTGTATGAATATATGGGATACTATTTATGGGTTCGAAGATGGACTTTTATATGTAATACATATGAAGAATGCCAGGTACAGTTTTTACATTTTTATACAGTGGGCTCTCATTTCACTTTAGCAGGGTGGGCCCTATGGTTGCCAGTCCGCCCCTGATGCTCTACCTCCGGTTAAGTTGATATAAGTCAATTCTAAACGTCTAAGTTGAATAATCACGTCTTGGTGCTGTTAGGGTAAAATAAAAAATCGCCTCCTGGAAACTTTTTTTTTTTTTTTTTTTTTTTTTTACTTTGTTTCTCCTGCGCAGTCTAGAATTAATATTTGACTTTTGCATTTTAGGTCCGCATTCAACGGCGAGGTTCTGAAAGACTGGACCTACTATCACAATGTGCACTCCTAACCAGGATCTGGCACTTGAATCTCATGCACTTCGTGGGTACATACACCGTCATGCAACAACTTTCACCACGACACTGCCTAGCTTTCAAGGGTGCTGCATTACAGCACAAGACCACGCCACTGTCTCCGGCACTGGTATCATTAAGAATCAACAACAATGGGGAAGAAAATGAAATGAAGTTGGACAGTGCCTATATTTAAAGGAATTATACTAAGATTACCAGATCGTACCTTTTCCCCGTAAGTTTTACGTCTTTCTATCAAGTTTTACGTTATACGTTTTTATTCTTCCTGTAAAACGATTTCTCCAGTTTTTTACGTTATATGTTTTTATTTTCCCTGTAAAACGATTTCTTCCGGTTTTTTTTACATTATACATGTTTATTTTCGTCGTAAAACGATTTCTCTCGGTTTTTTACGTTATACGTACGTATTTATTTTATCCGTAAAACGACTTCTTACGTTTTTACGTCATGTTTTTATTTTCCTCGTAAAATGATTTCGTCCTATTTTATTTTATATGTGTTTTATTTTTCTCATAAAACGATTTCTTCCGTTTTATATGTTTTTCTTTTTTTCGATGAAATTTTTCCGTTTTTCACGTTATACGTTTTAATTTTTGCCATAAAACGATTTCTCCCAGTTTTTACGTTATATGTTTTTTATTTTCCCCGTAAAATGATTTCTTCCTTTTTTTAATAAATAAAGGATTTGATAGTTCTGAACACTTTCTCTTGTGTTAGTGACATTTTTGTTGTATTTAATTTGAGGAACTGATTTTTCATATACTGTAAGCAATGCAAGCCAAAAATATAACTTAGAATTCCGAAAATTAAAAATGTAAGAAGTTTCATTAAAAAAAAAAAACTCTAAGTAACCAGCAACCGCAGTCTTACGACCTTCGTTTGTCAACACCGTTTCGATCCATCCTGATATACTGATGTCAGAAACAGAAGCCACTGAACTAATAAAGCAGAGCTCCAAGTGGTTGTGAATTCCAATGTTCTGCAACGATCGTTTGAACGCTTAAAAAAAAAAAAAAAAAAAAAAAAAAAAGTGAAACTGTTTAGAGATGCAAAATCCTCATTAAATACGATTAAAAGACAACAAAGATTTGTATAACATACTTAGTTGTTTAGATTTAAATTTAGTGTCCATTTCAGCAACGAGGCTATATGATGCGATGGCTTACAGCTTAATGTGGGAACCGAACCACGGGAGCTCCCACCGAGAATTGTAATTTAACTTTTCTGTCTTTATGTGTTACTAATATTTTTAATGAAAGAGGCTCAGTTTCCAATTGAAACTATTGTTAGTGTGTGAAATTACTTTATTATTATTATTATTATTATTATTATTATTATTATTATTATTATTATTATTATTATTATTATTATTATTATTATTATTATTATTATTATTATTAAGATTGGACCTAGAAATGTTTCTTCTTCCACGTTTCTCGATCTTCAGCTTCCTCTTTTAACTCCCAATAGTTTCTTCTATTTTTCAAATAATCCATCAGTTGTGTTCTTTTTCTTTCTATTCTTCGTTTTCCTTCCATCCTTCCTTCTATGGCGGTATGAACGAGACAATTTCTTCATAAGATGTGTCCAACCCAATTGACCTTCCTACGAAAGATGCTGGCTAAAAGTGTAATCTTCTCTCCTATCCGTTCCAAAATCTTCATTTGTTACTCTCTCTGTTCATTTTAGTTTCTCCATATTCCTCCAACACCACATTTTGAAGGTCTCTAAATATTTCTTCTCTAACTTCAGCAGGCCCGCAACCAGAGGGGGACTAGGGGGACCTGGCTTCCCCTAAACTTTTCGTGGCCCCTCCAGACCTCAACATAAAAAACACAATGTAGATATATGTAAGAGAATTTTTAATTATTCCCCCCCCCCCCTAAGATATCCATGCCCCCCTAAATCATCTGTGGCTGAACCTGTGCGGGCCTGAACTTCAGTAATGTCCAAGTCTCTGAACCATACAGTCCAATGTTCCATATATAGCACTTGACCAACTTCTTTCTTTATCCAATATTAAGCCTGCTAGGTAAGAGTGATCTTTTCTTGTTGAATGTTTCTTTGGGTATGGTGATGGAATTACTTATGTGTTTGTTATATGTAAATTCTGGATACCATATACCTCCTTGTTTCCTCCTATAAAAAATCGTAAAATTTTCCCTTTTACCTCAACCCTAGACCCTTCAATCATTTGCCTGCTGGAATTGGAGAAAAATTCTGGAAAAACATGAGTGGGAATGACTGATTAGGAATCAAGAACACTAACTATAATCGTACCATGTTACGCATGTGGCATGTCGAATATTTTTAATGCTCTTTGAGCTATGTGTAAACAGTGCTCAACTCCTGAATATAGCCTTAAATGTTCGCATCCTATTGCCTGTGTAGACAAACACATTTTGAGAGAAGTGTGTCCGAGGAATTTTCTTCTATTTTATATGTCCATCTCGTGCTTTATCACGTTATTTGGCAGTACAAATCCGAGAGAATTTAAAATTTTAATTCTACAATTATAGTAAAGTAAATGCTGAAACAAGAGAAATGAACGGAGTTCCAGAAGTTAGAAGTTAGTTATTTTAACTCCTACATAGGAAATTATCAGGCATGTTTTCTTGTGTGTACGACACAGTTGTAGCTACGGATTTTGACAGTGTACATCGTCCTTAATACAATGATTTCATTCTTCTTTCCAATTATCAAGAATTCTAAAATTTTATCTGTAATTCTTCAATTCAGTGAAATAAATTTTACGATTTTTAATACACTTAAAAGCCTAATACAATTATAGTGCGTCCAGTAAGAGAACGTCTCTGACAGCTCGCAGTGACATTGCCACTACTCGCGTGTCAAGGTTTTTTTCGATGCAACTGTAGTGGAAATTTAATTAATGGGATAAGACAGAGTGATCGTGGTTGGTAACACTGGTATCGGAGTAGGGGCTGCAATGTCCCATCGCATGTGGTAAGAAACGTCAGAGACCATCTCTTGTTGGCCGTGCTATAGCACATGAGAGAGTTAAAGAGAAGGTGGGCCAGTATTAACTACTTTTGTTCACACCTACATAAAAAGTTACCCTTTAACTACCTTTGTGCCAGTGGCGGTTCCAAGGGGGGGCGATCGGGGCAATCGCCCCTTTTCTCAGAAGAGGAAATTTTCTTATTTTATATATATATAACCCATTCCTGAGTTTGAAGCTCTTAAAAGTAGCTGTAAGTAGCAGTATGACAACCCACCGCCCCTCCCCAGAAGTCGGTTCTGGACCCGTCCCTCTCTGTGCACACAAGAGACGCACCCACGCGGGGTCCACCGAGTCCGGACTGCCCTTCCCCAAAAGAAACTTCTTAACTCAACATACATCTGTACACTGTAAAAAAAAAAAAAAAATCGTTGCGTTATTTCAACGACATGCCTATGTGTTAACACGATTATGTTAAAATATAACACAAACACGTGGTTAGAACAACTCACTCTCCATTTGCAGTTGTGTGTCAAATGCCGGTAGTTGAAGTGACACACAACCTGTGTGTTAAATTAACACAAGTGTAGAATCTTCGGTGTTGTTTTCTGCATGATTTCCAAATATGTTGGGCATCTAATTATAAAGGCTTATCAATTGAAGCTATAGACAAACACAGAAAAAGGAATCTTAAACAAATCCAGGTATACGCAAAACTTCATCTCCCACATTTGATGCATTTATTGCTTCTTTTTCTGAGCGAATGTGTACTAGAAGCAACAAACGCATCAACTTTATTAGATAGCAACTGTCGCCAATCATTTGAAAGTGAATATGGAAAAACTATAAAATAAAGTAAAGAGACAGTCGTCATTTTGTTATAAGATTACATGGCGAGCAGAGTTTATCTTATCCCGAACGGTTATCGTCGAATATACGCGGCTTAAGAGGCCTTAGCACTGCGAAATTAAAATACTGCTAATTTTACTGTAATTATGTGATATCTTCAAATAGATGAAAGATAAAAAATGAAAAGTGCAACAAGACCTCCCTAGACAGTATTATTTTGCGTGAGATACCGTTATCACGACTCATTTATCTGCTTTCGATTTCCAGCCATTTAGAAAATCGGCATTTATTTTCGCGTTTCTAAATAACAGCAAACGAAAAGCTACTCGGTGACTCGTGATGACGGTAACTCATGCAAAATAACATCGTCTAGGGAGGTCTTGATCCACTTTTCGATTATCTGTTATCTATTTGAATATATCACATAATTACTGTAAAATTAGCGGTATTTTAATTTCGCAGTGATAGAGACTCTTAAAGGAGCACTCTGATTAGCCAAATTCAAAAGACCTCAACAATTTATCTCTCTACAAGCAACGTTTTCTTCATTGCCTCCGTGGCCAAGTCGAAAGAGCACGCGGTTAGTAATCAAGAAATGAAATGAAATGAAATCTTTAAGTTTTACGTCCCACGGTTATGCCGTTAGGCTAAAGGAGACGGTGATGATGAGAGATTAATGAAATGGTGGAATGAAGAAAGTGGGAGGAAACGGGAGAACCCCGAGAAAACCCACGCACACGGTGTTTGTCCACCCCAAAGTTCACTTGGCGCGGGCTGGGATCGAACTCAGGACCCCATGTACCAGAGGTGAACGCTCTACCATAGTAATCAAGAGGTTGGTGGTTTGTGCCCTCCCCCCGCCACTGGAGTTTTTTTTTTTTTTACCAGTTTAAAGTGTTTTTTCAGACTCAGCATAATGTAAAAACTTGACGCATATAAGCGATTTAATATATTTTGAGGAAGTAATTTTGTGGTTCATTAACGTTTACGGCACGGCTCAACACCGGTTGTGTGTTAAAGACGTGACACACACCCTGTGTTAAACGTCAACACTGCGGGGTATGTGTTGAACTAACACCGCATAGTGGTGTTGTTGTTCTTAACAGTATGTATAAAAATAAAAATATGCCTATCAGAACAGAATTCAAAATAATATTTAAAAATATTTTCCAGTATTATTAGATTCTCGCTGCTGCCGTTTTGCGTCCCTTGGGGTTTTGATAGTGTACGAATTGATTCCCGTATTCGACAAGTTTGTCTAACGATACGAGCCGAGTTGATTCCCAACAGTACGAACCCTCACTGTCCGTGTTGATTCCCGGGCTGCTTTCACACAGTTCCTGCAGGTATCGCTACTCACTTGCGAGAAACCAGTTCATTGTGCGCCAGTGATAAAGTTTGAAGTGATGCCAAGTGAAAAGGGCAAGCAACTGTTGATGATAGATGGTTACAAATTTTGTTTCCATAAGTGTCTCGTCGGTGGGGTTGAAAGATATAAATGTATGAGAAGAAAATGTGTTTTATAGAAAATTTGTGTGAGCGCTCGTCGAAACTCATACGTATCGAGTTAGCTAATAGTGATATCGACACACTCAGAACACGTGATTTAGTTCGAATTAGGAAAAATATTAATGTTGCTCGCTCACGCAAGTTTCCGAAGTTACCTAATAACTTAAAAAAAAAAAAAAAAAAAAAACTGCACGAAGCCCTAGAGAAAAGTGTTTTCAACACAAACAGGGGCGAAAGTTTTTTGTTTGTGAACGACTCAAAAAAGAATATTATTGGTTTCTCGTGTGAAAGTAATTTGGATTTTCTTAAGAATTCGAAAACTTTATATGTAAATGGGACTTTCAAGAGCTGCCCTAAGCTGTTCCACCAAATATTTATAATTCACGGTGTAAATCAGAAAAACTATTTCCCGTTGGTATTTTTTTGCTCCCAAAACAAAACCTCTGAGGAAGCTTTGTGCTTAATTAAAAATATCACCAATCGAGACATTATATACGTTGACTTTGAGACCGCAATCCACCAAGCAATTGCTTACGTTTGGCCCTAAATTACTATAAAGGGGGTGGAGAAAAATTCAACCCTTGAAACTGTCAAATGATTTTGAATCAAAAGACTCTGAACTAGGACCACTTCTCGAAACCATGTTTGGACTGCCTCTTCTCCCACCAGATCAAATTGAAGACTGCTTCGTAGAAGATCTAATGTCCCGCTAACCTACACATGAAAAACTAGATGATTTTTTTGATGATTTACTTGAGACCTATATTCTCGCAAACAGCGACTTCCCACCCAAAACGTGGGCCGACTTTAATAGTAGTTTTGAACGTACTACTAACTGTTGCAAAGCATTCCACTCTAAACTGAACACTCAATTTTACTCTCCCCATCCAAACATTTTCCACCTGATAGAAACATTGAAGGGTATTCAGACTGAAACTTATGTTAAAATGAGAAGCGAGAAGACCACTCCCCAAAAAATGCGGAACAAACAGAAGTATATAGAAGAACAAATGATTAGACTAACAGAGTCTACCATTACCCGTTATGAATATCTTCGGAAAATCTGCTACAAGTTTCTCCCATGTACATAATTCCATTACTTAATAATAAAAACGCGGAGTAATAATACAAATGTGTAATGCATGTGAACTAGTGTTTCTTAATAGGTGATTCGCGGCATCTTTGCTAGTAATTGTGTTTCTTGACTGTGTTTAGTGAAAGACTGAGTTCAGTGCTTGAAAATAGTTTTGTGGTGTGAAAATATTTTAGTGATGCAAATGAAGTTGACATATTTACTCCAGCATCTTCCAAGTAGCGGAAATGGTGAGTCAAAAGTAATTTTCTTCTTTTTCTGTAGTTTGTTCACTGTATAAAATTTCTCAAATTTATATTTCAACTTGAATCTGTCAAGTGAGTTATTCTAAAGTTGAAAGTTGGAATTATTTAGGATAGTTTGCTTAACTACTACTTCACAAGTAGCCAAGATGTGGTTGGCACACGTGAATCGGTACGGTATGCGAAATCAGAATCGCACGCTATGGGAATCAACTCGTACGCTAAGGGTAAATACGGACACACCAGATGGGAATCAACTCGCACGCTAGGGGTAAATCCACTGTCAGCTAATGGGAATCAACTCGTCCGTTTCGGAATCAATTCGGTATCAGCCTAGATTCTAATTATATTTATCTCTTCCGTTTATCTTCGACTCCATGAAACCCTCTCGCGACTCCCAGAGTCAGACACCCCGGTATAGAGTAAAATCAGTTCAATACTATATAGACGGTTTGTTGTAGTATTGAAACCCTCTCCCCCACAAACCTTGTACCTTTCACAATAAAATATTCTAGGTGCACATCCACATGAAAAGCTCTGGTTACGCTTATTGTGTGTGACAAGGGCAGGGGTGGCCAACCTTTTCAGGTTTGAGAGCTACTTTTCCTTTTAGAAATCGCTGACGGTTCACGCACTTGTTTACCCCTTTCTGGATCTTGAGTTTTTGGGGTATTTTTTTGACTTTCAGTCAAGCAGCTACTGCATCATCGCTATTTATCCTAGGATCATGGTTCATACCTCATGCTCTTCAGAATGGAGCAGGCTTTCAAATGGTACCACTTATACCCGCCCATACCATATACCAGGAGAGGAAAAAGTAAAGTCAAAGGGAAAATTTAGGGGGAAAACATTTTTTTCACAATTTGGGCCCCTCTGAAGCGGCCCTGTGTGAACGTAGAGATCTCAAAAAACTCTGACAAATACTACTCGGTAGACTGAATGTGTGTGCCAAATTTCAAGTTTCTATCTTGAATAGTAAGGGCGGGAGAAATTTTATCAAGAATCCCCACAATGCCCCACATTACCGCAAAAGACCCTGATCTCAGGTAACAAATTTCCTGAGACATCTCTATTTACCCTAGGATTATAATCCGCCAATAATTCTCTTCAGAATAGAACTGCCTTTCAGGCGGTACATTCACATGTCTCCATCGTGTACCTAAGGCGGGAAAATCCCGAAGAAAGGGATTTTTTGGTAAAAATATCCCTTTTTTCAACTTTTTGCCCCTCTGGATCCCCCCTGTTTTAACGCAGAGATCTTTAAAAAAATCTGATAAATACTACTAGGTGGACTGAATGTTTGTGCAAAATTTCAATCTTCTACGTGCAAAAATAAGCCCGCCAAAAAATAATGAACATAGGCTTAATAAAAGAAAACACATTCTTTAAAGTTATGACGTCATCACCTCCTATGTCTCTAAGCATGAAGGTGTGAAACCATACGTAAAGTCTTCTACAATGCCTCTGGACTTGAAAAACAAACAAACAAAAAAAAAAAAAACGGACGAAAAAGTTCAAATAGGAGAGTTATAACGCAATGTACCATGAAACAGCCGTGTGGTACAAATTGTACCATAAGATCCCGAAAAGGTTACTAGCCCGCTAGACGGAATAGTAAAACAATAACAATGATCGATACAGAAAGTCAAGTAGACCGCGGTCCACGCGTTGGTCACTATTGGAATATGATCTCGAATTCGATCGCCAGTGCAAAATTACGTAATTCGTATCCCACGTTAAAAGGTTTGGTATAACTGTCTTACGATATATAGCCATCGGATTGGCAGTACAAATCCGAGAGAATTTAAAATTTTAATTCTACAATTATAGTAAAGTAAATGCTGAAACAAGAGAAATGAACGGAGTTCCAGAAGTTAGAAGTTAGTTATTTTAACTCCTACATAGGAAATTACCAGGCACGTTTTCTTGTGTGTACGACACAGTTGTAGCTACGGATTTTGACAGTGTACATCCTCCTTAATACAATGATTTCATTCTTCTTTCCAATTATCAAGAATTCTAAAATTTTTTCTGTATTTCTTCAATTCAGTGAAATAAATTTTATGAAACAGGGGCGGCGATTAGGGGGAAGCAAGAGGGAACAGTTGCCCCCTACTGTTTTGAAGTGACCCCTTAAAGTATATAGTTTCATTTGGAAATGTAAAGTTTTTGAATGTATTACTGGTTCATATAAAAAAATGGCGCCATATAATATTTGCCGTTGCGTGAGTACGTATTGGCTATTTGTTTTCCCGGGGAGTTAACAAAGCTACAGGAATTGGGTTTTAATTGCAATTCAAAGCAATTAAAATTGCAATTGCGTATTTCTTTGAATGTCGTATATGTTTGTAGTATTTACTGTCTTTCATTCTCTAAGTAATAACACATTTAATGGCATGTGAGGAATTAAAAAAAAAAAAAAAAAAAAAAGTCGTTCATTAATCTCCAGTTTCAATATAACTTCTACAAAACAAGCCTTATTATTCATTACTATGATTAATATTATCCTTCCTATTTATTTGTTTTGCAAACTTTGCATCTTTTCCAGACAGAGTTTTAAGATACTCATGAGCAAGGAATCAAATCTCTTCTTACACTTTCGTTGTTTAAGAGTACAAAGGGCTAGTATTTACTTGCGTTGCTCTTGTCAATTTACTAAATAAAATATGAAATACATTATACGGTATTTTAACTAAAAAATATAGCATCCTATTAGTTATACAACCTTTCGTGAAAGTGTTAGAAACAACCAGGAAAGTTAACACTGATTCAGATCATGTCTTGCACCCCCACTATTAACGTCCAATCGCCGCCACTGTTGTCAAGGCATGTTAAACTGCAATCAAATGAACGAAATAATCTAGCTAGCTCAAACGTTTTTGATAAGAAGGTTAGTGGATAAAAGAATGCAAAGGAAATTGCAACTTACCTCAAAACAAAGTAAAGACATGACAAAGGCGCCGAATTTTAAAAGACAACCACTTAAAGACAACCGTCAATTTCAATTTGATTAGAGATTTACAAATTCAATACACGTGTTCCATTAACACAACACTAATAGTCTATTTCAAAAAAAAAGAAAAAGAAAAATAAAAACAAAATCTACTGATTCCTACTCTAAACTTAGAACATGAATGTGTGGAGGAACCATTTCGCTATTGTATGTACTCACAGTAATCTTCACGTTGAATTGTTTCTTGGGAATTTCTGGCAACATTGCTGCTTGACAAGTGTCCAACTCTATTTTTGGTCCGTCTTTTCTTCGATGAACCATGTTCACGTATCAAATCATTTTCATTCAAATAAATGTTCCGTTATGACTTGTAATACTTGTTTTGCACTCTCTTATATTAAATGGCCACTCCATGCTATGCACGATAAAATCCAAAATTCCATTTGTTTGCTGCTGATGATTTAAGAACAAAAATAACAGTTGGCATCGAGGCGGGTAAAAAAAAAAATACGTTGTTTATATACGTAATTTCACTTGCAAATGTCAAAGCTGTCTTGAATTGCAATCATGCCTCTTACCAATCTGTGCACATCCCCACGTGTGTTTTGTAGCAGCAAGCATACGAGTCTATATAGTCCCCACGCTGCGCGCGCAGTTGTGTGTATATGTATGTATCTTTACATATGTGTCTTCGTGTGTGTGCGTGTGTGTGTATGGCGTATGTGATGTGTAATGTGTGAGTGAGAGAGAGAAAGTTACAGGTTGAAACTTCTATCATAGCAATTAATCAGTTCTTTTTTTTTTTTATTCGAATTTTGTTTTGGCACCATTTCATTAATTATTTCCTTGTTTGGAAGATACCTGTAGACGCCCTTTTTGCGTTATAAATTCAATGCTAGTGGCTGAATAGGTATAATTTTCTGACAAAACATTTTGTGGACTCCTGGATTCTAGCTTAAATGTTGATGCGAACAAGGGCGTTCCTAGGAAGAAAGTTCGGAGCGATGTGTCTAAAACAAGAAAAAAGATACAAAAGAAAAATTAAAAAGGTAGATAGAATGAAAGAAAAAAGAAAAGAAAAGAAAAGAAAAGAAAAGAAAAGAAAGAAAACATTCAAAGTGGACTGGAAATAATTAAGCTAAACTCCATTTTATTTAGTTTGACTTCCAATCTATCATCTTACTTCTCAGCAGTGGCGTATTTAGGGGAAGTGGCTATCGGGCTCAAGCCCCTCCCCCGAAATAAATTTGTTAGTTTTTCACATTCCACGTACAACAATAACCCTTCTTACCATTTCTACGAATTTCATTGACTTTCCATATTCTTATGCTCTTTGTTCAGAAATAATACTGTATTTGTCAAATTTCGTTCCATGTAAGAACTGCGTTCTTTTTTCTTTGTTTCGTCCATTCTACTCTTGTTTCTTTTTCTTAATTGACTCTTCTGTTTCTTTTTCTTAATTGTTACTTTCTTTCGTTTCTCCTAGCATACTTTCGACCGTTGTTAGTTGTGATTCAAGTCGGCCGTCCTCAGTAACACCAAAACTAAGAGGAACTGATAAGAGAAACTGGTGTTCCACACCAACTTGTACGGATATCAACATAACGATACTTTAGTTATTATAGCAAAGGAATACTTACATTGTTTAGTTATAAAGAAAGGTAAATGTTTAAATTAAATAAAATCAATAGGGTGAGAATAAATAAACTGGGAAATTAGGTAGGCCAAGAGGATGCTTCCTTTTTCTTCTATGAATAGAATAAAAGGTTAAATTCAGTGCTAAATTTTTTTGCGGATATCATATTACATAAGATTCACCAGTATATGTACCCTTGAGTACCCGATTGCTCCCTCTAGGTTCTTAATAGCACAAAATAATCCACTAGTCTACGGACTACATACCATATACCATAGGCGCCGACTTGAAGAAAATATTGGGGGGGCCAAAACAATGAATAAATATATAATCATATTCAGCCGTTTTCTACCAACTGCTGGATAAAGGCCCCCTTCCCTCCAGATCTCGGTCTGCTGCATCCGCTCCACTGCTAAATTCATGACCTAAGTCAAATTTGTCTAAAGACATTAAAACAAATTCAAGTTCAAATTCTGGGAACCCACTGCACCACATTGATCTTCACTTCTCATATCAGTGTTACCATAGTGTTGGTTGAAGCTTCAGTGCTCTATTAACTCTTTTTAGGATTTTTGGTAACTTTTGTTACCATGGCGTATTATGGCCTTTGACCTCTTATTTAGGTTCTACAGCCGGTACTTGAGTCGTTTTTTATTAGTCAAGTCAAGGATAGACCAAAGAACACCCCAGATGTGTTTTGGAACCAGATGGCCAACTTGGCTGCGCCAAGTGGGGGCGAAAGAGCGTGACTTTTTACTTTTTCTTAAGGCAAATGTCAAAAATTTTTCACGCCTATAGTTTTCTCGATATTAGATTGGAATTGTATGTACCTTTGGATATTTCTCAAAATTTTATGAGATCTCTACGTGAAGCCGAGTCCGGGCACGAATAGCGCGAATGTTCCGAGGGGCTGATTTTTTCAGAAAAAAATTCAGTTTTCCCGATTTTTCCGGTTCAGGAATACGATACGTACATGTGTTTGGCATCGTTAGAAAGGGCTTGTTATACTAAAGAAAATAACGTTTAAGCCATGACTCTAGGCTAAATAGTAATGACGCAGTAAATTTTTATAATAAATGTATACGTATGTGTGTGTATATAAAGGAAGAGCCTAAATTCAGACTTTCAACATTTTTTCTGCCCTTTGTTTTTAAGATACAAGATTGGAATTTTGCACACGTATTATGTACATAACAATGTATTTTTAGAAGAAAAATCAGATCCCTACGTCAACCCAGGCCTAGGCCAGAGGGACAAAATGTTTTGGTTGGATTTGCAAAAATACTTCCGAGTTTTTCCCTAATTATCTGGTTTAGGTGTACGATACGGACATGTGAGTGATACCGTTGGAAAGGGCTTATTATACTGAAGAAAATTGCGTTTGAACCATGACTCTAGGCTAAATAAGAATGACGCAGTACATTTTTAAAATATTTTATACCTAGGTATATATAGAGGAAGTTAGGGTATTATGGAATACCATTTTTGTTTCGCTTGTAACTCAGCTAATAATTGCACATTGAAACAAAAAGGAAAAGAAGTATACGCCTTACATGTTAGGCTTTATTTATGCATATCTTGATAAAGAAGTTTCGTTACAGGGGTGAGTAAAATTTATAATTTGTAAAGAAACCACTTTGGAGGGTAATATAAATAGTCGAGCATGGAATACAAATGCTATACAGAAAAGAAATGAGTTTTCTGTTGAACATACAATGAATACAGTGACAATATATGAAAATTCTGAATGCCAAGCCAGAACTGATTGTGATTACTTGCAAAAGTCATAAATATAATACTCTGCTTTAGGATCGGCACAGTCATTGTGTGCTCACATTAAACATGATGAACGCTGGAACCAAGCTCACCCCTTGTATCATCAGAAAATCTGCTGTAATAAAAAATACAGTTAGAATTGTTGTCATCATAAATGTATGTTTAATTGCCCAATACCGATAGATATTTTTGTAATCGGAATACCATACGGGATACGGAATACCATGCTTTTCTTGCGGGTATTCCATATTGCCCTCCACGCCACCTTGGGAACGAAAGAGCTGTTAAACGCATTCGAAGGTGTATAGGATAATGGTGCTTATCAAACTACCTCTGTACCTAGGTATATCCAACGTCATAGTAAATAAAAAATTGTTGTTCTATTACATTTCACTAGGAAAATACAGGTTGTAAACTACTCATCTGTAAAAGTATTCCTGAATAAGAAATCAGATCTTCACGTCTACCAACACAACGAATGTCACAATCACATGGAGACTGACTGTAGAGCATCATGGGGACGTGAGGTAGTAGTTTCTTTCCTCTCCGCTTGGAAGCAACACATCACAGGCGAGATAATGAGGTATTCCATATTATCCGACTATTCCATAATACTCGAACTTCCTCTATTTATATACATACAGTATATGAAAAGATGGGTCACCTTCAGACTTTCAAAAATTTCTCCCGAACTCAGTTTACAAGATACAAGAACGAAGTTTTGTGCACGTATTATGTATATAACAAGATTTTTTAAAAAGATTCAGATCCCTACGCGAACCCAGGCCCGGCCCAGAGAGGCACAAAAATTTCGATTTTTCCGAAAAATCTCACGTTTTTCTTTCAATTTTCTTCTTTCTGGTGTATAATACGGTCAAGAGAGTGGTACCATTGGAAAGTATGAGCTATCCTGAGAAAAACGAGGTATGAACCACGATCCTACGATAAATAATAAGGAAGCAGTAGCTGTTTGAGTGAAAGTCTAAAATTTACCTCAAAAAGTGGAAATCCTAAAAGGGTTATACGCCGATTTGAAAACGGTGCTTTTTATCGAATAAGAAGGCAGTTCCTAATATTGAATTAAAGGCACGACGTAATTTACGACAGAAATTTTTGCTCCTCTTTGGTAATTCTTCCTCAACTGGATTATATTGGGGGGGCGAGGACCCCACCTTTAAATATTGGGGGGGCCAAAAGTGCCCTGCCCCCCCAAAGTCGGCGCCTATGCCATATACTGGAAACTAGCCTCAAACTTGACGAGAAAGACACTATGTATATTTAAACATTTTATTGTATCTGTGTACACTTTATTTAGTGGTATACCCTCTTTTCATCCCTTCTTTTTTTCATTGTAGTTGCAAGCTCTGATAAAGAAAGGAATCATAAATAACACATCTAGTTGTTTCATAGTTTTTGCCTTCTTGCTTTCATTGAAATGGCAAAAGAAAAGTAGCGGGATCCGCGTAACATTTGTCTACAACATGAGTTAGGAGATGAAACACTTTTATGAAATTAAGATACTGTATTTATGTCATGAAGATTCACCCCAAGAACTGTATAATTTTACCTATCTTTTGACGAGATTACGAATTCAATACTTATCAAGAGGCTCATGGGCACGTTAAAAATCAGCAGCTAGATGAGAAAGTTACTACGTACTATTTTAAAATAATAATTGTTATTACCTTTCTCTGCTTTGCTTATTGTGATATACAAAAATAGATTTAAAAAAAATATATCTACGTAAAATAAGAAAACACATAATGTTTTCTTTTCTTGCCTAAAATGCTATATAAATTGGTACAGAAATTTAAATTTGTTTAACAATTGCTATACAGAAAGTTAATTCTAAAGCAGATTGCGATAATTAATTTATTTGCTTCGGTTTGTTCCGAGCTTAAGGTATAAGTGAAAATAAATTAAGAACAGATAAGGAATAATCTAAGTCAATACCTGTATGAATAACAATAAGTAAATGATATAAAATGTCATGACCGATCAGTACGGGACTGTATACCTACTTTTGGACCACTCTGTATATACTACCATGTCTGAAAGTTGATACATTAAAGAGGTTCGTACGGTGACGTAAAACCGATTAAAATTTTAGTGGAATATTGCAAAGCAATTTTCACAAACAGGTATATAAATAGTAATAATCTAGTAATAATATAGTAATAATAATAATATAAAATAATAATAATAGTAATAATATAAAATAATAATAGTAATAATATAAAATAGTAATAATATAATAATAATCTAAATTGATCGTACTCTGCTGTGCAAAATATGTGTGTGAAATATGTGTAAATGTGAAAAAGATGATTCTGGGTTTTTAGAACCAAACTGAAGGGAAAGGACGTACCCAGAATACCTCGTTTTGAAAGTTCAAATTTAAATTTTCTATGAATAAGGTCTAAACATGAGTTTACATTTAAAAAAATCCTAGTTAAATAAGATAATGAAGATCATGATGGCAAAACTTTTATAAAAGATATGAAAAATTTTAAATAGCATTATTATTTAATTTTAATAAGTGTATGTTAAAACTATTTTATTTACTACAAACTAAATACAATTATTATTTAAAAAGTAGTTCACAGGATTCCAAGACAACATGATATGTAATCAAATGCAGTTGAGTTCATTTTTCTAGTCATTACCTTAACGTAGATTTTGGGTGAAATGTTATTCTGGCAACACTGTAATTTCTACGGATGGCAACACTGAAAATTCTTCAGACTCATATTTTCTGTTGTAAAATAACATTATCTATTATTGTGGTAACTTTCGTTTCATTATCTCCTTTCACTTATGGAAAACAAGCAAAAGAAAAATGGTAAATTTTGTACTAATTTAGTATTTAATATATTAAGTACTATGGTATGTGAGAGCAAATTAGTATGTTCAGAACACTTTTCGAAGTACTTTCGATTTCCAAGAACCGAACACTTTTCGATAATCCAGAGAGACCCCGCTACGGCATAGCTATATATTATGTCAATGTGTACCTAAGATAAAAATATCTATTGCTTCAATGCTTAATAATTCGAACCCAATATCTTATCAATTGAATATAACAAAAGATAGTGATTTTTTTATGAATTTCAGTGATATAGGCAGGTTGTCAGTGATCTGAGGGAACAACGATCATCTTTAACAAAGACTCGTTATATTTTTCAACAGATAAACCGATTGTAAAATTGAGAGATAAGCACATCCTTTTCATCATGTGTCATAGTACTCAATATATCTTACAACAATCCCAACAAATGTGTTTATTCAACAGAGGAACTAATGTGAATGTTTAACTTCTGTTCGTTTGTTTGTCTATCCGTTCAAATATAAAAGGATTTAACCCACGGAACGCCAGCATCAGGTAAAATAAAAACTGACTGAGACAATTAGAAATGTTAATTGTACGGATATTACCGGAACAATTGATGAAGCGAGCGATCCGGGGGATCATTTTCGTGTATCCTTATTTTTGACTGATTTCAGCTCCAAGCAGTCATTAAGCGAAGACCTCAATAAATATATAATTACACCATATTGTGTTAGAAATGAATTACTTTTATGAAACTAATTAGAGGATGGCCTGACGGGGAGGGGGAGAAATTTCTCTTCGGAGAAACAGAATTTCCCGCCAGAACTATATCTCCCTTCATGCTCAATAGTTTCACAACTATTTTTTACCCTCGATCATGGGTGCCCGAAGAAAATTTTCTAGGAAGGGGTTCAAATCCCTGGTTGCTGTATTACGTTTGGAGTTTTTTTAAAATTATTATTAAGAAAATCTTAAGAAATTTAATATATTTTCGTGAAATTTAATACATTAATACACCCTCCCCTTCGGGCGCCCATACCCTCGATGTATTGAAAATGTTCCCTTTCTCCCAGAAAATCTGAAACCACCACTGACTGTAACAGTCAGAAAAAAATGCATTGCTTGGACGTCTGTGAGATTTTTCAACAAATTAGTGTTACTTCGTAATGAAACATTTTTTTTAATAATTCAATTCAGAGTCGATCAGTTGTATTGTGTAAATCAATGTTCTTTTCTACAAAGTCCACTGGGATCAAACCAGAAATCCCACATACTAAATCTACATCTCAGCCAACGCGGCCCCCTAAAAGAAAATTATTGTACTTATGAGGGTCCTAATTCGATTCCTGCTTTGTTCACATTTTTGTAGTAGGTACGTTTGAAATCTACTGTAGTTAAATAACAATAAAATTTATATCACAAATTGAAATCGTTTTCCTTTTCTTGCATTTAAAATAGTTGCAATTATCTCATCAACTGATACTAGCTGTTCTCGCCCCTCGCTGGATAAAATCACTGTTTCCTACTTATCGCATGTAGAGGAGGACAATATCCTCTGGAGCGCTCGTTGCTCAGTGACTGACCGCCACTCGTGTATTGGACAACCGAAGCTTGGGAACTATCTACAAACCACTTCCTCTGTTCTACTATTACTCTGAGCGTGCTAGTGAAAAAAAAAAGTTAAACTAGCTGTTTTTGAGTTTCACTTTTAAAAAGACTTTTAAACTATGCCTTGGGGAGTTTTATAATAATAATAATAATAATAATAATAATAATAATAATAATAATAATAATAATAATAATAATAATAATAATAATAATAATAATAATAATTATTATTATTATTATTATTATTATTATTATTATTATTATTATTATTATTATTATTATTATTAAATATTGGGACTAATAACTTTTTTCTTACGTCTTCCACTTTTCTTGATCTTCAGCTTTCTCTGTCAACTCCCAATATTTTCTTCTATTTTTCAAAACATCGATCAGTTATATTCTTCTTCCTATTCCTCGTTTTCCTTCCATCTTTTCTTCTATAGCGGTATGAAGAAGACAATTTGTTCGCAACATGTGCTAAATCCAATTGGCCTTCCTACGAAGCATGCTGGCTAGAAGTGTCCTCTTCTCTCCTATCTGTTTTAAAACATCTTCGTTTGTTGTTCTCTCTGTCCATTTTATCTTCATCTTCCTTCAATAGTACATTTCGAAGCTTTCTAAATGTTTCTTCTCGAACTGTCCAAGTCTTTGAACCATACAGTCCAATACTCCATATATAGCACGTGACTAACTTCTTCCTCTTCTTCCTATAGCTCCAATATTGAGCCTGTTGAAATTTTGTAGAATTACTATGTGCATCCATCTGTAGACAGATACTTGAGCAGAACTCCGTCCTGACTATAGTATATGGTTAACGTACGCGTCTCCGGCATGAGAGACCAGTGTCTGATTCCTCCTGGTGAAAGTTCATATGGTTCGGATTCCACGTTAAGCTATCGCTAGATCCACGTCTCATGTAACCTCGGTGCTCAACGAAACGCTAAACTCCAAAAGAGCCATTATAAAAAGATAAAAGACAGCGAGAAACGGTTTCCTGGTATGGATTCAGTAACCCAAGGATAGGTTAAGTCCACGCTTCTATCTCTCTATTGCAATCGGAAGTGGTAGAATCTACTATTTCAGGCTTAAATATTGAATGAATGAATAAATATGGTTTAATGGAGACGTCAGCAATGAGGATCCTTGATTATTGAATGAATGAATGATTATAGTTTAATGGGGACGTCAGCAGTGAGAAGGCTTTAATGATGAATGAATGAATGAATGAATGAATGAATATACTTTATTACGGACGTCAACAGCGTGGAGCTTCAACTTTGAATAAATGAATGAATAAATATAGGACGTCAACAGCGTGGAGCTTCAACATTGAATGAATGAATGAATGAGTATGGTTTAATGGGAATGCCAGCAACAAGGATCCTTCAATATTGAATGAATGAATGATTATAGTTTAATGGGGACGTCAGCAGTGAGAAGGCTTTAATGATGAATGAATGATTATGGTTTAATGGGGACGTCAACAGAGAGGAGGCTTCATTATTGTTCACAATAGAGAGCAAAAAACGATAATAGATATAGGGAGATTTTTTAAAAATGGATTTAGTACCCAACGAATAAACTCCATCTCTGCCATTATTCCTCTAGTAAAACCGGAAGTGACAGAAATGTATCATTTTCCGGTTTCAATAATCGGATTGCGATAGATTAAAAATGGTAGAAATAGGTAGCGAGAAACAGTTTTTTTTCTAAATTGATTTAACATCCCAAACATAGACTTCAGCTCCGCCTTTATCTTTCTATTGAAATCGGAAGTGATAAATTTGTCACTTCCGGTAACAGTATTGGATCCTTATATTTTTAAACTCTACTATACTTTCTCAATGTAAAATGAAACTGTTCTTTTATATAGTGGAAGAACTGAATTACTGGATGTCGTACGTGCTATGACAAAAGTTCAATTAACTTTACAGTGTAGACTCCTCTTTCGCTCATTAAATAAATAAGTAAAAAGAAAAGAAGAGAAAGAAAGAAGAAGAAAAATAAAGACAAAAAATGGGAGGAAAGAAATATAAATAAACTCTCTCAAAAAATTGTGAAGAAAATCACGCGGAAAACGTACATTTATTTCTTATTTTTTAGAAGTTTCAGTTTCATCCGCTAGATGTCAAGCGCTGCGGTATATTTGCTGTCATCTAATAGCGTGATGTCTTAACTTGTAACGTTATATAATTATAAACATCTTTGTTTGAATAGTAGTAGAGAAATGGGAATATGGATAGCCAGAGTTAAAGTCTCCGTTACCCATAAAGATGTTAACGGATTGGCTCGATTAACGAACTCGGTCGAGATAATCGATAATCGATTTAGCTATCTATTGCTGAAAACGGAATTCAAACATTCGCTTCGTTCAAGAGCTATCGTGTGAGGTGACAGGCGGAGTAACTACTTACAAGGTCTACTAACATGATCTTAATAAACACATATAACAACTGGGATTTTTACTACTTATGAACAGTTTTCGATTATTATTATTATTATTATTATTATTTGGTCTAGCAATTAATTCGTGCGGTTGGTACGTACACATTGAAGCTGTAGTACAAACACAAAATACATAAATACCTTAAGAAAAATATTGTCCATCGCTAGCCACCACTTTCGCCCATCTGTCAGGCATTGTACGGATTCCGTGGCGAAAGAAGTCCTCATCCTTGGAAGCGATCCAGTCAGAGACCCATGTTTCGATATCTTCTGAAGAAGTAAACCGCTGTCCAATCAAATCGTTGTTCATGCAATCGAACAAGTAGTAGTCCGAAGGAGCAACGTCTGGTGAATACGGCGGGTGGGGTAAAACTTCCCATTCGACATTTTCTAAATAGGTTTTGACCGGTTTTGCGACATGTGGGCGAGCGTTATCATGTTGAACAATAAGTTTATCATGTCTGTTCTCCCATTCTGGTCATGTTCTGGCCAGAGCTTGCTTCAAACCCATTAATTGTCGTCGATAACGTTCTCCATTCATAGTTTCACCCGGTTGCAACAGCTCATAGTACACCACACCTTTCATATCCCACCATATGCACAGCATAACCTTTGCACAGTGAATATCTCGTTTTGGTTGTGATGGACCTGGTTCACCTGGTTTCACCCAGGCCTTTTTTCGTTTAGGGTTTTCGTAATGGATCCACTTCTCATCACCCGTAATAATTCGATGCAGAAACCCCTTTCTGCTCTGTCGTTGAAGCAGCAATTCGCAAATGGTTTTTCGTCTTTCAACGTCTCTGTCTTTCAATTCATGTGGAACCCAATGTGACATCTTTTGAATCATTCCCATGGCTTTCAAGCGTTTGGAGACTGTTGTTTGATCAACGCCTAATGCTGCTGCAAGTTGTTCCTGCGTTTGACACGAATCCTGCTCGAGCAATGCTGTCAATTCTTCGTCTTGAAATTTTTTTGGCTGTCCAGCTCTCTCTTGGTCTGCCAAGCCGAAATCACCACTTCTAAACCGTGCAAACCACTTCTGACACGTTCGCTCAGCTAGAGCATGGTCACCATACACTTCCACCAAAATACGATGACTTTCAGTCGCACTTTTCTGCATGTTAAAGTAATGCAGCAGGACACCCCGCAAAAACACTTTATCAGGCACAAATTGCGCCATGTTCACTTAACTACAAACTGGTGTTGTTGACGCTTTAATCCACTGCCCTATACTACGAACGATACGCGATGACAGGGGTTTGCAACACATGTGTGGATACACGGAACTGTGGGACGCTCCGTTCGTTGCGCCATCTCTTGTCCACCCGCACGAATTAATTCCTAGACCAAATATTATTATTATTATTATTATTATTATTATTATTATTATTATTATTATTATTATTATTATTATTATTATTATTATTATTATTTAACCGTAGAAAAGCACGACGACGCACGTCTGTAATATTGTTTAACACTCTTAAAATTAACCTCCGTATATTCAATAATCCCGCATTACTGAAGAGTAGAACTGGTTGCATACAACGTAGGCTTACATTCTTTCCAAGAATAATCCTACTTATTTGCTTAAATGGTTAGCTAGTCTTTATTCAGCACCAATATATATATATATATATATATATATATATATATATATATATATATATATGATAAGATTTACAGTTTCTAATGTGAGTAGGGTTTACCTACTAAGACCTAGTTGAGTTTGTCTCATCTCAAATAGGTGTCATGAAAGAGGAGTGTTGTCTCATATTGGAAAGCGTATCTGGTTCTATTGGAAGAGCTCTTGCTCCTTATGGGGGACACGATGGGTCAGTGGTAGAGTGCTCACCTCTGGTTCCTGGGGTTCTTGGTTCGATTCCTGGCCATGCACGTTTGTGGTGGACAACATCATGTCCGGGGGTTTTCTCGAGGTACTCCCATTTCTTACTATTTTCTTATTTCACTAACTCTTCCGTCATCATTCACTTACGTTTAACAATCGTCTCCCTTAGCCTAAAAGGGTATAATTGTGGGACGTTAAACCGAAAGATTTAATTTTTCTTTGTCTTGTCTCGTAATTATATTGTCACGAAAATTCTATCTTGTCTCGTTTGGTGGGCAACCATAGATGTGAGAACCAAACTACATGTGCCATGCCACTATTCAGAATCGAACCCGAGACCACACGAAAACAAACTCGTGCGTTCTGCCTAATTCATAATTAAGGAGTTCTATTATTCTGGATTACTTGTATTACTCTTGAAACAAGTTATTAAATATTACAAAAGTAACGTCCAATCTTAACAGAATAATAACAATAAACACTAAAACTTCAATAGGTGTTTTAAGAAGATTAGCTTGTATCTTGTTCATTAGAGCTTTTGAAAAATTCCACAATAACAGTCATTGGATGCGTTATAAATACTTTAAGCTTTCATATGAAAACAATATTGAGCTTTCATAGCCTGTCTGATGTAGACGATGTTCCATTGCCGAAACTTTTACACGAGTGTAATTAATATATATTTGATGCTTTGGTCGGTTTTGTTTTATTAATATTGGAGTTATTTCGTTAAGCGTATAAGCAAATTGGTTCCCTAAATACTTCGCCCTTGGTTAGACTAGGTGCGAAAGCGGATACACTCTACTATTTTGTCAATTACAGCGAACCACTGACAAGCAGATTCCTATATAGAATCCTTGTTAAATTACATCAATGATTAACAACCGAAGGCGCTGGCATGGTTCACTTGGAGATAAGGTAGATTGGTAAATGGCGGCGGCGGATTTATCAAAAAAAAAAAAAATCTACGATGGACATCGGACGAACAACGAGCACTTCAGCTAACAACGTTAAGGGTCTTCACTACAGCGAAATTAAATTACCGCTAATTTTAGAGATTTTCTGTAATATCTCCAAAACAAATAAAAATATTCGAAAAGCAGAAACGTAGTGAACTAGACAATACGATTTTGCATGTGATACCTTTATTACAACTCATCTATCTGCTTTCGATTTGCAACTGTAGATAGATTTAGCATTTTTTACGGGTTCTGTAAATAGCGGCATACCAAAAGCAGATAGGTAAATTATGGCAAAGGTATCACATACAAAATCGTATTATCTAGTTCACTACGTTTTTGCTTTTCGAATATTTTTATTTGTTTTGGAGATATGACAGAAAATCTCTAAAATTAGCGGTAGTTTAATTTCGCTGTAGTGAAGACCCTTAAGTCGGCTTTGTTCCCTATTCCTAAGAGAAACACAATGCCAATGCCTTAAAACTCTTGTGCTGAAAGGAATAAATAATCATACGTATATAAGAAACGTTATTGAGGCTCTGAATAGTAAAATTCAAACTTCTGCGTGAACAAAAACCGTGTGAAAGATGTCTATCAGACTTTAAAAAAAAAGTTCTCTTTATTTCTTTCTATTGATACTGAAAGAGATTTACGTTTAGTATCTTACATTTCAAGTACGTGATCAGCGTATCAGTCCTACCCCTTAATACAAAACTTACAAAATGATAATGTTGTCTGTGGAAGTGATTGGAAAAACATCACTGTTAAATTCTTTCACGAATACTGTACACACCTTCCTTGTTGTTTAATAGCAGAGTACACTGTATAGTTTATCACAGCCAGAGGCACACCCACGGGTGGATTCACCGGGTCCGAATCTCTCCACCCTCAAAAAAAAAAAAAAAAAAACTTCCTAACTCAACATAAATTTGTACACTTTCTCAGTAAAACAATACTTGTTAAACAGGGAAATGATTGATGTAGCATGAAAATTTGATATATATATATAAATCTAGTTCTATCATTTTCCTCCCCTGAAAATATAGATAGAAGTATTTTACAATTACTTATCGTCTTTTAGGGTACAGAATAATACCCGTTCAGTACAATAAAGACGTAGTGATTTGTCGTATTGGCCTCCATCAAAACTTGGAATCTTCCCAACAAAAATTTCTGAGTGCGTGCCTGATCGTAGCTCAAATAACAATAACAATTTCCACAAAACGAAAAATTAAACCTATATCCACAAGTTGCGATACACTCAAGATTTTCAGAACAATATGCAGAACAAATTTAATATCCCAATATGTTTTCGTTTTTAGACTTCCCGGTGGTCTCGTATAACTTTAATTAGAATGTAATGGTAGTATTTGGAGCTACACCATGGAACATCTCAACAAGCGCAGTGTGAAAAAGCGTAAATAACAGACTTTAATATGGTATGGTCATAATTTGGACATAACCTAGCTCCATCAATTTTGATATGGCTGCCACTATTAACATCCTAATTAACTGACTTCATTATGTACCCTCATGTCCAAAATGATTGTCGCATATCTATAACTGTTTTCTTGTAAGAATATAAATTGATAATGATTTTGCAGGGTACTTTTAATACTGATGCTATGTGTATAATCGGAAAATGTATATTTGTGGTAAATTTCATAGGAAAACAATTATAAATACGAAAATTAGAATAAATGAGAATTAAAATATCCGACTTCAAGAATACACTAAAAAGCAATATTAAGGTACTATATATAAAACAATATTAAGGTACTTCAATAAAAGTGCTAAAAGTAGAAAATAATAAAAGCGTTGGAAAGCATAAAATAATAAGCTCATAAAAGCTTAGAATAGTTCATTACCATTATCTATAAGAAATTTTGAAGTATGTGTCAAGCGAAACAAATTAATACCTAATATAAAATTACTTTTGAAATGGTAGTTTTAAGTGGCATTAATTTGTTCAGCTTGGCACAGACTTCAAATTTTTATTGATAACAGAAATGATTTATTTCCAGCTTTTAAGCTCTTATTATTAGATCCAATATGCTATGCATAAGTGTGGAAAGTCTTATATAACGGCTCTGTTCATCCGTCCGTCTGTCCACAGATAAATCAGAGCAAAAACCGTAAGATGTATCGAGAAGCGATTTATTGCAATCGATTCAGCCCCAGAAATAGATTCCATCTTCTATTCGAAAATAGTTCAAATTGACCATTTCTAGTTTAAATGTTTATCGTCTCACGAGAACATTCAATCAGCACTCACAACACTCTATGGACACCGGAAGTAATTGAAACTTACTAGTACCTTCGATTTCAATATGGATTTGCATACAACAAAAACGGTAAGAGATGTCCAGTAATGGTATTTTGATATGGATTCAGGGTCCGAAAAAGAGGTTCTATTTTTTTATAATCTTATTCCTCTATTACAACCACTAGCTATAGATGCACTACTTCAAGTTTGAGTATTAAACTCCCATAGGTAGGAAGTCTATCGTAGTTTCACACTGTGAAAGGGAACTCACTTCTTATTATTACTACTTTCTATCTTTTAGCGCTTTCATTTTATGCTTTTTAGTGCTTCTATTGAAGTCGGATAATATTGTTTCTTTTTTAAAATTACTTTCTGCTTTTTAGTGCGTTCTTGAAGTAGGTTTATTAGGCCTATTCTTTTAACTTTATTTAATTTTTCTATATATAATGTACAAGGCGTATGGTTTGTTTTCATACGTCCTTGTAACTTTTAAACTAATGAACAGAAAACACGAAATTTTGTACCGTAGAAATATCGCCAGGAGGACATTGTTTGGCATATTTTGTGATACCGCAAGGTTGATACTGTTGCCAACCCAATATAAAGTTTTATTTTTTTCAAATAACACTATGTCAGCTCTGCAGGCGTTCCTGACTTTGGTATAAAAATCCAGAAATAACGGTAACGAAGTCCTCTGATCTGTGACTACAAATCATACAACTAAATTCTGCCTTTATAGTCAAAGCCCTTCGTAGATTGAAACACCAGATACGAGAATCGTGTCTTAAAAGGATCATTTAACATCTTAACTTCTATAAAGATCTTTTTGATTCTTCTTTTGATTTTCCTAAAAATTTAGATCAACATTAGGTTCAGTTTTGTAGATTGGTCCTTGTTATTCATTTCTTGAAAGAAACATCAAATGAAGGATAAAAATTCTAAAATCACTTTCGAGTTATTTGCTGTCAAAATTGGGATTTGAACTAAATCACTCCTTTTTTAAAAAAAATACTAATTGCTATTAAGAAGAAGGATTAGGGGGTAATAATAGAACAAATTGTTAAACATTAATTTGAGATTAAACGTTAACTAAATGTAATGTGCACTTATAATAAAGATTTCCTAAAATCAATAAAAGATCAATCATTTCCTCTAAAGAGAAACTTATTACTGGTTAACTGGTTAAACAATGAACTTTTTAAAGTATAAATAATTTACAGAATTAGAGGAAATTTAGAACAATAATTAGAGTAAAATACATGAATAAACATGTTAAAAGTTAATTTGAGATTAAACGTTAAATAAATGCAATGTGCACTTATAATAAAGATTTCCTCAAATCAATGAAGGACGAGTCTTTATCTCTAAAGGCAAACTCATTATTGGTTAACTGGTTAAGCAATGAAGTCTTCTAAGTATAAAAATTAATACACCAAATCAGAGAAAATTTATAACAACAATTAGAGTTAAATATGTGAAATAAACCTGTTAGATGTTAATTTGAGATCAAACATTAAGTGAATGCAGTGTATACTTATAATAAAAATTTCCTAAAATCAATTACGAATGAACATTTTTCCTCTAAAAGGAAACTCATTACTAGTTAACTTGTTAAACAATGAACTTTTCAAAGTATAAATAATTCACAGAATTAGAGGAAATTTAGAAGAATTAGAGGAAAAATAGACGAAACAAACCTGTTAGACGTTAATTTGGGGTTAAACGTTAAATAAGTGCAGTTTATACTTATAATAAAGATTTACTAAAATCAATGAAGTACTGATCTTTTCCTCTAAAGGGAAACTCATTACTAGTTATTAAACAATAAACGTTTCAAAAGTAAATAGTTCACAGAATTAGAGGAAATTTAGGACAAGAAAATATGTCGAACAAACCTGTTAAAAGTTGACTTGAGGTTAAACGTTAACATATTAAAATTGTTAGTAAATACAATGCAGTTTTAATAAATATTAGTAGAAGTGCAGTTTCTTTGTACAGAAAAATTACGGTTGAATGGATATAAAACGAAGCATTTGAATATTAGAAATTATATTCCTTTAGAAGCGGAACTTTCTTAAACGCTACATGTGCTCGCTTATTTTGAATGAAGGGTCTATATGTAGAACTTCACATCTCCAATTTAAGTAAATTCTCATATTGAGGCATTTTCTGAATAAGGATTAAGAAATGTTAATATTATAAAAATTATCCTCTTTTTCTCTTTAGGAGTCAAATGTTCTAAAACGCTGAAACACGCATTCACTTACAGATATTTTTGATTGAATTTATGAACCGAACTTCACACCTGTAACTTAAATGAATTTTCTCATTGGGTATCTTCTTAGTAAAGAATCGGAAATTTTCATATTACAAAAATTGCCCCCATTTCTCCCCAAGAGCGGAATTTTCGAGAATGTTGAAACCTACATTTCTTTATTTACAATTCAAGAGTTTAAGTATATAATTTCATATTGCGCATTTCCCCAATTCCTGTACGGGAAGAGACCTGGAATTAGGGACCTATGCAGACCATTAAACTTAAATAATGAACAGCTATAGTCTATAGTTCACAAGTTGTTACAAAAGCGCCGTTTCAAAAAATAAATAAAAACAGCGTTAAAAATAGGCTTCAGATGTCACTGCAGGAAAAGGGAAACAACTTAAGAAATGGAAGAAATTAAAAACTACTTACCTCTCCTGGTTCCAATGGAAGTTGTTTAGCAGCCATAGCCGAAGAAAAATTCAGTCCGGAAGGCGGGCAAGAAAGACAAAAAGCATTTTTTAGTGAATCATACAAACAGGTCGGTCGTTCAGGTCGTGATTCAGGAAGAGGAGGCTGAAATTGGGAGGCTTCATGATGGTGAAATGAGGATGGTTTGTCAGGTTGATACTGCTGCTGCTGCTGAGGTTGAGGTTGAGGATGAGTTGGAAGAGGTTGTTGTCTGTGAAGTCTTGCATGTGGTGGGGCTCCTAATGTAAAAGGTTGTTCTCTTAATCCTGCCGGATAGTTGCAAGCCATCGGATTAGTCTTTATGCCAATGGGTATTGCCATTGGCAATGGGCTAGGAGAACGCCGCATATAAAGAGTTAACATGAACAACCACAGTAAGAAAACAAACAACAGAGTACACAGAATGTAGTAAACAAATTGTCAATGAGATTGTCCAAATTACTACTTTCTGAATAGAAAAACTGCAACCACATTAAATTAACGATTTCAAATACACATAAGAATTAAACTAAAATAAATACTGAAAAACCACTATTTAATGAGAAGTGTTTTAAACACGAGTGTAAAAGCACGATTCTGAAATTTCAGCACTGCGACAAATCTCCCACGAAAACACTCCGGCTACCGTTCACAAATTGAAATGTCACGAAACCGTTTTTGACATTTTGAGTCGTTCGTGACATTTAGCTGGTTGGCCCCTCCTTCTCAATATTAATTTTTTTTCCCTTCCAATTATGTCAAGTTTAAGCATAGCATCGCTTTCACAAAAATGGAATAGACCAAACAATGCTGCGTGCTTCCGCTGCATACAATAACAACAAACAGAAAATAAATTACATTATTTTTTAAAAAAGAAATAAATTCATTACTGCTATCTTACGGTATTAGCGAGAAATTAATTTGTATGTTAGCTGGCTCTTATTGTGAGCGACTAATAATTATTAAGTTTAATTCCTATTTCTAGTTGACATTTGGGAGATTAAAAGAACTATATTGGTGATTACTAAATGTCACACAGTACATTGTCCGGGTTTTCACTTAACAGCCGACTCACCTGACATTTCGACGGACTGTAGTAGGGATCCCCACTTGTAATAGTTAAAAGGAACCTTCTCGTTCAAATTATTGTTCGTTTCCAACACAAAGCTTGCAAATAATATTGCATATTCCCTCTAACCATTATTTCCATAACGATGGCTACAAAATACACACACAAAAATAGGCGAATACGAATGTCAGGATACAAAACACAACTGAAACGCTACTGCGATCGATCGATGACAAGAGCTCATTTTGAGAAACAAATGCCGCGCGCAATGCGAAAACACACCCGTGTTGGTTGTTGACCGTCCACCGTGACTTCGAGCAGGGACGCATTAGCCACCCCCTTTTTCCCCCGCTAGCTCGCCGCCCTTTGAGAGATCGATAACTGTAGCACCCACTCGCTTGGGTGATGCTGTTTCACTCTCATTACAATCTCCACGTGATGTCAAAATGCTATCAACAACTTCATTCAATCCAATCTTCATTTTAATTTAAGTATATTTTCTGCCTTAAATACAGTGTATTTAATATACGTAGAATGAAAACTGTAGAAAATATATTATCGAATCAGTTCCATATTTATGAATTTTTATAAATCTACAGAATGAAAAAGTGGAGAAAATTATGTATACAACACTCTTCACATCAAAGCCAATGTCTAATAAACATATGTTCTAATAGATATATCAAATATGTTCTAATAGGTTCATATATATATTAAACATCCTATAATGTTCGATATACCTTTCTTTTTTTAAAAAAAAAAATATATATATATTTGGAAGCAGAAAATAACGAGAAAGGAGAATCTAATAATAAATAAAATAAAATATTTGTGTGTCTGTTTGTATGCGGCGTGGGGACCAGGCGAGTGGAGCGAGAGTTACCAAATTTTGGTCACTTGTACCATGGACCAGGCCCCAGACCAAGACGAAGCGTTTTTTTTTTTTTTTTAATTCGAACCAGGGAGTCAGAGGGGGAAGGCGTTTACCGGGACATGTAAAAGTAGTAGAAAATGACCGATATTAGTGTCGAATTCATAGTTTTCGCGGTCGCTGAGATCAATGGTGAAACTCCGATCGTATTAACTTCCAAATTCACCCCATTCGGCTGCGGGCCGGAGGCGTTTTTCTTAAAATTCAAACCAAGGGATCTCAGAGGGCGTTTACCGGGATATGTAAAAATAGTAGAAAATGACCGATATTTTTTTCTTTCGTTGCTCACTTTGTTTACATAGATGTTCTATCTGACCCATGCGAAGAATGGATATTTCGGCTAGTATTTTATATAACTCAATTTTGAACAAAGCGGGTTTTTGCTCTAACACGGCTTTTATTATTACACATATTTAAAAATTGATAATACATTTGTCAATTAGCCAAAACAAAAAAGAAAGACAAATGAAAAATGAAATTATTCTTTTCAATTTTACGTCCCACGATAATGCCGTGTACAGTAGACGGTAATGATTAGAAATGAATGAAATGGTGCAATGAAGATTGTGAGAGGAAACGGAAAAACCCCGAGAAAACCCCTACACACGTGTTTGTCCACCACGAAGCCCACTGGGATCCAACCAGGAACCACCGCGGCACCAAATGACAAATAAAAGCAGTGAATAGCATGGATGGATGTATAGATAGAAATCTATATTATAAAATTGAAAGTGATTATGTTTGTGACTCTTAATCTCTTGAACCTTCTGACCGATCTCGATCAAACTTTCAATATACCTAGGTATATGAGATTGAGGTCTGGGATTGTTTTTATCATTTCACCTTAACGGTAAAATTTAGTGGAGGGGGAGAAGGGGAGTTATAAAAATATAAATAAAACTTAATAACTCTTGAACCAAATTACCAAGCTCGATCAAATTTTAAACATAGATGAGGTTCAAGCCTGAGATTTTTTTATCATTTCACTTTGCCGGAGTAACGTAGAAGAGGAGGAAGAGGAGAGGGATATATTCCAAAAAAAGTGACTAGGTTTGTAACTTAATAACTCTTGAACCACCCGACCGATCTCAATCAAATTTTGTAGGTGAGTTTCGAACCAGAGAAGTTTTTTTTTATATATATATATAATTTCACTTTGATCTTAAAACCTAAGGGAGGGGGAGAGGAGGAGAGGAGGAGAAAACGAGGGGATATATATAAACCGATCACGATCAAATTTTCAACAAATGAGGTTCGGGTCTGGGTTGATTTTTCGTTTTACTATGAAGTTGCAACGTAGCGGAGGGAGATATATGTAAAAAAAAAAAAAAAAAAAAAAGAAATTGTTTTTGTGAGTTCATCACTCTTGAACCACCCGATTGATCTCGATCAAATTTTCAACATATATGAAGTTCGGAACCTGGGATGGTTTTTAATCAGTTCACTTTGACGGCAGAACTTAGGGAGGAGGAGGAAGAGATATGTAAAAATAAATAAAACTTAATAACTCTTGAACCACCCGACCGATCTCGATCAAATTTTCAACATAGATAAGGTTCGGACCTGGGACTATTTTCATCATTTAACTTTGACAGTGCAACGTAGAGGAGAGGCATATAGAGGATCGAATTTAGGGGTGCAAAGGTGCACGTGCACTCCCCCCTCGTTGTAAATATACACTACGGGTACCTAAAGTGAAGAGCTAGCAAGAAAAATAGCAACAATTTCCGAAAATTTCTGCTGCCATTTTTCCGTTTGGGCTTAAAACAAAGGAAAGTTTTGCAAAATCGATAGTTTAAGTCGATTTTCTAAAAGTTGGAAGAAAAGGATTCACCGAGAACAGACACTTAGCATTAACATTTCCAGGGCATTCCTCATTCACACCATAGATGCCTAAAAAATTCCAATTCAATTCAAACGTGCTGGTAGTTATTGGTGCATCCCCTCTCAGAAAATCCTGGATCCGACCTTGGGGATACATATATACATACACACACACACACACTTATATATATATATATATATATATATATATATATATATATATATATATATATATATATATATATATATAGATAGATAGATAGATAGATAGATAGATAGATAGATAGACATAGATATAGATATAGATATAAGTAACTGCTTTGTGATTTCGCTCTTGAACTACCCGACCGATCTCGATCAAATTTTCAACATAAAGGAAGTTCGGACGTGAAATGGTTTCTATCATATCACTTTGACGGTGCAACTTAAGGGAGATGGAAGGGGATATATATATATATATATATATATATATATATATATATATATATATATATATATATATATATATATATATATATATATACTGTATAAATGTTCTAAAATGACCGATATTAGTGTCGAATCTACAGCTTTCGGGCTCGCTGAGATGAACAGCGACACTTTCGATCTCGTTTAAATCCAAATTCAGCATCGCAACTTGGGGGAGGAATATATATATATATATATAATCGAAAATGACCGATATCAAAGAGCGCTTTAGCAATAGTAAAAAGGACTAACGGAACATACTACTATCTTTTTCATAATTAAACTCACCGAGACAGGTAACACTGTTCAACAACGAAAATGTAAATTGAACAAAATCAGCTAATTCTTATTGATTTTGTGATGCTGATCACGAATTTGAAAGTTATTTTCGAATATTAGCTCTACTTTTCGTTTTACAGGTATGTCTAATAATAACGCTTTAAAAATAAATATATTCGCTTCGTTTGGGGTAAAATGTTACACTGATCCGGCAACACTGGAGAAACTATATGAACGCTTGGTTTCATTGTGTTCCTTATCTCAGTAGTGTTCTGCTATTGTTAGAAAAGACAGGTTTAGCAGTGGCGGCCGGTGGATTATGGTTTCGGGTGTTGCAGTACGAACGATAAGAGACAGAAGATATAAAGTTGACTCATTGGCTAATCAGCATAACTTTAGATGCAAATGCTATGTGACATGTTAAATTAAATAAAATTCTGTTTTTAAAAAATAAAAAATTCAGAACATTTTATCCAATTAATCATCTTAATTAATTAGTAAGTTCATTCTCCTCTCTTTGATTGGAGCAAATCTGTCTGGTTGAACTCTGGTATTCTTATTGTCAGGTCTTTTTCGATGGAAAGCATAACCAATGGTGATAAGTTTTCTTGGGACATTCAATTCCTTGAAAGTGTCAATTCTTTCTCAGGTGGAAAAAAACTTTTCGTCTTTTGCTGACGCCATTGGTACTGTTAATATTAATTTCAAAGCTTTGTAGATTTACTAAATATTTTTTCTAGATTATTGCGAACGATTCATTTTAGCAAACTCAGTCCTTGGCAGTGATCCGAATTCCTCTTCAGCGTTAACTGAAGAGAGTTCGTAGCAGAGATTAGTGTTATAAAAAAAAATGTACATTGAACACACTTTATTTACAGTTTATCCAGGAAAATTTAAAATAAATTGAGGAAATGTATCTGGTGCAAACAACACTACTGCATAAAGATATCCTGTAAATTTAAACTGGATTTTTTTTCGAACACTCTCCTGAATTGCCCTTTGCTTATTTTGTCTAAACCTTAATTGCAAATTTTTCTTCATTTGAAAGCTGGTCAATGGTTTTGTAAGTTATTTACAGTAGTCATGGTATACAATTCATTCAGAATTTGTAGGTTATTTACAGAATTAAAGCACACAAAATAAAATTAAACCTAATAATTAAAAACCAAAACAGCTGATACAAAACAGGTACTGGTATATGAATTCCGAATGTCACATATTTTTGGGAGGTCCGGACCCGGTGGACCCCCTCGTGGCTACGCCCCTGAGCATTGCTAACTAGTCCCAAATTCAATGTGGCGTTCCCTATCATACAGTTTTATGTGGAAATTATCAAGAGTATAAAACATACTTATTTTATAAAAGAAATATGTTTATACTAAAATACTATCCACAGAGGGGGGAGGGGAGCGATTCTACATACAGACTTATTAATATTTGATTCACAAATTACTGTAGAAGAAGCCTTCATTATCAATATAAGCTAAGAATTAACTTGTAAATGCAAGTCTACTTTCATTTGTTTTCTTCTCTACTAGATACTTTCTTTCTTATTTTGTAATTCTGCAATCACTTTTTTAAATTGTCATTATATTGATTTGCTTCAGTATGGTCCTGTAATTTAAAAATATGAATGCATAAAAACAAGTCCATTTGTTAATTGCTAGTGAAAGAAAATTGAGAAATCTTATTTAGCGTGAAAAACCTTCTCGTTCACTGGAAACCGTGCTGTGTTGCAGAAGCACTGCAACGACCAGTCCCTTTAACTTCTGAGATAGGGGAAAGGAGACTTAACATTTGCTCCAATTGCCGCGCTGAAGGAATCTGGTCGTTGCATGCTCGCTGCAACACAATGTAAATTAGAGACTCTGTGACGGATTATTTTTCGCTTTTTAAAACGGATTAACGGAACGGACAGTTACAGAATTAAAAAAATATGTTATTTAAAGTGTATATATGCAAGTATTAAAAAGTATTTTTTTCCTGTTCTTTACTACTATTGATAATAATATTTTTTTCTTGAAATACTTTGGTCGTTGCGCAACGCTGCAACAGTAACATTAGCCGCCTCTGAGGTGTAGTGCAGTTATCAGCGTTTTGGGTGTGACGTTTGTGTAGTGCAGGACATAGAAATACAACTACAAGTACGCAAAAATACTGGCATTTCGAATGTATATTTTTAAATAGTTGTCGGAACTATTTCAAGTGACATTTTGAGGATTTCAATAAACAAAAATGCCGCGAAATTGTGTAAACAGTGCGGATAGCTTCTGCTACGTGTGTGGGGAAGTGACATTTTCCTCACAAAAGCAGACTAACACCGCTAATAAGAAAAGCCTATCAATATTACTTTGGTTGTAAAATTGGAGACCAAGATAAATCTTGGGCACCCCACATTGTGTGTAACACTTTTGCCAGCAACCTAAGAAATTGGATTAATGGGAAGGGGCGCTCAACGCCTTTTGCAGTGCCCATAATTTGGAGGGAGCCAAGCGACCACATCAGAGACTGTTATTTTTGTATGGTTCCTTCCGTCATACTTTCGATCAAAATTTGTTGAACAGTGTGATGCTAGTGCTATATAAGTCCAGTCGAGTATTTGGCTTCTTGGAACGAGATTTTTAAATTGAAGAATAGGAGGATGGTGGCTCAGTGGTAGAGTGTTGACCGCTTGCGAGAGTGGGTACTGGATGATACCAGGTCGTATCGTGTCCGCGGGCTTACCCGCGGTTTTTCCGTTTCGTCCCACATTTTTATTCTATCAAATTTTACCTCTAGAGCGTGGGGTACTTGGTTCGATTTCAGCTCGCGATAAGTAATCTTTGTGATGGAAAAACACAAATTGCGTGGGTTTTCTCGATATTTTCCTGTTTCCTCCCACTTCATTCATTCCATAATTTTATTCAATATCACGATCATCTTAAAGTTGGCCTGTCAGCTCCCGCATCAAGTCGCTGCATATGCCAGGCATTTGGAGAGAATGCCATTAACAAACGCAATACCAGGCATTGATTCCAGAAATTCCGTTCAGGAAATGTAAGCCTTTCGGATGAACCTCGCAGTTTACGACCACAGGTGTTGGATGACGAGGTTCTGAAAGCAGCCATTGAGGAGGACAGTGGTCTAACGTGTGATGAACTTGCAGAAAGGTTCCATGTTTGCGCTGAAACAGTCAGACTGCATCTGCATGGAATAGGAAAGTCATACAAGTTAAGCAAGTGGATACCCCACACATTGTCAGCAGCCAACAAGAAACAACGAATGACAACCTGTTTGTTCTTGTTCCCTCGGCACCTGAACACATCATCTTTGATCGCTTGCTCACTGGTGACGGAAACTGGAACCTCTATGACACTTCCAAGCAAACTAGATATTGGTTGTCGCCACGTGAGCTTGTTTCTTCACACCTCAAGGCCACCTCTGCACCCACGAAAAGTTATGCTCATTGTATGGTAAAATTGTCGGCAAGTGGGCATTACGAGCTCCTTTCAGCTGGTCAGACCATCACTACTGACCTCTACTCCCAGCAGTTACAAAGGATGCACCGTGCATTGCGGCAGAAGAGCCGGTATTGGTGAATGCAAGTGTGTGCTGTTCCTGCCGGCACGACAATGCCAAGTCACATGTGACAAAGATGATCCAGGTGATCCTTCAGCAACTTGACTAGGAAATATTCTGCAATGCACTATATTCACCAGACCTTGTGCTAATAGATTACCAACTGTTTCATTCCCAAGACAACTATTTCCGCGGGAGATCTTTCCAAATGAGGGACAGCTGTGAAACGCATTTACGGACTTCTTTGCATCCACGATCATCGAGTTTTGTCACCAGAGTGTTGTGTATCTGGATGAACGTTGGCAAAAGGTGTTGGTGATGAAGAAGATTACTTCGAAGCCTCTTGTTCTTTGTTTATCACTGCTCTAGAACGGCCATAACTTTTACGTTATCTTGTACATTAGCTTCCATACCAAGGTTACATTTTAACTTGAAAGAAATTAATACCGAGATCATTATTTTTAACAGTCATCGAACCACTCCATAAATATACTTTGGACTCCAGTCACAGGTTACTTTAGTAAAATAAGGAATTAACACACTGAAAACGTTCGACAAGATACAACAATGCATTAAAGCATTTATGGCACTTGGACATATTCAACTATCGGGTCAAGTAGTTAACGCATTTGATTATAATTGATTTTGAGTCTAGCGTCCGTGTCAATAGCAAGGCTATATCAGAAGTGGACCTGCAGTTTAACGTGAGATCCAAACCACATGAGCTCATACCAGGAATTGAACCCGGGTCTCCCGCGCCAAAGACGCTATGCTAACCATATAGCCGTGAGGGAGCTCTGTGTTTCGCTACGATTTTGATCCATTGGCAAGTGCATGCCTCCAGTATAAATCCCAAAAGTGGTTCGGATTCCACTCTAGCAAGTGGTCCTGTGTCATATACCCTCGGAGCTGGAAAAAAAGTTGATCGAATTAATTAATTAAAAATGCAAATATCAGAAACGCTGTTTGATGCATATTTTTAGTGCGTATTATTTTATGTAGTATGATTAACGCTTCTTACTATTTTACTCATATATTACATTTTAATAAAACCAAGTGCTTGCTACTTCATGGTTTTAGTTAGATCTACTGGAGTAAAATAGAAAACGACATCAAACATTCAACTGTAGCACATCGACGCCAATATTATAGTTTCAATCGCTTTGTAATGTGTATATATTTAAAAAAAAATGCACTAAATGCTTTTGGACTTTCTTACACTTCCTATCAGATTAATCTGGCTACTGTCACCAGGGACGTACATAGGAAATTATTTCGATAGGTCCAAAGCTTTTCGGTGTGTCCAATTTCAAAATGGGGACTAATTATTTTAAAATTTATAAAACTACTCCCAAAATTAGAATAAATTTACAGAAAAATCGAGATTTCTGGACATTCAAACCACAGGATCCACCCCTTGCTTACGTCCTTGACTGTCAATAATCTTCAGTAGATAAATTATAAATTACTTCGAAGTTTTCTAAAGAATTATAAATCTCTCATCATATATGATAGAACTAATATGAACTTTAACTTTTAAGGAAATTAAGCAACATCGCAACAGTTCGACGAGCCAATAAATTGGCCATGACAATAGCCTTGATTTTACACATTAAAGTACTTTGCAGATAAATAAATTTCCGATATCCAAACATACGTGTCACTTAAGCGTCTTTTGTTTTAATTTATCTAAACAGCAATAAGCAGCACAAGATATTGAGATTATTTTCCCTCCAAACGTCATGCATAATTCACAATCCCTACAAGTAAGCTTTTGTCATACACTAGGGCGATTGAAAGGGTAACGTGTTTGCAGCGCCAATTGTGCCCCTACCGGTTATTTTATAATTGTAGTTTCAAGAAGACGGGGTAATATGCCATACGTCAAATGAAAACAGTGGTTCTCAACCTTTTTTGATTGACGACACACTTTACTGTGAACGTCCAGGGCATCGCGACACAATTGCTTGATATCTTTATTATAAATAATAAGAGTAATAATAATAATATCTATCATAATAGTGAAACCAAATAGTTTTTATAATAACTCTATATAGCACTTAGCATTATTGCTACTAGAGATGGCCAGAACCGGTTCCTGGTGGAACCGGTTTTCGGGTTTGAACGGATCCGGTTCTAGAAGATCCGGTTCCGGATCCGGTTTTTCGGATCCAGGTCTGGAACCGGTTCTTCGGATCCAAGTCTAGAACCGGTTCTTCGGATCCAGGTCTGGAACCGGATCTCCAAGAACCGGTTCCTCACGGAACCGGTTCCGCTGGAACCGAAACTTTGTGACCATCCCTACGCTAAACCCGAGTTGCTGGCAGGCTGTGAACAGTGTGCTAGGTGAAATGGTGGAAGCGACAGGCAGGCGCCCAGGCGGCGGCCGCTTGTCCCATTTGGCTAAATAAACTGGGTAACTGGCAAACTCATCGGCTAAACAGGCAAACTGGCCAATTGATTTGGCTAAACACCCACTGGTGGAGCAAATTTTTTTCTGGGGGCACAAGCGGGTCTGGGCGGAGAAGATACAAGCGCATGGTCCTCTCTGCATTTTTTTTGAAGGTGAACTTTGTGCCCCCTTTACGTGTCTTTGGGGGCTTTCGGATCCAGGTCTGGAACCGGTTCCTAAGATCCGGTTCTGGAACCGGTTCCTGAGATCCGCTTTTGGAACCTGGTTTTCGGATCCAGGTCTGGAACCGGTTCCTAAGATCCCGTTCTGGAACCGGATTTTCGGATCCAGAACCGGTTCTGAAAACCGGATCTTCGAGCGTCGGAACCGGAACTTTGTGGCCATCCCTAATTGCAACCGCTGGAGGTGTTGACTGGTACAGGCGGTCGAGAGTATGAATAATTGATGCTTTCTTTATCCGCATATTAATCAATCACTTAGTATACGTAAATGAAACAGAAGAAATACGATAATATATGCAGCTATGAATTACGAAGCTTACGGACGTTTTATATGGAAAGAGAATATGACGTATAATGAATGACTTCCGCCTGGACAAGGTTTAAGAAATGTTAATTTGACAAGCAGAATATAACTTGCCTTTAGAAATGAAATATGCAGATTACACACGTACAAGAAACAATATACATTTTTGTTTCATTTATATGCATGACATTGACCACGGCAGCAGTCGTTGGAAGGTGAAAGAATATTCTGGAATTTTGGTCGTTGGAATGGGGGAAAGAAGATTCTGGAATTTTCGAGATTGCTTTCAAAGTTATTAGAGTTAAATAAATACCGACTCATTTGCTGGTAGGTACTAACTTTGTAGTATTTCCATTTTTGTTTTTATACTTGTTCATTTTTACTTTTTATATGGGAAGTAACATTGTAAACTAAATACTTGTAAAACACTCGTAATTATCGGGAGTATAAGTGAAAGGAAGTATTTGTTTTACCGGGAATTGATTGCAGATTTTCCGACTTTGAGATCCATATAATTCGATGCTCTTATATAGAATTATAAATTAACTAAGGTATAGTGTAATGTAATATGTAGGCTACAGGGAATCTAGATTATTTATTGCATCGGCAATCGAACGAGGATTCTCCCACTTGGAAAACCGTACGCTAAACTTTTGGCCTGCAGGCGAATGTGTAAGAACAATCTTATATTGAACAGGTAATCAGCAGACTCACCAGGAATCGAACGGGAGACTTGCGTGGAAATTTTGTACACTAAACATTTTGCTCAGCAGACTTTGTTACTTATATGTATCCATAATATGTGTAAGACATATAAAAGGTATATATAAAGTATATGCTAAGTAGGAAGTTATATTTAACAGGAAGGTATGACACTACCGGGAATCGAAGCAGGGATGTTTCACGTGGAAAACTATACGCTAATTTTTTAATGCTCGCACTATGGACTTTTCAGTTATATGTAATTATAAATGGTATAAACGTTACTGTGTAAGAACAAACTTCTATCGAACAGGGAGTCAGCAGATTGACCTGGAATCGAACCAGGGGTCTGATATGTGGAGAACCATACGCTAAACCTTTTGCTTGCACTGCGAAGTTTTTACTTCTAAATGGGATAATCTTAACTGCATAAGAACAAACGTATATTGTACAGTAAGTTAGGAGACTCATCGGGACTCCAATCAAGATTCTCACACGTGGAGAACAGTTCGCTAAAACTTCTGATTGCAATGCGGAGTTTTCACTTAGAAATGTTATACACTTTAGTGTGTAAGAACAAACTTATATTGAACAGGGAGTTAATAGGTTTACCGGCAATCGAAGCAAGGCTCTTCCACATGGAAAACCGTACGCTAAATCTTAATTGCTTGCAGTGCGAACATTTTTTACTTACATGTAATGATCTGAACTTTATTGTGTAAGAAAAAGATTATATTAGACAGTAAGTTAGGAGACTCACCGGGAATCGAATCAATTGTTTTTCACGTGGAGAACCGCACGCTAATTCTTTTTATGCTTGCACTGTGAACTTTTCAGTTATATGGAATTATAAATGATATAAACTTTACTGTGTAAGTAAAAACTAGGATTGAACAGGGAGTTAGCAGAATCCGCGTCGGGAAGCGAATTTGTCTTTTACATGCAAAGCTAATGCGTTCCATATATGTTTGGGAATGTTAGTGTTACTTTGAATTTAATTTTGTTTTTTGTAATTTGGTAAGTCCTAATAGGGTAACTATTTGCATTTTTTGTTTTTTCTTTTCTAGGTCGCGAAGCAAATAGAAACCGTTGTAATTAATAGAAACACTGGAGAATAAAACCTATTTTCGTGAATTGTTCGTTGTTGAAATATAGCGGTGTTTTAACGAAAAGGGGCTATAGATTGGTTTTAAAAGGGATTTACTTTTGAAACCTTTGAAACTTAGTTGTATGAAATATCGAAATATTGGATAATGTCCGGATATTGATATTCAATGTTAAAATATCGATATAAAAGTTATTATAAGTTTTACGTCCAACGAATATACTGGCTAAGCTAAACGAGTCGGTTAAATAAGGTATGCATTTATAAATTACTGAATTGAAGAAAGTAGGAGGAAACGAAAGAACTCCGAGGAAACCCACCTACACGGTGTTTGTTTACCAAAAATTCACTTGACGCGAGCTGGGATCGAACCAAGGACCTCATGCACCAGAAGTGAACGGTGTACCGCGTACTCACCACAGCGCTTCTTTGTATTATATTTTTGGATAAAGACGAGGGGTGAATAAGAGGGGTTAAAGTGTATGCCTATGTGTTACATGTGAATAACAGTGATAGTTACGTACCTACTACGATTAAAAAAATAATTTTCATCGTGTATAGTGACGAATTTTTAAAAGTGTTGCTAACTGATAAAGTGACTCGTGGAAGTGTTACTGGGATTTACCCTATTGACAGACTTCCTGTAACGGTAGAATCTCCTGCTTCACTTGTGATGAATCTCGATACATCTCATTCAAGTGGATCACATTGGGTTGCAGTGTACATCGATGAGAAACAACATGGATATTACTTTGATAGTCTTGCTATGGACATTCCCAAGGAAATAAAAAACTTTTGATCAAAAAATGCTAAAATGTATTTTACGAATAATAAATATCAACATGATAATTCTCTGTTGTGCGGATATTTTGTTTTCTTCTTTTTGCATCATATTATTCGCACTCATTCCTTTCAAAAGTGTTTAAAATGTTTTACAAGAAAAATTTGAAAAAGAATGAAGAATGACTACGTACATGAAGATTAACTTCCTCAAGTGCAACTTTATAACTCGTATTTTCAAGATACATTAAGCAAAAATTATCTTTACTACGGTGTAATTTTACACGTAAACTTACTTTGTTGGGAAACTTACAATATCAGTATGAAGACATCCGTACAATTTGAAAGATTTATTATTTTTCACCTTATTAGCACGTTTTTGAACACAAGCATTTGTATTATCTAATTTATTGAAATGTTTTGTAGTATCTTTATGCCAAATGGCACAAGCTGAATGCGTTTCAAAAGCATCATGAGAATAATTTAATAATGTTTCAATGTATGCACGATAAGGAAAAGATCCTGATGAAGAACTAATTAAGTTATCATTTAACGAAGTAACAATTTGATTAAACAATGAATAGAAGGAAATTATTTACTGGTGCAAAGGTATCACCTTGAGTTGAAGTTGTACCGTCAGCTTTTGTAATTTTAGAACGTACATAAAGATGTTAATATGCAGGATGAATAAATTCCCCTGTTTCTCCAGGAATAACAAGTTCAATAGGTTCTTCTGAGGTTAATGTAGAAATAGGGCAATATTCAGCATTTGTACTTGCTTCAATAGCTGTTTGTGTCATTGGTATAGAAAAGAAATCAAATTCATTGGTACAACATTCAAAACTATTTGAATTTAGGAGCGCGATTATGAAAAGATATCGTTTATATGTTTAAGTTTCGTTGGTGGTCCAAACTTTACAATTGTAGGAGCCTTCCTCTTGCGTGACCGTCTCTTGCCGCTACTAGTTAGCAACTGTCCGACCTTATTAATGTCTTTTGTCTTTAAACTATCACCAGTTTCTTTTACACGTGCACGAACAGGTTCTTTAAATGGACGATTTTCAAATACATCACTCGCAACTTGTATACCCGTTTGTAATGCCTGACATCCTACAGTTTTTGCACATTATTTAAGAAATGGTAAACGAAATAACCCTTTAAAGAAACTACCTATCCCATGCCCCTTTGATATACAGGTCCTGAAAAATATGGTATTCCACGACCACGATAATAAGTAACACGACTTGTTCTCATCTTTATTAATATTTAGCAGACGCAGAAGAGCGTTTAAAATGTAGTGTTGCGGTCAGTGTCCCAGAACGAGATGGCAAATTTCGACCTGTATGATCTTTTAATAGTATTTTCCGATTGTATTAAAACAAAAATTTGCAATTGGCATATAATGAATATCTTCAAAGGTAATTGTTTGAACTTTTCCCTATTTAATATCAGAGATTGTTGATATACGTAATAATGACGCTTTTATATCACCTAAAAATTGATATTGTATAATATCTGTATAAATAAAACATGGATGTGGATATCCGATATCTACGTATGGTTGTTTGAATCCAATATTCTTTAACAAAATCTGATTTTTCAGAAAAACCTAATTGTATAGCTAATGTAAGCGACAATGTAACTGTTTCAACATGTACATTTGAAAAACTAGATCTTATAAAACAAGATATGGCGTTTGATTCTTCTAGTAAATAATGAATGGATGGATAAGCTCAAACAATAATTTTCTTTTCATAGGCTCTCCATTTTTTAACTTGTACCATATAACATGTTCACCTTCGGTAACATTATAACATGTTAATGGAATATGTACTTCACTTATCTTAAATGCCAATCGGATTCTGATAAACAAATATTAGTTTTTAATTGATTAACAAAATATGTTGAACTATTTGTAGGATATACATCTACACTAGAATTTGAAACTAATGTAATGTAAAAACTATCATCAATACTTTCAGAAATCCTTTTCGTTTAAAGTGGTGTTAGGTTTGAAGTTCCGAAACGAAATGGTAATTTTAACTCTTGGTCATCTTTTACGTTTACTTCTCTCGTATCAAAATATTTCTTTTCAACTTGAACATATTGCGGCGTGTAAAACCAAAAAAATTACCTGTCCGTGTTGTACATTATATACACACTAAAGTTTCAACTAATGCTCCTATATTTTGTTGTTTTACAATATCAACGCATACATTAATTGTATTGGGAAAACAATCTAAATCGCATGGAAATTGTCCACGTGTTAATATTAAATCAACATTTCTAACTTTTGTGTATACAGCATTTTTAATATCAAGTGTATTTTCATTAATAAATCCAAAATATGTTGTTATCCTAGTGTAATACCAATCATACATTGATATTGTAATTTTAATGAATGTTTAATAACAGTTAGATTTTTATTTTGTAAATAATGTAACATACAAACATTTTCAGGAATCAACTGTAGAATAGATTCAATCACTGAATAATATTCCGGTGTTATTTGAACATGATGACGTTCAACTTTATCATCGATAATAGTAGTAATTATAATTTCTTAATTTTTACCAACATTATAAAAAATCCACGGAATGTTAATCTGTGTTAATGCAACACTTCATTCCCATCACTTAAATCAATAGGTTTAACCCGAAACGATGATATAATATTGTCAAAAAGATTGCTATTTGAATTTGAAGGAAAAGTAACATAAAAGTTGTGTAAAGTTCGAATTCATTTTGCAGACTGAACAGAATCTGATCTAATCCACGAATTCATACTTGATGGATATCCCAACCATTTCATATATATCCACCCATTTTTACGTTTCAATACTTTTCCAATTAAAAAGTTTTCTTTGAATGTATAATTACTTTTTGTAATTCTTGTGCATAAAATATTCCTTTAATTTCTTCACCATTCCAATCTTTTAAACTACAAGTGACAGGATCTGATTTAATACATTCATCAACAATAAATATTTCTTATGACCATTTAGATAAATATCCTTTTTCTAATATATGTTTATACTAAAACGAACATAATCACCCTACTAAATTTACAAATTATATTCATTTTATTTCCGTACAATGGTTCCCACACTTGATTCACATTGGAATCATTTACTTGTGCAGGTTCCATTTTAATACTTGAATGATGAATGATTATAATTATTTACAATTTGATCTAATACATTAATATAACGATAAGTGTTCTTTGCAGTAAAATAACGATACAATCTCTCTTTTAATACACTTATAAACCGTTCTGCTAAAGCACATTTAATTTCGGAGTGAACACTATAATGATTAATTTCATATTCTTTAAGCAATTGTTTTAAGTGACCATTATAAAATTCACCATCTAAATCTGTATGTTAAACACGACTTGATTTTCTAAAATTTTTGTTATTGCTTTCACCATTTCAGGACCTTTGTTTTTAACGGAACACAATATGCATAACATGAAAAAATATCAATACTACATAATATATATTTATAATTATTATTATACTTTGCAATATTTTGCAAACTTGCTAAATCCATTTGTAATGTTTCACTTGGTGCACTAACATAATACTTTTTACGGTCAAAAACTTTACGAGCTGGTGCATGTAATGTATAAGCATCTTGAGAAGCTAACCATTTCTTAATTTTATTTTTAGATAACTTTGTTTTACGTTGAAATGTATGTATACTTGATAAAGAATCAGGATTTGAATAATCATAATATATTTTGATAATTTTGTCATTTTACATACTATATTGTTTCCAATGTTTAAATAAATTAGCTACTACTGCGGGACTAGGTGTTTTTCTTACTTTACCAGTACATTGTCTACTACTACTATTCACTTTTGATGCTGGTGTGCTAAGAGATGTACCAATAATTTCTTTAGGAACCTTAAGATCTAATATTTTTTTAAATTCATGAATACCTATAGGATTTCTTCATATTTTCTTGTAGGAACATCATTTACTAAATCTATAATACTTGAACCTGGTATTGTTTTTTCATGAATACGTACTTTACCAGATTTATCCTACTGAATTTTATCAGAACTTGTCAACTGTTTTAATAATACATCTGTTTTCCTACCAAGTGTTTTCGGTACTTATTGTAAAATGTCTGATACAAATGGTAAAATCGAAATAGTTATCATGTTTGAAAGTTGATGATAAGGATTTTTTCTCCTTCTTGAATGACAGGTAAAGTCATAGGTTTATGTGAAAAGCTTGATATAATTTCCACTTTTGTTGTACACTAAGATCACGGCGTTTTAAAATGTTATTCATTTCTTCATCTAAACGTGACTGATGTGAATCTATGGATTTAAGATTGGATTGAAATTCATGTATAGCATTTTCAGAAAATAAAATCATTTTACGTAATTCTGACATACTTAACAACTAAAAATAATACTCCCTACTGCTGAGAGAAGTACCAAGATTAAGGGTAGAAACACACAATCTTTTTGTATTAACAACTTCTTTTCTTCAATGCCGTACGCTACTGAGATAGAGCACGTAAGATCTTTTTATGTCTACTTAAACGTTGTTTCTGACGCGAGAATTTAAAGGATGTTTTCTTTTATTGTTTTTAGCTACTTGAAAAATTGTTCTTATTAAATCCCCTGAAGGATTTTGTAAAATTTGTTTTCGTTTTGTACTCTTGTACTTGCACAGAGCACGGAGCGTGTTGTAGTGTTGTTTCACCTTGAACATCTTGATAAAGACTAAACAAAAATATCTGAATGCGTGTCTTTTACGTTAGCGTATACATACATAATTTCATTGGGAAAAATATTTGTACGTATTCCCAAGGCATCGTTTGTTTTCAGTGTCAAGTCAAATAATAAATAAGTGTAAGGCTCGAGTGCCCGAAGTACCACATTCATGATTTGTTTACTATACCGAGGCATAATTTGCCTAGCTAAATATTGTATTTGTAATTTAGCACGTGAATTTTAAACACTATTATATAATGTGCATTTAAACTAATATCACATGCACGTTTTCCTTTTAGAAATAAATTTTGAATAATAAACATTAGTCAACTTTTTATGATGTGAATACTTTGTAAATAAATTAGCATCATCATTATTAGTTTCTGACATTAAATAATCAAGTATTAATAATGAATTTTCTTTAATTTCAAAATCATTCATGTCAGGTATTTCCTCTACAAAACTTATTTTTGCATTTACATCTAATTTTAGTATTACGGCATCATAACACCAAACAATATCATTAAATTTTATACTAAACATTTGATACGTTCATTAAGTAAACGACTAACAAAACAAGTTTTACCAGTCCTTGAAAGACCAACAATAAAAATAGTAGAGGGATGTTGAAACTTTAACATCCTGTACTCAAATAAATGCATATAATAGAGCATTTGCTTTTTATATATATACACACACACATTTACTGGGTTATAATATTAAAGCTTGAAATAACTAGAATTAACAATGAGTTTTCACAGAAAACGATCCAATAAATAAGATGATCTTCCATAGGAAGCGATCCGACAAGAAACAAATTAAAAATAAATTAGGAATGAATAAGAATAAATTAGGAATAAATAATTCAAAGGGTTTACAGCACGAAAAGAGACATTATAAGAGTTTCATTCACCCGTGCATGGCCTATAATCGTAAAGTACACTTGCACGTTTTCGTGTAGGTTCATCGTCAGTTACGTCATGTTCGTGAATACGTTTCCGTTTTTTGACCTCAAAGTGTCTTTGTCTCTACAGCTAAAGATAGGGAACCCTGGTCTACGCACGATGCTATCTTGATTTTCTATTACGGTGGACTCAAATTCTCCAGACACTAATTTATAGAAACTCTCAAAGTTAGTTTTCTGAGAGGTCCTATCATTTAGTGTTATCCTTCTAATTTTAAGTATACGCTGAACATCCGATTGGGCATTTGTTAGCCTCATAGCATAATTTTTGTCGCCTAAAACTATAAAGGTTGTAAACTCCCAAACTTCTGAAATTTCATTTATCAGATCACCCAAATAATTTCCAAGCTGTAACAAAGGTTTCTCATCTTTTTTCTGCAGGTACATGATGCTGTTCAGTGTCACAGTAGATTGCTCTGTCTGGTCCTGCAGTCATCAGTAGCTCGTACAGTGTAAGTCTAGCTGCTAGTATTACATTGGAAAACTAACGGTACGTTTTCAGTTTCAATGTAGTTGATAATCAAATGGTCATCATGAATTAAGACACACTTCGAATTTCATATCTTGCCGTGGATAAATACATAAGAAACGTTACTTCATCACTAACGTTTACACTCTGTGACATGTCTGTGCGTTGCCTCCATTTACCATACAATGAATTGAGGTATAGTTCACACATTGCCTCAATCCCGGATACATACTAATGTTATAATTCAGCCATATGTCTTCATGGGCATAATATTCTTCGATATATTTTCTTTGTCTCCTTTCGTTTTACAATATGCGGGAAAGCCAGAGGCTTCCGGGGAAGGAATTAACATAAGTCCCGAACAGACCACCGGAATTCCCCTCATCGAGATCCAAGAGTTCAAATTCCCATGTATATCGAGTATTTTGTAACCTTCTTAAAGAGCAAGGTGTAACTTTGTAGTACAAAATGTTCCTGTGAGAGCACACTCAGCATCACTATGACTACAATCGTTAATGTTTTCTTCTTCCATGCATGTGCTGCATAGACCGAAGAGAATCAGCCTCTCGCAACGTATGGCAATATCGGAAAATAGAGGTCTTACGGAGGCAAGATGGTAAATTTCACTACACCGTGAATACTTCCCACATCTGGAAAGTACGGCCCCGTATGAATCTTAGATTATTTAAGCGGCATAGGTTTACGTGCCATCACCCATGGGTACAGACTTGTCACATCGGCATAGGCATTTCGTTCATCACTCTTACAATTGTCATAAGAACGAAAGACATCCGTGCGGTTACCGTTGTAACAATTCTTGGAAATAAGAAAATCAGGGAGATTAGTACAACGTTCTTAAATAAACCATTGTTGTTCTTTATCCGTCTTTGAGAAGTTGTCCCAAAAACATTCCCATATTTTGTATACGTTTACATCTATACTTTTCAGTTACCTACGCGCAGCGTGATTTGTCCATATCGTTTTTCCATCGTATTGTACGACTCTTGAGCGTCGTGCAGAATGGTGTCACAGTTTAAAGGGAAACAAAGCCTATAGGCATGGAAATAACACCCGTAAAAATCGAAGGCCATCCATCGACCTTGTACTTACCAATATACTTTTCCCTTCCTCCTACCATGCTGGATTTCTATCCCTAATTGGTCTTCCATATGCATAAGCCATTGCATAGCTTTAGATTTATACTTGGTCTTATGATGGAAACTTAACGCGAGAATTACAGGAATAATATTCTCCAGTAAGTGCAAGTACGATATGTCCGCATCGTAAGACTTGCAATGGTAGATGAAGTAATGAAACATTGCAAACCCTCCGTTTTCTCTTCGATTATATCGCTAAATTTGATGACCGATTCTGTTAGAATTCTAACGTCATTTTCACAATAAGATAGCATTTCCTTCTGCAGATTAAACTCCTCGCCACTTATCGCACGTTCTTGTTTCCAGACTTCCAGTTGTCTTTCTTCCGTACGCTTTAGGTAGTATCTTTGACATGTTTGCCAAGTAACAAATAGCGCAACGTATTCTGCTGTAATCGGTCACTAAAATAATTTTGTAAACCTATGAACTGACAGTAGTTACATCAGTGCAGTGCTGCTACCTGTTGATCTTGTATCCTAGCTCAGCGAACGTTATGGAATTTTTATAATCATTCAGCTGTGATTCGTCGAAAAGTCTCTATAACACCGCCTGAAGGAACAACGACACCTACCAAAAATGAAGATTACTTTATATTGTTGACGAGAATGAGAGTAAAAGAATGAAAGTAAAGTATACACTTGCACGGTATTATGGACGTATCATACACACGTGCAGTAGCCGTGCACATGCACATGTGCACATAACGGCTTAAGCACGGGTTATATAAATGTGTGCTTCATCCAACTAAATGCACATGTGTACATAACGGCTTAAGTACGGGTTCTGTACGTGCGCTGCATCCACACAAATGCACATGTGTACATAACGGCTTAAGCACGGGTTTCGTACGTGCGCTGCATCCATGCAAATGCATATGTGTATATAACGACTTAAGCACGGGTTATATAAATGTGTGCTTCATCCATGCAAATGCACATGTGCACATAACGGCTTAAGCACGGGTTTCGTACATGCGCTGCATCCATGCAAATGCATATGTGTATATAACGGCTTAAGCACGGGTTATATAAATGTGTGCTTTATCCATACAAATGCACATGTGCACATGCACGACTTAGTCCCTGGTTATGTACGTGTGCATAACCCACGCAAATGTACATGTGCACATACACGGGTTATGTATGTGTGCTTCATCCACGCAAATTCACGTGTACGGGTTATGCACGGGTTAAGTATGTGTTCATCATCCACACAAATGCACATGTGCACATGTACGGCTTATGCATGGTTAGTGCACATGTGTCGTACACGTACGTGTTGTCTGGGATATCGGTTATGTATGTGTTTTAAAGTGTTCTTTATATAACTAAAGTGTTCATTTTCTGGAAACATTTCCCAATATGGTCACAGGTTCTCAACAAATAGTTCAAACAATGTATTTACATATCTCTACATAAAAATAAATAAGTACCATCTACAAACAATCAAAAATTGTTGGTCAGTACGCAATTCTGTGTAATCTCGCTTTCAGGATTACGTAAAAGCATGCAGTTATAAAGATCACAGCAAATTCTACACTTGGTTCTGCACTAAACTATGAACTCCACTTAATCATTTTTTCCTTCAGTGGGGGCTCTGAGGGAAGTTCGTATACATTTCTAAAAGCCTAACTGTTTCGTAACTAGTCGGATATTTCCATGTAAATAAGACTAACTTGTTCAAAAAGTATCATATGTAGTTTTGAACCCACACATATCCTTCGTTATAACACCACAGATCACTCTTCCCATCTCCCAATGTCAAATGTCTAGAAAAAGACAAAAATGTGTGAACCAGCAGTAATAATACTAATAATAGTTTCGTCCTTCAATCTTTAATGTTAGGCTTGCCTATGAGACGAGACGAGACAAAATCATACTCTTCAAACAACAGTTTGGTTTGGCGTGAAACAATTCATAATTCCCTTCTCCTTTTACATTAGTTAATCACTCAGAAAGTTATAGCATCTCAATATTCATAAACAAATAAAATGTTCACAAAATTCGGGGGTGGCGCATTCCCGCTATCACCCTCAACCAATCTTTTCAAAAAACAAATATCTCTCGTTCGTTGGGCGTCGGTGGCTCAGTGACTCTGAATCGTGGGGCATGGTGGTTCAGTGGTAGTTTTCCCCGGTTTTGGAAACACGGTAGCTCAGTGCTAAAGCACATATCTCTGGTGCCTGTGGTCCGTACTTCGATTCTAGCTCCCCTCAGTTATTTTCATGACAAATCACGTTTTGGATTTCGTAGGGGTTCCCCTGTTACCTCTCATTACAAATATATCAAACCAATTATTATTATAATAATGTAAAATCTTACTTCAATTTGATGTCACTTGAATAGATATGAAAGACACAAAAAACACGTTAAAACACAACTTCTTACACCACGAAAGATAACCACACCGAGACAGTAGGTGGATTTATAAAGCTTATTTATTTAATAAGGTTATAGGGGGATATAGCGTACATGAATTTTCGTTTGTAAAGCTGCTTAGGTAGTAATAAATGTCATTATACAAAGAGGAAATGAGTATTCTGTTTCGAGACAAAAATGCGCGACACCGTCTCATTTCTCAAGTCATCAATTCAAATTTTATTTTTTCTTTATTCAATAATATGACAGAATACATTCAAAGATAACCAACGTGAACATCCCAATAATCAAAATAATTTATCAATTTTCTTTATTTTCCCTTAGTTTCACAGAGACTTCGCTAGAATACTTGTGGAGGTAGATGGCCATTAAATGTAACTTTTTTCAAACTGAATATCCGTTATCAGACAATTTCACACTGGGCGTAACAACTCTAGTCGCCAAGTTTTATTGCTAATGTCTAAAATCGTGAGAAGCAAAACTATAAATACATGTTGGCACTCTTAATGACATGAAAGGCTTCAGCAAACATACAAGAAACTGAAATCTACAAAGGCTAGCGAAAATTCATTTACGAGTTTTATTCTCAAAAGAAACATTGTTGAGGCGGGGTGTTAGTTGCAATTTTCACTGAAAACAAGAAACGAAAAGCATTGTCCCCGTTGTTCCGGTACCCGTCAAAGCTTTTATTGGTAGCAAATTTTAATAAACCATGTATTTAATGAGAAAATGGAAGCCGTTTTCAGTTTTTAAATTTATTGCCTTCATTTCGACGTATATCTCAATAAATGTATTTCTGCCGGAACAGAAAATCAGATATTTAAATACACAAAGACCAATAAACCCATTCAGCAAAAAATAAAGCTTTCCCTTATAATGACCGCCAATTGGTCGCTCAAGAGGTGGGCTGAGAGGCCAAGCCCTTATCCAAATTGCTGGCATTGGGGAGAGACAAGGGGACCAATAAATTCAACCCTTCCGCGTCCTTTCAGTTGTCGGTAGAGTTCACAAGAAAAAACAGGAGGAAACTCATTCATCCCTATCCACGGCCGAGTTGTGAGGGAAAACTTCAACTCGCAGAAAGAGTTGTCCCCAGACAGAAAGATCATCAGTGGAAAAAGAGAGAAAAAGAGAATGCAATCTTCAATTCGCAACATGAAAACTGTGTTCACCCAGTGGGGTATTCACCTGTATACAAAGGTAAACCGTTATCAATCATCGCGGAGGGAGGGAGAGAAAAAGCCCAGTTCACAACATGAAAACTGTGACCATTGAGGGGGAAGAGGAAAGGGAAAATGGAATCTTCCGTTCACTCACAACTAAAGGAAGTGATTGACAAGTGCGTAGATGAAACGTTCTATTGCCTGGTGAAGAAGTGACTAAAATGTCTCCCCATGTTTGGCTGTGCAGCAGTGTGTACGCGCGAGCATTTGTTACTGGCTCTCAGTTGAGAGAAAGCAAGGCTGGAAGACGGATGACTGTACATACGTTTCTGCAAAAGAAAGTTCATCTCGCAGCGAAAAAATAAATGAAAAATAAATAAATAAATATTCATTCCTTCTTCCATTTCCTGGACATTTTATTCATGTTCATACATTTTTAAATATTTTCAGAACAATTTTAACATATTCAACTTTCATAGTAATTTTTCAAAGTTCTCAGTCAATGAGTGTTCTGTTAAGAGCAATTAGTTAACAAAGAGCTTCTGGAAAAAGCAAACCAAGTAATATTTCTATGGAATTTTTAACAGCAAGTAATTTAATACGAGCTTTTTAGTAGGATCACAATTAAAATTTGTTCATATATTAAATTAAGAGGAAAAAACCTCGTGGGAGCTAGGGATCGCGTTTCAAGGCTCATAGTGGAGTTCAGATGGTCTGAAACACAAATTAATATTGTTATATCAATAATCAATAATTTTAAAAATTATTTTTCGAATAAAGAAGCATGTCGGATCATGTTTTACACAGCAAGAAGGTCATTTAACCTTCCAGGGTCTACCTCATCCCCCTCTAACGGTTGTATAATAAATCCTTCCCCCTCCTAAGGCCCTCTCAGTGCTTGTCCTACCATCTGGCTTATAAACAAGCTGGTATACAAGGCAATAAATCAATCAACTCCTATTGTTGAAGAGGGTCTCGTCGATCTCTACTTAATTACATGTAACAGAAAAGTCCACAGTGCGAGTGTTAAAAATTAGCGTAGTTTTCCACGTGAAACATCCCTGCTTCGATTCCCGGTAGTGTTATGCTTTCCTGTTAAATATAACTTTCTACTTAACATATACATTATAAATATCTTTTATACGTCTTACACAATTTATAGCTACATGTAAGTTACGAAGTCTGCTGAGCAAAATGTTTAGTGCACAAAATTTCCACGCAAGTCTCCCGTTCTATTCCTGGTGAGTCTGCTGATTACCTGTTCAATATAAGATTGTTCTTACACATTCGCCTGCAGGCCAAAAGCTTAGCGTACGGTTTTCCAAGTGGGAGAATCCTCGTTCGATTGCCGGTGCAATAAATAATCTAGATTCCCTGTAGCCTACATATTACATTACACTATACCTTAGTTAATTTATAATTCTATATAAGAGCATCGAATTATATGGTTCTCAAAGTCGGAAAATCTGCAATCAATTCCCGGCAAAACAAACACTTCCTTTCACTTATATTCCCGATAATTACGAGTGTTTTACAAGTATTTAGTTTACAATGTTACTTCCCATATAAAAAGTAAAAATGAACAAGTATAAAAACAAAAATGGAAATACTACAAAGTTAGTACCTACCAGCAAATGAGTCGGTATTTATATAACTCTAATAACTTTGAAAGCAATCTCGAAAATTCCAGAATCTTCTTTCCCCCATTCCAACGACCAAAATTCCAGAATATTCTTTCACCTTCCAACGACTGCTGCCGTGGTCAATGTCATGCATATAAATGAAACAAAAATGTATATTGTTTCCTGTACGTGTGTAATCTGTATATTTCATTTCTAAAGGCAAGTTATATTCTGCTTGTCAAATTAGCATTTCTTAAACCTTGTCCAGGCGGAAGTCATTCATTATACGTCATATTCTCTTTCCATATAAAACGTCCGTAAGCTTCGTAATTCATAGCTGCATATATTATCGTATTTCTTCTGTCTCATTTACATATACTAAGTGATTGATTAATATGCGTAGAAAGAAAGCATCAATTATTCAAACTCTCGACCGCCCGTGAATATAACTACAACATATGATGAAATATAGCATTAAGAACTCTTACAATACCAAAATATCGCGACTAATGAATATTTATGAGTGTCGATAATTATATAACAAACTACTCGCGATACACCTTAAGTGACTGCGTGACACCCAGTGCGTCATGACATATCGGATGAGAACCACTGCATTAAATATGTTTAAAGAATTTTTGGTGGACTGGTAAAAAGTAATGACTTATGGCCCAGCTGGTTCTTGGCTTAATGTTCTGACTTTTTTCTATGGAGCCACTTAAAGCAAGAGGTATGCAATAATAATTCCCAAACTATACAAGACCTGGCAATAGACATTCGCAGAGCCTTTGAGAACTTTTAACATTTCTATAATTCGTAAAGTTGCTGCCAATATAATGAAACGACTAAACCTGCGGCCGCTTCCGGTCCGGCTTGAATCAAAACGGTGGACACTTCCAGCATCTGCTGTACAGCTGACAACTCAATATTCCTTATGCATACCAATGTTGTTGGGTGCATGTAACACCATTTTCATGACAATTTCCAAGTCTATTTTTTATTGTTTTCAGTAATTCCATGAACTATACAGTTCCAAACACATTTTTCGTCACTGAAACACCAGAGTGTTACCAATTGAAAGTTTGAATTTATTAAAACAACGATTTCTCAAGTTGCGTCTTATAGGGGCCTCATCCACTTGACTATCGGTAGAAACGAACAACTCTTGTTTTACTGCCATATAAACCCGAGCTACTCCACTTAACTAAATTGATAATGTCCGTACACAGATGTTATGTGCCTTTTGCATGATTTAAAAAAATCATTTACACCTTCCGTTATATCAGGTAGCTTTGTGTGAATACTAATGAAATTCATTCATTGTTTCCCGGTTTAAAATTATATTCGTAAACAAGAATCCATTTTGGTATAAAGCAATATATGTGTACCACTTCCGGGTCAAAAGTTATACCATTCCCAACTCCAGGTTGCATTGTAAATTAAACACCCTGTAGAAAACAAATCCGTACATGATCAGAAAACAGGCTAAGACGGCAGTCAAACAGGAGGCACTGAAGTGTTGATTTGGTGCTCCTCAACCATATCTACTCACGGCACAAGATAAATTATTCATGACTCAACACGGAATACCAAAATGTTATACGCAGTGCCGGATCTATAAACCGCAAGACCCCGGGGTGCGGGGGGCCCGGATCCTAAGGGCCCAAGGGCTTTTAAAGGTCCCCCTGCACCTTCACAACTCTCCAGGTTGTATACATTATGGCCAAAGTATAAGTAGGTGTAATACTCTGTCATCATTGACAGGAGAATCAGATGGCACTTTGAAAAACTCAGTCCAATCAGATCGATCTTACGGTATCACTCCATTGTAGCTATCAGTTTGAGATATGCTGATGTAATGAAAACTTTCTGAAAACTTTCACTGATAAGTAAGAAGGCTAACGAGGTATCAGAAGCAGAGCGATTGGCGAAAGTCATGGATTCCTTCAATATTGTGTTTGACTTGGGCTGTCAAAAATATTTTCACAACTGAACATCTCATCGCAACTTCTCCGAACTAACGAAATTGACCTTGAGAAAGTGTTACGCACTCTTGAAGCGAACTAAGAGAAATTGAAATGATAGAAGAATACTATCAAATAAAACAAGAGGCCATAGCTGTTGCTGCGAAATGGAAAGTCAGCCCTGTGTTCGTAGGAAAAAGACAACCCAAAGTGAAAAAAACACTTCAATGAACTGGTAAAATATCATCGGTTTTCGGACACAGAGGGTTAATGCTCAAAATTGACTTCAAGGTATCGCGTACAATGAACTAGAGGACCATTTTACATCGTTACAGACAATTCTTGATGAATTTTCAATCATATTCCCGAAAGTACTTGTGAATCTTTCAGACGAAGAAATTTTAGTTAAGGCTGAAAAACTACAAAGGAAGTACCAACAAGACATTGGTCCATCGCTACCATTGGAATTAATTTTCCTTCGCACTGGACTTAAAAAAACATACTTCAAAGACCAACACTGTTCTCGAATTGGCGATGGTACTATACGTCGAATTTAACACTATTGCTCCAAATTATCCTGAAGTTTCGACCACTCTTGCTTTATTCCTGATTCTACCCGTGACTGTAGCTTCCGCTAAAAGGCCATTCTCAGTCCTAAAGATGATCAAAAGCTATTTGAGGTGTTCAATGACACAGGAGAGAATGAGCGACTTGGGAATGTTGGCAATTAACCATGAGAGGACTTCGACCATTGAAAAGAGATCTTATACGGGAGTTTGCGGAGATGAAGTCCAGGAGGAAATATTTCTTGTAAAACGTTAAGTATTTGAATCTCTATTCTATAGCAAATAGAATACTAAGAATAGTTCGTTAAAATGTAGTATTAAAAAAAATACTGAATATAGAGGGGGCCCTTTCAAATTTTCTTGCGGGAGAGCCCGAAATTTCTAGATCCGGTACTGATTATACGACATAATTTATAAATGAATATTGCAATAAACATATTAGTAGTAGTAGTAATATAAATCAGAAATTGAATTGTCCATTTACTAATAATTTACGAACATGAAGTAAAATCTATTACGGTAGATAAGTACAATGAACTTATACCGCTTTATGCAGAGTCGTTTTGAAGTAAGATTAACGTCATACTAAAAGCCTGACTACTACACGAACCTTGTTAGTCGAATTCTTTAGTATGACACTAATCACGCGTCAAAATGATTCTGCATACGGCCCATAATGTCCATACACGTGAAGCACCTCTAGTGCAGAAAGTACTGTTTACTATTAAACTGTTTGTTAGGCTTAATCCTCTGTCCTAGTATCACTATAGACTAAATCGTTCCAAATTAAATTTATTTATTATCTTCTTAGTTTGTCTAATATCACTGCAAATTCCGTGCCATACTTATGCAGTTAATCATGACTTCATTATAACAGCGTGTTTCAATTCTGCAAATTGCCTGCACATGCGCAGAGCAGGAAGAGATTTCTATTAGCGTCAGGGAGGCAAGCGTTCTTGCAGGTACTTAACATCAATTAACATGTCTTTTTATTACTAGGAATTAGCGTGTCTTACAGGCTGGGACGATTGGATTTAACTGCTAGGACTATAGTGCTCATACCTTCAATATGCTACCTATGCCTGGTTAACTGCACATATTAGCTGATTCGTGGAGGAATCGTTTACAGTGCAAGCCTCATATATTCCGATAGTACTGAGTCTCTTACTATTTAATGTTTTAATTTCTGTCAACGTCAAAAAGACCGTTCACTGAAGTACATGGCTCAACATGATTTCGGCGACTAATTGAGAGGAATTTTCGAAACTTCACAAGCAGTTTCTGAATCCAGGATTATTTTTACATCTCTACAAGCAGACATTAACAACGTTGAGATATTTGTGTTGTTTATTGACCTTCAGGCCGGCCGTATACTGAGATAGAACCGCCAGGTCGAGGTTCAGTGCTATGAGGAATGCAACAAAGCCTCGTATTCACTCGAGCACATCTAGACAAAGGCTTTCTGAACTTTGTGATTGCAATACACAATAAATGCATTCAGGCCTCTCTCTCTGCAAATCTATCCATCCTGACTCACTCTCTGCCACGGTTTGGTGCCATTCCTCTGGCTAGCATGCGGCCGGCCTTACGGTAAGTTCAAACACGTAATGAAATAAAACACGAGCCCATGAGTATGATCCCTTTGAACCGATAGAGGATCGAATGTACGGTGATGGCCCAATCGTCAGTGTGATACATTGGGCGGCAAATTACATATAGGGAAGTAAAATTGTTAGTTTTACGTCCTATGTTTATGGATTTTAGGCTAAAGGAGATGGATGATAATGGAAGTCAATTATTATTCGTAACTTGTGTCCAATTAGATAATAGCACCACTGATTGTAACCACCAACTATAAATAACCATGAAAAAAAGAAAATATTAGTAGCAATGGTTCTATAAAATGTGCTTTCTTTTGTGGGATAAAATAAATCGGACTAAAGTATTGAGCGCTCTTCTTAAGGTTGAGAACTAAAATTTTTATGGGTATTAAGAATTTTAGCATTAATTCATTATAATCAGTAGTGCTTGACACATGCCCAGAACTAAAGACCTACTATCATGAGTGAGGCGTTTATGTAAACAATAAATCACGCCCAGAGCATTTAGTCTGTTCCATTTCTTCATTTTACACCATGCTTTTTTTTTTTTTTTTTTTTTTTTTTGTGGAATAAAATAAAGTAATCGGACTAAAGCATGGGGCGCTCTTCTTAAGGTTGAGAACTAAAATTTTTATGAAGATTTAGAAAAATTTTAGCATTAATTCATTATAGGATTTAGGATTTTAGATTTCTGGGCTTTCTACATCTAAGGCCATTTAGTCCGTCACGTACATGAAGGATGACGTCAATCGGCGAGCACACTATCCGGGGAAAGGGAAGGAAGAAAGAGGCCTGGGACCTAGAAGTTAGGTACAGTCCGTAGCAAAAAAAAAAAAAAAAAAAAAAAAAAAAAAAAACCTGGAACATGAGCATGTAAGTTTATTGTGAAAATACGCCTAACAGCGCAGGGAACCAACATAACGTCTACGTGGCTCGAATCACGCCAGGAGAAACCTCGGCGTCCTCCCCTACACTTATTTTGGAGCGAAAGACGTCCTCATTTCACAATAAACTTACATGCTTATGTTGCAGGTTTTTTGCTGCGGATTGTACCACCCCGGCATTTGCCTGGTGTGAATGAGGAAAACCTCATTCAGGATGGCGAGCCTGAAAAAGCTTTTACTCTGTTTCGACCAACGAGCGCCCCCACCGTGAATTGAATCCGGGACCGGTCGCACCGAAGGCGTTAATTCATTAGGCCCCTATAATCAGTAGTGCTTAACATATGCCCACAAAGACCTACTATCATAAGTGAAGCGGTTACGCCCAAGGCATTTAGTCTGTTCCATTTCTTCATTTTACACATGCTTTGTTTTGTGGAATAAAATAAAGAAATCGGACTAAAGCAATAGGCGCTCCTTCTAAGGTTGAAGGCTAAAAAGTTTGTATGGGCATTCGGAAAAAAATTCGCAATAATTCATTATAACCAGTAGTGCTTGATACGATGTGTTATCACATGCCCAGAATTAAAAACCTAGCATTATGAGTGAAGCAGTTTATGTAAACAATAAATCACGCTCAATCCATTTAGTCTTTAGTTCTAATTCTTCATTTTGCTCCATGCTTTCAAAAAGTTTTTTTTTCCTTCCTTAGGTTATTACTTATCTTTTAGTCTTTACTCAATACCCTGCAATCAGTACCCCTAAATTCCTTAACTTGATATGGAAAGCAATAGTTCCAAACTTCTTTGTTACAGTCTCACCTCGAACCAGCACTGAACTACCACGGTCAACTATTGAAGTAACCAGTGTTCGAAGTGGAAGAAAAGCAGAGGTGGTATGTTTCATTACGATTTTGACTCGACATACCGGCTATCTAAATGTTAAAATACAGTGAGGGTATGTTGCCTAAAAGATAGCATTTCTATTTACATATAACTGAAAACCATTGAAGAGCTTCTCTGTAGTTACGGGGGGTGGGGGGATGGAAAGACTTTGATCCCCCGCCAACAACTTTCTGAAGAAAGAAATATAAAATATTCCTTATATTGTGTTATAGAGAATTATACACGAAAATGCTCAAAAACCGAATGAATTATTAGCAATTTCCTGCGGGAAAACCCCGGTCTCCCCACTTGACTGTGGCGTATTCCAAACCTCCGGAAGATCCGCCCCATAACAGACAACCCCTAAATCCGCCCGTGCTCAAAACATGGCATTTATATGCATTAAGAAAAGAAGACACACACATACATAACAAAGAAACAATTCAATATGACACATCAAAATATAAAGTAGGTAAACTTCTTTGAAGACACCTCATTTTAAAAACAATAGGTAGGAAAAAGATAACAAAAATGACAGTGCGATCAACTTAGAAACTATTTCTACATAAGAAATAAAATCTTTTTACCTATAAAGCTGTTCGTCAATTACTGTGTATAAAAATGGCTTTATTAAAAGTTTTTAGCATTTACTCTCCAGTGACGGTGTTTTAATCACTGAAAAACCAGATGCGGTATGGCATACCGTCTCACTTCGACCACTGGAAGTAACGCTCAATTAACTGACACGTACAGTCAGCGACAAAAATTCTTTCAGTTTGGTAAAATTTATTTTGGGAATAACGGTGGTATGGCTAGAATGTACAGAAAGTTACCTTCTTTTCAACGAACTTCAAAAGTTCCTTACTTAATTCTCTATGCATGTGTGCCTGTTATTTACGATTATTTTTTTTTTTTAATTTTGAGCCCTCCATTTGATAGGTTATCAAAAACTATCTGAGAAAGTGATGGATTTTTTTTTGGCGTCACTCTTACCGTCCCCGAGATATTGGCCAAAAAATGGCCGATTTCCGAATATTTAAGAAGCTATATCTCAGGAACCATAAAAGTTATAGAGATGATACTGGTGTTGATCAATACCTAAGAGGACGGTGAACATTTTGGTACCAAATAGTAGCCGGTGGCCACTGGCCAGAGTTCCCAGATATTGGCCAAAAAAAAAGTTCGGATTTCGGGGGATTTAAGAAGTAATATCTTGGGAACTGTAAGTCATAGAGAGATGATATTTTGCGAGAAACAGCAGAAGGTGCGGATAAAAAGATTTACTTTTACATGTAGGAACAATCACAGTTATCCTTCCCGCTACATCTCTCCTTCTTTTTAAGTTCTTTCTGGCAATGCTCTTGGAGCATTCTCAATTGGTTAATTTACTGAAAACTATTCAAATTATTGTACCATTTTGAAGTTGTTTACGAAACTAATTTCATCAAACGGAAAGAACTTTCGTCGCTGACTGTACATGCGCAATCTAAATACATTAGTATTCTGTAAATAACTAATTTTACAGAAAAACAATTAGCTAGAGCGTTATACTGCTATCAGGTTTATTATCTGCACAAAATGTTAGAGCTGCAGTTAGAATGTAAAAGCCTGAAATTTAAGCTGCAAATTTTGAAACTAACAAACAGACAAGGAACGTAATAAAAGCATTGTAAAAGAAAATAACATAACTTTTAACATATTACTTTATTTGTCCATCATTTTTTTTTCTTCACAAATCCATCTTCAACTGAATTCGAAATTCATATACAAGCTTATGACTTGTGCTGTAGAGTTTTATACATAACGGAAGAGCACCAGAAAGACAACAAAAATATAAATAAATAATCATTTACTTACATTGACTACATTTTTTCTTTCTTTAGAATGGAAATTCCACAATGGCATTTAATACTTATACGCTAATCTTAACATTATAAATAGTCAAAGGTCTCATTATATGGAAAACAAACAATAATCACTATAAAAATCATTTAATTAATTATAATATTGCAGAAAGGGAAAAAAATACAATAACAACGTGCATTTCAACAACAATGAATTGTGGACCTTCACAGCCGGAACTATCAGGGTTGCCAAATGGTTACAAATTATAGTACCGATAACAAAGTTCTATAATTAATGATAAATAACGTAGCGCTTTTTTAAATAAGAAATTGACGTTCATTGTTAATGAAAACGTAATCATAAAACAAAATTATATATGATTATAGATTATAATGACTGTTTTTTTAAAACAAAATAGAAATAAAAGAAAAGAAGAGAGATCTGAAAACGGAGAGGTTTAAGTTCAAGAAATTAGACGAGGACCAGGCAAGGGAATGACAAATTGAAGTGTCGAATAGGATCTCGGTTTTAAAAGGTTCGGAATGCACTAGTGTTGAGGATATTTCGGCTGAAATTGGAGATAGCATTAAAATTTCAGCAAAAGGAAACTTGAAGCACGTGGCAATACATAGGGTAAAATATGATTTGACCTGGAATCCATTAAACAGGCAGAAAAGAGGCAACAGGCAAAACTGTGTTGGTCACAAAATCCGAACGATATAACTAAATAAAAGTTCGTTGGCATCAGGCGAGAAACTTCCGAAACTTTTAGAACAAAGAAACGCAATCTTTTGAAAGCTAAAATTTATTAACTTGAAGATCATAGTAAAAACAAAAACATTAGGGAACACGTATAAGGACATCAACGAATTTAAGAAAAGCTATCACCTTCGCGCTTATATGTCAAAGAGCCGACGGAACAGTTCTCACTGATACAGATAGCATTTTGAATAGATAGAAAGATTTCCTTGATGATTTGCTTAAACGCAGTCAAAAACCAATGTTCGTGGAGAAAGGAAAATGCATACAGCAGAACCATATATTCCAGAGTCTAACCGAACAGAAAAAGAAATTGCTATAAAGAAATCAACAGACACAAACCTTCGAGTGTAGAAGAAATTTCGACTGAGTTAATTTTGACTGAAAGGAAAAAGTGGTGAAACAAGATACATGAACTCATTTTTCTTATCTGGAATACGGAGGAACTGACACAAAAGTGGAAAGAATCTATCATTGTTCCATTCGTAAGAAAGGTGACAAAACTAACTGTAATAATTATCGAAGAATATCTTCTGTCAATATCCTATAAAATCCTCTCAAATATTCTGTTAGCAAGATTGACCCCATATGCATATGAAATTATTGGAGATTATTAGTGCAGATTTCCGCGAAATCGATCACCTATTGACCAGATATTTAACATTCTACAAATACTCGAAAAGAAATGGGGAATATTATACCTCGGTACCTCAATTATTTATTGATTTTAGAAAGGTCTACTACTCATTTAGAATGGCAACACTGTACAACATCCTTACAGAATTTGGAATAATAAAAAAGATAGTTAGATTAATTAAGATGTATTTAAATGAATCCCAAAGTTAAGTCCGAGTAAGAAAATACCTGTCTAACTAAAATGAACGTGAATGGGGAATGGGGGAGCTTCATAATTTATACCGCATACCAAACATTGTTAAGAGTCATCAAATATACGAGGCTCAGGTGGAAAGTCATGTAGCCAGAGTGAAAGTAGGAACGCTTTCAAAATTTTAAGTGGAAATTCAATCGGGAAACGAATCATTAGAAACACCTAGGCGCAGATGGGAGGACAATATTAAGATGGATCTCACAAAGTAGAAACTGGATCTAGCTGGCTAAGGACTGAAGTAAATGGAGAGCTCTTGTGAACACAGTATTGAACCTCGGGATTCCATAGACCATAGTTAGTTATACACCCTGTATAAAAATTGTATTCAAGACTCACTGAATTCACAGTTATGTACACATATTTAATGTGCTTGAAAGCTTACTGTCATGGGCTTATAGGACAATAATTTGTTAGACTGGCAAAATAAAATCTAATCCTCAAAGAAGTGTGCCTACTATCAAGCGGTTGCACCTCGTGATTCCCTTGTATAGTTTACTGTTAGTATCATTTGTAAATAGAGTATTACCATAATGTGGTCATCACGCACATCTTCCTTTTGCAAAAAGTTACCTGCCGACTCTACACTTCCTCAAGCAGAATTTACCATCGCATCGAAAGCTAAAGAATGAAATAAATGGCACACGTTCAGTATACTGAAAATTTCAAGAGTGATATTGTGGAAGGAAACGAAAATAACCCAAAAACTACACAGGTTCAAGGCATCTGTCCACTGTGAATTCCACGAAAGTAATTCTATTTCAATGCCATGTAGACTACAGAAGGCGACAAGTAATGAGTACACGTGAACGAATGTAGAAAGTGGGGCGTCGGGGAACGAGAAAACCTATGAACAAGGCACTGTCCACTGCAACCAGGCATCATTCAATGCTCTATCACTGAACAAACGTGTATTTCAACCAGAATTCATATGTTGATCTCTAGTGATGAATAATCCAAGTTGTCACCTACACCTTTATAAATAAACCATCATTGACAACGGTGCGCGAACTGACGGGAGGGATGCCAGAGATTTCCTCTTGACAAAAAGTTACACTCCCCTCTTCTATTTTATCCTTGGCAGAGGTAACATTTTCCTTCTAGAATATTTTGAATGGTCCTGATAATAGAAACAGAGAACTACTTTTACTTGGGTAGCCGAACTAAACAAAACGCTTTTATCTCATCGCTTTTCAACCTTTTTGCATTCGTTCACCACTTTTTGTTTCCTGTATTAAAATATATTATATATATATACGAGAGAGAGAGAGAGAGAGAGAGAGAGAGAGAGAGAGAGAGAGAGAGAGAGAGAGAGAGCGACAAATAACTCAGTGCGTATGGGTGAAATTCCTCCTTCTCAGGAAAATATTCAATTTGCACATTGATTGATAATAATAATAATAATAATAATAATAATAATAATAATAATAATAATAATAATAATAATAATAATAATAATAATAATAATAATGTGATGGCACACACACGAAGTATTCACAAATTCACTGGATCTGGAGTACAGATTGTTTTCTTGTCTTTCTTTCTTACCTGACATACTTTGTCCACAACAGTGATATCTTCTGGTATCTATCATTATGAGTGCAACATCATCGAAAATAAAAACAATAAAAAGAAAATAAATAAAAAATAAAAAAAAACTTTTCTGGATTTAGTAAATTGCATTTTTTATAATAATGAAACTATATAGAAACCCTTTATTTAGGCAGAAACCAAAAACAATTGCCTAAAGAAAACTTTTTACATTTTACAATAAATACCAGTCATCTGGCAACCCTGACAATTATGTTCCTGGAATAAATCAATTGATAAATACTTTTATGATTTTCTGCCAGGTACCCTATATTTATAAAATATAATAATCAAATGAAATATCACACACTCCACAAAGCAAGATAACAAAACGGAAAACAAATTGCTAGGCTCTATCATGAAAATATGTCATATTTGTGATGGGGTACAATACAAGAGCAATACAGAGTGTGCACACAAGATACATGGCACAACAATCAACAGCTATATATATTTCCACCATTTTGCCACGCACAGTATTAACTAGGAAACAGCTTGTTAATTGCATTCTTTTATAAACATTTTGTGCAACATTTCTGAGATTCCATTACTCAATATTAATTTCCATTTGTTGCTTTTTTTACATATGGCACACTTTTTTCAGCTACTATTATTGCTATGTAAAGATCACAGCATTACTACATAAAACAAAGTTAAGAACACTAAACAGCTGCACAAATTGTATATTACATACTGTACAAAATGCATCTGTACATTTTGAAAAATAATCAATTGATTTCAATTCAAATCATAAACTTATATTTTGAAACCAAATTTACAATTCATATTTTTATCATGTTTTATTAATTTAATTTTGTAATGGAAAACAAAGCAAATCTACATTAACTCTATAGTTTTACATGATCAAAACATAAAAATAATTATCTCACTTCAACCTTTATCAACTTCAATAGCCTTTAACTCTTTTAATATTAAACAATAAAACAATCGTACACCAATGTTTCGAAGTTTAGGATCAACTACTTTATATATATATATATATATATATATATATATATATATATATAAAAGCTACGTTTGAACTCAGTATAAAACTATCACTAGTTGGGTGTGGAATTTAAGTCTTCACTAAAATTACTTCCAAATTTATCTCTCTTTCCAAAATTAAAAGAAGGATTTACCTTACAGTATAGACTACTTTATGCTAATATTTTGTATTAGTTATGCATATATATGCAAGACAGTGAAATTTAATCCTAGATTTTCTTTTTTAACAGGTAAAAATACTTTGCATTCTATACTGAGGAATCTCCACAAGGCATAATTTACTGGCGCTAGAGCTTCCAAACGATAAGAGGCAAACGTTAAACTTAGTGATGGGTCATCAGTGTATCGGCAAGTCTTAGTTTTCAAAACCAGATTTAATGTCTAATTAGTTTAACTCAAGAAGCTCCTCAGTTACCGCACGATGCTTAGTGAACACTAAAAACTGGCACCTTCCCCAGGAATCAGACCCAGAACCATGTATATTAAGTTCAAACACGCTAACTTCTTATGTTTGATTAGATTATGCTAATACCCTTATATTTAACTTTCTGCTAACTTCTATTGCCTAAATTTTTTGATTTGTTAACTTATTTTTATGTAAGTACAAAATATACAGTAAACAACAATCTATTGTTTAATTGTCCTACGGTTATGCGTCAGAAGTTGTGTGGACCATGAACTATAAACAAAAGAAGTATCATGATTCACACGTAAATCTGTCATACTTTAGGATTTTCTCCACACTATGACGATAATGGAAGCAATGTCATGTAATTTTGTGCCCCTTATTGTCAGTTGTCTTATATTCCCACAGTTATGAAAAATCTGGAAAGGATTAAAAAAAAAAATCTTCCCGAATCACCTATGTGCACAACAATGAGGAGTATCTCAAAAACCACACATTAAAAGGCTGGAAAACTACAATATGAAATTATGATATTGTTACACTTTCTATTTGTATCTACAGCTTAACGTGGGATCCCAACAACAAGAACCCGCACAGGAAATCAACTTCGAGCCTCCAGCACAGAAGCCCACGAACATCAACCATTTTACAACGAGAGACTTCCTTCCGGTAGACGAATATGAAGATGCGGTAAGTCCAATAAGAATTCTAAAGAAATCAAGCTGTTCTCCCTGAGGTTTACAAAAAGTCATACAAACTAAAATCAACTAACAAACTACAAAAATTTTATGACTTGCTTACTTCATTTCTTTTTTGATTCATCAAATATGTTAAATTTGTGGGAAAATTAAATTTAAGTCTTTAGGACGACAATCAATTAAAAATAGAACTGTCACTGAATCATGTATATAATAACTACTTTCCATCCTCCTGCTAAAAAACAAATTAAACGAATTGATCCACAAAGCGAATGTAATTTTAAATGGAAGCACGCTGTATCATAGTTCAGTAATATTGTGTAACTGCTTACTTACAATTTGATTACGGTACTATGTAACTTGCAGATTACATTATTAAATACCTTGAAAACTAACTTCGGTAATTTATAAAAGCATATATAGGGAATAAAGTTACCTCTGAGGCGTATTTATAAGTAAACATGTTTCAACAGTTGTATTGTCGGGTTTGACAAGACCATACTCAACTGATTTCTTGTTTGATTTTATTAGTTATTTGCCTACACTTCTACCTACAAGGATACTGACAAAACAAACACTTAAGTGAAAAACAAAATAAAATTATCGCGTATAATCTGGTTTAAGTGAGTTTTTTAATATCAAATTGCTACGAAAAAAAGGGCAGAACCAATATAGTATCTTTTACGTTTACAGCTTCGTGCATTTTCGCCCACAGTACTTGTCTGGTGCATTCTAATAGTATTGCTGGCTCAACTTGGAAGTTCCAGAAAACTCAGTTGCAAGAGTAAAACCAAAGAATTTAACCGGTAATTCAGGTGCCAAAATCCTATAAATCACGGCCTTCTTCATTCCAATCTACAAACAGACATTACACAGAATTTAACTAATACTGAACTGTTCTACTATTATCAAGATGAAAATAAAACTGCAGCCGCACTACGCACAATGCAAAATGAAATCTTTAAGTTTTATGTCTCACGTTATGCCAGCTGGGCTAAAGGAGATGATGAAAAGAAATGAATGAAATGGTGGAATGAAGAAACTGAGAGGAAACGAGAGAACCCCGAGAAAACCCAAGCACACGGTGTTTGTCCATCACAAAGCTCACTTGGCGCGAGCTGGGATCGAACCATAAACCCCATGCACCAGAGTGAACGCTCTAGCACTGAGCCACCGTGGCCCCACGCACAAATTCAGTATATACGGAATGAAGAAATGCTCATTGGTAACTTTTCAAATAAGTACCAATAGGTTCACGTGAAATCAACAAAAGTATATCTTTATCATTACAATAATGATATTATTCTCAAAACTCAGTAATATTCTTAAATACTACTTCGGTTTAATGCTTCAGTTGAATATGAGAGGAGTGGAAAAGGAAATATTTAAAGAATTTAATAGTGCAATTTAATTATTTAATTCATTTTGATTTTACCGTTCACGACAAAATTGTGCGTTTTCTTTAGAAACAAATGAATAAAAAGAGAAGATTCGTAGCCACTTCCTTTCCTCGAAAGATTTTAAGTAAGTCTATGATAGATTTTAAGTTGCTTCAAGAATTCCTCTTTTCGACAACATTTCATTACAATGCTCTTTACTGCTATTCAAGAGCATCCATCAAGGAGAACACGGTGGAGTTGGCTGCTACGCATATTAAATATATATATACAGGGTGTTTCAAAACAACACCGACAACGTTTGGGAGGTGATTCCTGACACCAAGATAAGACAAAAAGTACAAACCTGGGTGCACAAATGCTTCCTTTTGGTTGCATGTTAAAGAATCCTAAAGTACTCACACAACAATTTTTATAGATGGAGTTTGAATATGAGCATATGATTTGAAGTACTTACCAATTACCTGTATACAAATGTTGCGGAAGTACTGCAAGATTCTGAAATATTGATATTTGGATAGGGCACATATTAGTTCCTAAATGAAGTCTTGACCCGACTACGGTAATATTGGAGACAGGACCTTTAAAGTTTATTTCTTCATTTTTTCGGCACTCTATAACTCCGAAATGAATTTCTGCACTCAAGTTGGTCTACACTTTTTATCTTATCTTGGTGTCAGGAACCACCTCCCAAACGTTGACTGTGTTGTTTTAAAACATCTTGTATATATTTATTATTTTGTACTTTTTTCTTTTCTTTTTTCTTTTTCTTTTTTTTAAACGTATACTGATTCCACAATACTGCAAAAATAAAAATATGAAATCTTATTTCGTAATTATTTCGAGTAAATGAAGTTAACAAGTTCTAACACAGAACAGGGAATGCTTTGTTTAGTAGGTAGAAATGCTGAAAACATGTAACCTGAATTTTGAAAAGTTTTTACCTAAAATTGAACAAATGTGTTACGGATAGCTAAAAACGGAGACGCAACACCTATTGGCGAAAGAGTACTGCTATCTTACGTTTATTGATTTATTAAAATACGTATGTAAAATTATTGGATCACTGGATGAATATGGCTAGTAATTATCGCATTTCTGACCAGTGAAAATATCTCGAAATCATTATAGACTTTTAATTAATTAAATACATTAATTAGTGAAATTATCGTTTTGAAAATTTTTAATACGTTTTTGGGTAGCAATACGAGGAATAAAATCCTTTTCCGTATGAGGAATACATTCGTTTCACGAGAAAGGAAACATGGAAATACTAAATTAAAATAAACTTCACAAAAAATACCGAGAAAATAACATTACCGGTATTTTTTGTAATAAAGTACTAAAAAAAAAAAAAAAAAAAAAAAAAAATGGAAGACAAAAATAGATCATAAGCGCAAACACTATCCTTAGGTATGCCTTAGATATGTTAGCATCTAATTTGTACTAGAATATGAAATATTCAGTTATAGCAAACTAACTTATGATTTCATTATTAATTTAAATAAAATTTCTTATGTATATTATTGTTACCTTTACTGGAAGAAACGTATTGGCCTTGTAAAACAGTCAAAATCTCCTATAATTAATTTAAGTGCTGGGAATATGTCTTACTGAATATTATTACTACTACTATTACTAGAGTCACTCAAAAGTTTTGTAAATTGTGAACACATGACCTGTACAATCATAAAATCGCTATTGTTGTCACATCAGCAGCGTTTTATACTTACGACTAGAATGCTGTGAACTGGCTGTTTCCTCATTCTTTACGGAAAAAAAAATCAAGTAAAATCTTGTGGAGCGATCCTGCCATTGCTGCTGCCTATACACACGAGATTCTTCGAAAATTAAACCCAGTATGATTTATTACCAGCAATGGTACAGTACTATTCAAGATATTCCCGAATCGATGGCTTAAGTACTTACAAGGTAAGTTTTGGAAAAAGCACTTGCCTTCAGAGAAACTAAGCATGCCATTTGCAAGACCAATTCATGCTGATTACAATAAGCTAATAAAATTCCTGTACGGTTGAGAACTTTTGGAGAGATTCAACGTTAAATGCACGATTGTGCCTCCTAGAGACCTACTGCTATTATGCAGTTTTGATAGTTTGAATTTGCTACTGCTTGATCACTGGCGTCTATTCACAGACAAACTGTCCATTGCAAGTTGGATAGCGGATGGGAAAGACGTAATGGTTGAGAATATACCAAAGAACTGCACATGGCTTGTACAACCATTTGATGTGTTTGGATTCCGACCAATCACAGATTATGGCAGGAGATTTGTACATAGTATGAAACTTCTTCCTCTGGATATTACGATATACCAACGAAACAATCAAATAAAGTTGGTGTCCATGCTAATGAATCAGTTCCGATCATCGCGATACATTGGATTGTTTTAGTTTGCGTTCCACTAGGCAGGTTACGAACAAATTAAAGGCCTATACCTTTTGAATCACTTGTCGAATTTCCTTTTCGCTTCGGTTAGGCGAACTGTTTCCTTGACAGATGCAACGCAATTGCACACATAAAATGCTCATGGTGCAAGGAAGTCTTTTGCCTGCGTCATTTCTTCATAGAACAGAAAAACAACAGTGATCAATTTTCATCTCTAACCTACCATTATTGTGAACAATATAATGACTAGTTGTATCTAACAAATCCGTTAGTTATTGCAAAACAGCTTTTCCTGTTACCTCCAATAGATTTCTATTTATATGTCAATATTCGTTGCTAATAATGTTGTACTTAACGCGTTTAAATGCACATATACTCATTTTTTTTTTTTTTTTTTTTTCATATAAACTTCCATGTTGAATCTCTCGAACAGTTCTCAACCGTACAGGAATTTTACTAGCTTGTTGTATCAGCATGAATTGGTTCTTCAAATGGCATATTTAGTTTCTCTGCAGGTAAGTGCTTTCTCCCGAACTTCCCTTGTCAGGCCCATTAAAAATGATGGTATTTTGACTTATTCAATCGTTGAATCGCTGTGATAAAAGGAAATGGAAATAACTTTGAATGCCTGTAAACGGAAGCTACAAGGTACAAAACTTTCTGAATTACTCTTAATGTATTGGTAGTCCATTTTCATACGTAACAGAAGTAAACGACTTCTCGTTATACGTACTGAAAATCTAAGAACACCACATTGCTTTATAACCTAGGTCACATTCATACTCCTGAAGTGATTGTTTCACTGAATCCTATCATCCTCTAGTTACGACTCATCCTATCATAGCACTATAAATACATACGCAGTAATTACTTGATACATTTTAAAGCAAGTGGTAGGTTTCACAAAAATATACCAAAGCACATTCAAACATAATCAACTTCACACGCTTAACATTTTATTTAAAATAAAATAGAACCTGTAGTTGTGCAAGGATACGCTCATATCTTGAAACACGAATTGTACTTATATCAATGCTCTATATATATAATAAAAAAAAAAAAAAAAACGAACTTCATAAACATTGGTGTACCCACATAAATCCATACGTACGCACTTATACAAAAATCATTGAGTTAAACAAATAGTTTTACTAGTATGACACTCTTTTTTTCTTTCTTTCCCTTTCATTAAGTATAGATAGAAACATATATCTTTATTAGCAACCACAAAAATACATTTCCTTCTGCGTACAAACATCTTGCAAAATACAACTAGGTGAGAAGCAAATGAGTACAAGATGAAACCTCGCACAAGGACATCTGCTGGTTAAAATACAATTTCTCCATCTATACACATATTTTATCATAGTTTCATTTATTTGTGCTGCTGCTTTATTGAACGAGATACATTTGATTCAACTCTCAAATCATCAATAAAATATCTCTTTCTTTCTTTATTTCTTGTAATTATGCTTTATCATTTTACATATATATACACATATCTAAGGTTCTATACTACGTGTTGATTTCATAAAATCTGTAAAAAATATTTATGTGTATGTGTCTGTGTGTGTGTGTGTGTGTCTGTGTGTGTGTGTGTGGCAGCTTTATGTCATGGCACGATTCTCTTACTTCTCATGCATACAAATACATGTAGTTTCAACAATATTAGAAAACGGTAACCAATAAACAGGATAAGTGAATTTATTATTATTATTATTAGTTTTAGTTGTATTTGACAGATATTTTTTTTGTTAGTATATGAATAATACATGTTAACAATGATATGTTATTTTCTCAAAAAAAAAAAAAAAAAAAAAAAAAAAAAAAAAAAATCGAATTTCTACGTACAATTCCTGAATTGTGCCTTCAATAGGAGACTGGAACATTCTTATCGCTCTAAAAGACGTTTGGCTAAGATATTAGCATAGGATTCATTTCTAGCAGGAAATATGACTTACGATTTTCATACATTCAGTTTTCCTTATATAAACAATTGCAACATAATTCCCAGGATCCACCTTTAGAAAAAAAAAACATGAGCATCACTCTCATTTTCTATATTGTTTTTAATCATTAAAAAAGGGTCACGGATAACATAATATGATCAATTTATTCCGAAAATACTGCACGAATAAACACGGCTTTTAACTGATTACTCACTCTTTAGAGATTTGTTGCCGCAGTATATTAGCTATGCCTAGCCACCAATTAATTTCTCGATAAAGCGCAAAATATAAAAAATTGCTAATTCGAAATGAAGTGTATGCCAGTAAGTATAAACACTTGAAAGTTTGTTGTATTTTAGAAATGTACATTAACTTGGATTCTAGAGGAGGAAAAAAAAAAGTGTACTTGACAAAAGGCATTTGGAAGTGATCTCTACTGCTTCACAGTCACAGTTGAATACGATTTTGATGGAATTTATTCGTGTATTTGTTTCTAACCGTTCCAAAATACCATGCTTCTTATATTCTCCCTTTCAGAACTCCCAAAAGAAGTAATTTCAATGTTAAGTATACTGTGTCTGTACTAACAAATCTTTACTTAAGTATACATGCGTATTATTCATTCAGCGACAAAATTCATCTAATTTATTAGGATCTTCACACTAATCTTAGATTAAATATGAACATACGACTGCTTTGCTGAAAATATACTCTCCATATTATGGGTGCCCTCGAATTGTCGGATTGGATTTGATTTGAGTTTAGCGTCCCGTTCAGCAGTGAAGCCTCGAGTTGTTCCACAAATTTCTTTCTAAAGACATTCTTATTAATAATAGTTATTATTATTCACGTGAGAGTTTTCAAGATTCAGGTAAAATCGGGCCCATCATATTGAATGTGATAATACACTGAACACATTTCACGGCTATAAGCAATTCCCATACGATGCAGTACATGGATCTTGATGAACCACACTCTTGTATTTTGGGATTCACGTATACACTCAATTTTCAGTCCAAAAGCGAAGTCAAGTGCTAAATGATGCGAAAACGTGTAGACAAGTCACAGTTCACTGAAAATATATTGTGCTTTTTCAAGCAATCTCATGTAATTTCTTATTTGCATGAGGATATGGTGTTCATTCATTTCATAGTTCTCTCAAAATATAGCCTCATTTCTACATGAATTTCTAAAATACAACAACAAAAAATTAAGTTCTATACTAGCTGGCTTAGTGAAAATTAGGTACAACAAATAAACTACAAAAAACGTTTCTAGATTTTGAAATATTCAGAAAAGGAGAAACTCTAAGGTTGAGATTTAGGAGGAATCTCTGTTAAGAACAAAGGAACAAGAAATTCTGACCTAATATCATATTCTTACTCAAATTTATTATGAACATCGTATAGTATTCTGGTCCAGCAATTACCCACGTACTTAAACAGACAGTTACGTCAACAATGGTGACAGATCTCTACTGTATAAAATATTCGACAATCGAACAGAAAATCTCTGCAAATGTTTTTGCTGCTTTTATCACTGTGCCAGTATTTTATTACCGTTACAAACATTCGCAAGAGTATTAAGATTTCGTACGAAATCAAGTGACAATTGAACAGGCCATATAAACAAAAGTTTATCTTGCTTCACATTTGATATTGTATTATTTATTATCTTTAATTGCACTTAAAGCAAACAATAACAGGTATTTCACCGAAAAGACTTTAACTACTGTTATATATACATATTCGTATTAAAAAAATCCTTCGGAATATTTTCAGCGTAGACAATTTGTTCTACTGCACAGACTTGAAAGAAACCTTACTTAAAAGGGTTCAAGAATATACGCCTATGGATAAGAATTGGTGTATTCAGGCCGGTATTTATATATTGTGCGCCTCTGCGCTCTAAATATCCCCCCCCCCCCCCCAAAAAAAAAAAAAAAAAACAATATTAGAGCTGAATTCACAGTTTTTGGGGTCGCTGAGATGAATAGTAGTGACAGTTTTAATCCAATTCAACTCCACGGTATTCAATTCACTCCCAGGGAAGGGGTGAGATTTTAAAAGTAACTGGAAAGAACATATATTAGTGTTGAATTCATAGTTTTCGAGGTGGCTGCGTTCAACGATATTAGCTTTCATGATGTTCAAGTTCATCCTCATCCCTTGGGGTAGAAGCGGAAGAAGAGGATTTCTTAAAAATAATCAGATAAGCTAGCTAATTAGTAACTACTGTAATTAGAGCGAATTAAACACATCAACATATTTCCGCTTGCGTGGGACTGTGCAGGTTGCTAGTTTTAAAAATTACTTTATTGTGAATCTCTAAAAAAAATCCAGAATTTTGCCGCCCTGTGCTCGAGCACAGAATAGCACTTACCTAAATACGGGCCTGGCTGTATTTGATTTCGAAGAGGTAATATACGATATATATATATATATATATATATATATATATTATATATATATATATATATATATATAAAATCTTCAAGCAAGACGTATACGGTAGATACACATAACATGAACTGATATTAAAAGTAATTTATTACAATGATCTATATAAGAATTAGAGACTATTATTTAAATTTTAACACACTTTTTTAAAAGATAGCCATTGATTTTATTACTTCCTGCAAAATTTTAGCAAATTCAAACATTTTAATTATATATATATATATATATATATATAGTACTGAATTTTAAATCATAGATAAATCTTCCTTTGATATGCGTATCGAGAAAACTGTTAGATCCCACAATTACAGCTTGTTCAAAGATATTTTACCAAGAAATAGACCCAACACCATTTAACAGCCGTCAATAAATAACTTATTTCAGGATATCTTAATTTACAATTAGAACCATGAAATAGGTTTGGAAGCGTATAAAATAGCATTATAGCTAGTACGTTCTCGAGAAGGAAGCACCTATAATGACTGCTCGCAGTCCCACGTAGCTTGTAATTCTCATTAAGACAAGCTCATTAAAATGTCACATCTAAAAATAACGAATTAGGTTCTTATCATCCACTACAGAAGTGCTATGCCGCGAAATTGAAATAACACTGCATTCTTGTAATTATATTATTGAAGTTAATTAAATCAAAAATTCACTTTTCACAAAAATTGGCGAATATAGAAAACATATAATCTTTACGTAAGTTAAAATATTGAATTTTTATCAATCAAAGACAAAGTATATTGAGGACTATATATTAAATAAGTCGTACGAACATTAAAACTATGCAGAGAATCAAGGAATTTAGGCTTGCTATTAAACAAAATAAACACTTTTATAGATTAATGAATAAATAAATAATTTAAAAAAAAAGTAGACTCAGGCGCGTTCCACTGATGAGCGTATTCGACTAGGAATCTTCACGTATCATGCATCAAGCCATACATTGTACTCCTAAACTTGATTCCATTATCAGCGACTAGTAGCAAAGTTTCAATAAATTATCGCTACAATATTGAAATTATAAAAGAAAGCTTTTTATTATTATGAAAAAAATATTGCAATACAACTCCCTAATTATTTTGGATCCAGACCGAATTTATTGCTCATGAAATACTTATAAGCAAATATAATAAGACTTAATATATTAATTAAATAACATGTTTAACAAAGAAAACGAAATATTCATTAACCAGACTAGACTATAACTATGAATATTGCTAGGTTGATCTATGACAATGTTTCAGGTCATGGCACGATATTTTTTTAATGAACTAATCTCATAGCACAGTATTTCTAAAGACAAAACTGCGCGGCACAATGAAGGCAAGAAAAATATAATTGTTTCTATGCAAGTGCTTTCTGTATCTTTTTCTCTCTGTCGTTTGTTAAGCATTCAAGTTTAGATCTACATGGCATTTATTTCGAGAAAAACGAAGTTTCTCTCTCAGGCTCCATTATCTTAATTGGTGAAGCCTAAAATTTGAGACTAAACAATTACGTTAATTAACTTTGTGCTAAGTATATTAAAAACTAATAATAAAAAAAGAACGAAAGATAATTGAGACTATAATTTTTGATTAGAAGAGATTTCGTTTCATCACAAGATTGAATACGGAACAACTTGCGTGATGCGTCGTAAAGAATGCTCCAGTACTTGCACACAAATTTTTAGAGGTAGGTGAAGAGTGATCAAGTACTCCCAAACAGCCTCTCTAAAAATGATTGTGCATTTACCAGAGGTTCTTAAACATGGATATTTGTATAGTTCACATACCAGTTCCTCAGTAATGTCTTGAACCGACTATGATAGGTCCCATAATAGTGGAGCTATGAACTTTTAAAGTTTACTTACTTCACGTTTTCGGAACCCTATAACTATGGAACTATGCACTTCCGACCGTAGGTCCATATGAACTTCTTATTTTAATGAGAGGAATATGTTCCCAAACATTGTGACACATTTATATAACATCCCCTGTGTATATACATATATCGAGTGTTCTAAAAATGACGCCCACAGACCATAGAGCACTATTCCAAAGTCAAAGTCAAAATAAACCAAAAAATGTATATATTTGTATACCTTTCGGGTCCTCGTCTGGAGACGCGAATTGCACTATGTGGCAACGTTGCAGATAAAGAACCATACATTAGATCTAGATTAGATCTTACATGGATTCTTGCCAGACAGTTAAAATCAATAGACGTTAACACTAGCACCACTCATTACCTTAACAATAGATGTAACTCTTTGATGGATTTATAGAGCAATGCTAATGGTTCCAAGTGAATATACGATGTTGCCAAATAGCGAAATTTTGATTTCCCATAGCGGATGATGGAGGCCCCGGAGGGCATTCCATCATATAATATTTTCGCTTTATTTTGACCTGTACAATAGTGTTCTGTTGTCCGTGGACGCCATTTTTAGAACACCCCGATATATATATATATATATATATATATCCCTTTTTAAGTATATCGAAATGAAATCAACAGGAAATACTGTATGAAAAAAAAAATTCTCTTCCCGTTCCTTCTCTGTTCATAATCTTCTACCCAAAAATAGTGTGCAGTAGAACTTTGTTACTTCCATATTTCAGAGGGGGAAAAGAAAGTAAACTGAAGGAATTAAATTGACGGAGAATATCGTTACTGCTATGGATGATATTCTACTTGAAGACTAGTCTCTGTATTGCAGGTACAGTGTAAGTTACTGTTTAACATTCTGTAAAGTTTATTTTCGACAAAAAAATTACTGGACATTTTCTTCTTAATTATATGTGTTTAAAGTAATTAATATTTGAAGATATTAAGAGAAATTTTTTCCACTCACGAAGGAAACCTCTCTTTTGTGTAACAACATGTTATAAAAATACAATTTCGTTTCATATCGTTTATAAATTCTTTACATAAGAATTTGCTTACTTTCCAATCTCCTGTGATTACTATTATTATTAAAGTTCGTATCACACTATACAATAGAATTCGGAATAGAATAGATTTTACTATCAAACACTAGGAAACAAATATCACAAAATTTACATTAGTGATTCCGTCTAAGTCTGCTAACATCTTTTTCTCCAATTAGAATACTATCACTGAAATTTTTACTGAGAGCAAAAATAATTAACAAAAGTTAAAAAGCTCATCTGAGCACATTCAAGCATATACACTTGTGACAAGTTTATACTTTCTTTTTTTTAAAAATCGCTTTGAATATACTTTTTACATACACATATACATACTGTACATACACTTTATATATACGTATGACACAACTATGATTATTATTTTCAATAAACAAAATTGAAATAGAGCTACCTGCACCATAACCACTTGTACTTACCAAGCCATACGCAGTTCTTGTATCAATTTCTCTCTTTTAGGAATGACACAGGCTACCTGGAATCCAGACGAAGCTTTAACCACACTCTCATGATCAAAAATATATTGAACACGACGATTGTGACACATGATTTCGGCTACATATCCATAAACATTATGCCCAAGTAAAATTCACTATGTATTACAGAGGACACGATTACAATGTAATTCCAACTTTGCTGTTAAATATCTGTATATTTACTCAATAAGCAGTCACTATTTTTATTTCCATCTTGGTTTTATCGTACATGTACCTTGTACAATACAAGAAACTGTTCAACAGCCATGATGAATAAATACGCTTTTGTGTATCATATTTGATGACTCACTTAATATAAAATCAAGTACACAATTATTCGTCAACAAAATAGTACAAGTACCATTATTTTCATTATATATGCTCCTAAATAAAAACAAATATATTGTCATAAGCATATACAGACTTGCAGATCTGGTGAAGTAGTCACAGTACAGAAGAATGTAATTACGGTAATTGCAAGTAATTTTCTCACAGAGGAATTGTAACTGTTATAGTGCATCAGTCAATTAGGAATTAGCTACTTAATTTCGTCCTGGAAGTACAACAGAAATGTATTATGAATTCTTAATTTTACAAGGTATATATTTAATGTGCATGACAACATAAAGGAATTAAAAGAATAAAGAAACATGAACTCTAATAGTCATGTTAAAACAAACGACCTGCCAAATTTATTTAGAAAGCCTTCGTATACGTCTGTATGTAGTAACTGCCGAAATTTCAATAGGAATTTCCATCTTCTTCAGCAGCTTTTTCATTAAAACATTTACTGGAAATGTTTAATTTCCAATAGCAAATTTATCACATCACATGACATGCATCGTAAAGATTGAATGCCCAAAGATTTCTACTTTGCAGCGAAGATTTTCAAATTTCTTAAAGGTTGTATTCGTTTGCAACACTGCACAATAGAGATCTTACCTCTGAATAATTTAATTTTTACGATGGATGCCATATGGTCAGATAAATTTGCTGTTAATGTTTTAAGAAAAACCCGCTGAGGAAGATGAGAGTTCCCGTTGAAATTTCGAACAATTACTATACGACAGAAGTATGCAAAGATTAATTCCAATTCCAAGTGAAAATTTGTAATCATGTGTCAATTTAGTCTCTTTATCCTTATTAAGACTGTACACCAAAGGCGCCATCCATCTTTTAGAATGGCTGGAATTTTCAGTTGATTTAAAATATTTCAACTGCTTTAATATTCCTTTCTTTTTGAATGTCTATATTCAAATTTTACTAATATAATTTGATTAATAATAAGAATATATTTATAAAAATAATTAACTTATACAAAGCAACACACATTAGCACACTGACTGCCATACTATATACATATAATTAAAAAAAAATCTTTTCCTGGAGGCCACGATTTTTATTATATCAAGAACTTTGAGAACAAAACAACCTTTCAAATTCACAATGAAAAAAAACATTGTTATTATTGTACGTCCGTGAGTTGTCCAAGTGCAGGGTTTTGCTTAAAAGACCACCCACCAGATTACATAAATGATACAGAATGGAACGTGAGTCACCAGTGCAAAACGCAGCTCCCAAGGTAAAGATACACGGGTATATATTTGGTTCACGAGGCTCCAGGTTTAAAACTAGCGTGAGTCAAATTCAACTCATATGGCAGTTAATGTTAAAAATAACACCCCAAACCATTGAAACAAAAACACTAAATTATACCATTATTTCAATAATAATAATAATAATAATAATAATGAAATGAAATGAAATTTTGAGTTTTACGCCCCACGGTTATGCCGGTTAGGCTAAAGGAGACGGTGATAATGAGTAATGAATGAAATGGTGGAATGAAGAAAGTGGGAGGAAACGGGAGAACCCCGAGAAAACCCACGCACACGGTGTTTGTCCACCACAAAGTTCACTTGGCGGGAGCAGGGTTTGAACCCGAGACCCCTAGCACCAGACGTGAACGCTCTACCACTGAGCCACCGCGGCCCCCTAATAATAATAATAATAATAATAATAATAATAATAATAATAATAATAATAATAATAATAATAATAATAATTCATACAAACAGTAACAAATTTCGAAGATGGCGCCTAAGTTTACAATTTTATACCCAGTGCAATTGCACCGAGAAAGAAATATCTTATTTTTCCTTCCTGGTCTATACTTCTTATAGATTTATTCCGTTCCTACAAACACAATATGAAAAAATATGCAAATTTCATTACTTCCATTACTACTAAATTATCTATGGCTATAGGTATATAAAATTTGAAGGAAAGATGGATGCTGCAGTTGTAAAATAAATAAATACATACATAAATAAAATAGAATAATGAGAAAATTATAAGAAACCAATTACAGGAGTAAATTAGTAAGCATACCTCTTACATGTACTTCTTGTATTATATTACCTGTAAATATACAGACTTTAAAATGTATTGATTTATTTTTCCACATGTATGCAATAACAGAATTACTGGACTAGTTTGAACAAATGACATCCGTAACTCACAAATAAATGTTGCCTTATAATATCATTACAATAATAACAATAATAATAACAACAATTTTCTTGGACTCAGAACTAATTTTTCCTCATTTACTATATGATAAATTAAAATTTCAAACATAAATCATCGCACCATTTTAAATAACTAATTAATACCACATTTTGATATAGTATTTTTACTTAACAAAAACTTCAAAACAATCAACAGAAAAAAATAATCACATCTTAAATGTATTACGACAGTGAACTCCCTTGATTTGTTGACTTGACATTTCCATCATTTTTGAAATTTATATTTCTTAACATGGTATGGCCATGTGGTCCCGCTGTAGTCCAGCTTACACGCCATCACATTCCTAAAATCTTAAAGCAGACTTTTATCCACTCAACTTGAATAAATGTGCATTTCATTCCTTCTTATTTCTCATTACCTATTCAAAATAACTCTCTATCTATTTATAACTATTACGAAACTGGACTAGTACATATATTCAAAGAATATAAGAAACTAAATTTCTTTGTAACTTTCATGAAATCGGTATATTTTTTATTATTTTATTTTTAGAAATTTAAAATATAGTATTAGTATTTTCGTCATATACGGTAGTAATTGGACCCTGTATCTTTTTCTCGAGTTACTTATAGACTTTACATCCTGATAGTACACCATCATGAAGAGATTTATCATTCGTACACCATTTGAAGCTTTCTTTAAAAAGTATTTTTCTTCTTTTTCTTTCATTTTGTTTTTTTAGAAAAAGAATACCAGTATTTCTGTGATCGTTCTTTACTGTGAACAAACCCAAGATAAATTATACTATATATATTTTAAAATGTTACCTATTAGTTATTACAACTACTATTTAATATCGTGACAATAGCAATGAAAAAAATATTCTGCCTGCAGTTATATTGATTGTCTCAATCTATCACGCACGAAACCAGATCTAAGTGATATCTCCATATAATGTCAAATAGTTAAGAAAAATCCCTGAATATTTACTGACTGAAGATATATATATTTTTCTCGTATCAACCTTAATTGCTTTTCAGCCGTTCCTGTAAATTATAATTAATTAAAATATTGTACGAACTTCATCAAAAATTGCCTCCTCAAAAAACGAAATGATTCCGAATGTCATATTATAAATATATATATGTACATTGGAATGATATATATATATATATATGCATATAAACGCAAGTCAAAAATTCTCTTTGTGTATAATATTACCTACAAACAAAACATTAAATCTAAATGTCAATTCTGTCAGACCCTATTTTATATATACAGCATATATATAAATATACATACACATTTACACATCACAAGTAACCTCAATAATATTCTTAAGAGACTAGAACACAAAAACGACTTCTAAGATACTATCAAACAAAAGGTGGGTTTTGTTTTGAGAAAACTGAAATATGCTTCATAACGACTAGAACAATATAGCACATTTTTTTTGTTTCTTATCATTTATAGCCTCAATAATTAAACTGTGTTACAGGCTTCGTTTGAGAGTTTTATCTTCAGCACACGAAATGGTTCGCAGTATTATTCTCAACTCAGTTTGATTATTTTTAACAAAATAATACCTAAACCAAACAACATATTATCTGTTCTGATCATTATAAAATAAAATTATTATTATAAAGAAATACATAACCCAACAGAAGATGAATAATTTTATACAAAAGAACAGAAGTCGTTCACCTTTCAATAGCTACTCACAGATCACAGAACTGATATAGCCGACGACCATTATACAACTTACTCTCCTCGAAATTCACTGATATTGTGGATTTTCCTTGAGAAATTTTTTCAGTTTCGTAGGATAATCTGTCATCACACCTGTTACACCCAATTCGAAAGCTTCTTTATATTCCTCATCGTAGTTTAGAACCCATAAATATGTCTGAAAAATTAAAAAAAAAAAATGAAAACATGGGTACTAGTATCGCTGCTTCTTAATGATAGTTACTGGGAACACTTATATTATCATAAACAAAATTCAAATGTTTTTAATCCCACGAGGGCTCTCATCTGCCAGATAGCTTTAACTTTGTTAGTTTATTGAAGCTTAATGTTATCTATTAATTCAAGTACCTTCCCCAATTGCTACAACCAAAGCCAACGTTTATAAGACCCCGCTGGAAATCGTACTCAGAACCACACAGTAACAATTTGGAAGCGCGGAAAAAAATAAGTTGTTATATGTTATAAATCCCACCCCCTCCGTCCCTCCCGAAAAATGAATTCTCTCGTGGTTATATGGTTAGCGTACGCGCCTTTGGCTATATGCGACCTGGATTCCATTTCTGGTAGAAGCTCTTGTGGTTCAGATCCCATGGTAAAACTGTAGGTTCATGTCTCATATGGCCTTGGTGCCGAACGGGATAGTAAACTCCCAATCAACCAATCTACCCCAAAAATGGTACAGTAATTCCAACCTAAGGCTACCTTACTTATTCATACCTGAGTTAAAAACCCTCGACAGTCCACTAAATGTGGCCCGATTTTTAAAAATGCACATTCGCATATGGAACATTCGAAGGGTACTCACATATGTCTGCATATATTTGAAGTTACAAATCATTTTTATATTCTTAATCCCCTGAATCGATCATTTTTTCGACAATTGTTGAAACGAACGTCTGAATACTCAACATGCATTCTACAAAACATGCATGTATACAAGGTGGTCCAAAACTAGGTATACACCCCTGCATTGATCAAGTATAACATTCTAATTTATAGGTTTATTTGCTTCGGCTCTTCCGAGCTTAAGATGTAAGTAAAAACAAATTAAAAACAAATAATAAAGAAACTAAGTCTACCTGATGGATAACAATAAGAAATAATATAAAATGCAATGAAGTACTGTATACCTACTTTTGGGCCACCCAGTATTTTCAGGTTGCTTAGTGCATATAAATTCGGACCTTATCAATGACCATATATTTTTATGTTATTCCAATATAATAAACCTAACTCAATTTCGTAAGTTTACATAAGGTTACTTAATGCATATGGCCATAAATGGTAAATGAGGATTTGTTTAATATAATTTTTATATATTTACTTTTTTATTTTTATTTTTTAAAAATTTAATTTATTTTGTTCTGAAAGTGACTTACGTAATATTAACCCAACATGTTGCTGTCAGTAGCCAGAAATAAACATCCTTAAGAGCCTGCCTTATTAAAAATAATACAAAATTTACCATTTTCCTTTTGCTTGTTTATTCATCGGTGAAAGGAGATAATGAAATGCAAGTTACCACAATCATAGATAATGCTATTCTACAACAGAAAATTTGAATCTGAAGAATGCTCAGTGTTACCATCCATAGAAATTACAATGTTGCCAGAAAAACAATTTCCCTAAAATCTAAATTAATGCAGCGAGTAGAGGAACGAACTCAACTGCATTTGATTGCGTATCATGTTGTTTTGGTTTCTTGTGAACTACTTTTTAATTAACATTATTATTTAGTTTTAATAACTGTACGTTAAAACTATTTTGTTTATTACAAAATAAATACAATTATTATTTAAAAAGTAGTTCACAGGAAACCAAAACAATATGATACGTAACCAAATGCAGTTGAGTTTGTTCCTCTACTCGCTGCCTTAACTTAGATTTTAGGGAAATTGTTTTTCTGGCAACACTGTAATTTCTATGGATGGCAACACTGAACATTCTTCAGGTTCAAGTTTTCTGTTGTAGAATAGCATTATCTATCATTGTGGTAACTTGCATTTCATTATCTCCTTTCACCGATGAATAAGCAAGGAAAAGGAAAATGATAACTTTTGTATTATTTTTAGTAAGGCAGGCTCTTAACACTGAAGCAGAATATCATTCACCAAGTAATTACACCCACATCTTTTCTAATATCAATGTTTTAGTTTCATAACCTTAAATTTCCAAACGAGAATTGTCACATCTCTATATAGTATTTTAGATACAGAATACATAAAGCAGAAAATGATTACCTGTATTCCTCTTTTTTCTAAGTGATTAAATAAAGACTTCCGCATTAATACATTGTTCATACCCCTTAACAATATATTATGAAAGGGAAGATATGCTGCACTTGGGCTGTTGGTTCTCCTACAGAAATGAAAAACAAAAATAATTACAAAATAACACAAACAGAACTGTCACAATAGATTATGCATTATGACAATCATAAAACGATTTATTTCGTACACTTCAGAGCATAGGCTAGAACTAGTTAATGCGGTCATTTATTATTTCATCGGTGTTCTGTTTTACAAAATAATAAATTTGACAAGTCATTTATTCTACAGCATAAGCAGTCACAGAATTTTGGGATGAAGGGGTGGAATGGTGGGATAAAGCCCAAGATTCAAAGATAAAGATTAATCACTTCTATTTAAGTAATAAAAATTCTATTTAAAATGGTTCACAGTTCGATCCAGTTTGAACTAGGGATGGCCGGATCCGGATCTCGAATCTCGGATCTGGATCCGCCTCTCGGATCTGGATCCGGCTCTCGGATCTGGGTTCGAAATTCGGGTCTGCATCCGAAATCCGGATCTCAGATCTTGAATCTTATCCAAACTCACATCCCATCCAAATTGTGATAAAACTTGAATATCAAAAATTCACCGAAAGTAATTTCACGAAGTACTGACAGTGAAGGAGAAAACAGAAAATTAAGACGGATATTGACAAGTCTATTTGTCTCCTTCATTCTACACTAAAGATCAAATGCTTGCCTTACTAAAAATAATCTGATTTGATCCGGATGAGAATTCGATTGTCGAATCTAGGTCCACCCGGTTGAAGGATCGAGATGAAATACACACATATTTATATTTGAAACCGGAATACAAAACTCGAATATTTAAAATTCCTCAATACACCTATTTCTTTGACAGTTAAGAAAACAAACAGTTAAGACAAGTATTGACTAGTTTTTACGTATATTTATCTTGCTCAGTCTGCTCTAAATATCAAGTGTATACCTTACAATTAGATTTAATAATTATTTAGTAAATCACAATATGAGCACCGAGAATAAACTATGAATTTTGGTGCCCCTTTAACTAGATTTGAAATTTCGGATTCATACATAGAATCAGGCTGAAAGATAAATATTTGAGATCTGGAGACCGAAACAAGTGCTAGTACCAAGATCGTAGCCGTTTTACCTAGGTAATGCGAGCGGAAGGCGACCACTAATTGCGCATGTACCGGTACTTTGGGGAACACGAGAAACTAAAAACAGATAAATATTATTTTTCAGGGGCAAGTTGCGCTTTAACATGACTTTTCATGAGTGTTGTGTTCAAATACGAAAACTGTAATGGCGACTTGTTTCAAACAAATGCCTTTTCTTTTCTGGCAATAAAGTTAGGTACTTTCACATTGAATAAAAATTAGCAAAGCATATTTCACTGATTAGAGTGCTGGTTCTTATGGAAGCTTTCACACTGAACCGAAGATTTCCTCATGTGGGTATCGGATTGCCACAATTCACCTTGCTGAAAGACGTGGTTTATCAGGAGGTCGGCCAAGATTCTTTTGGACTTAGCCTGTAGACTGCTTCTGGTCTCAATTATTCCCATATAACAAGACTAACCATATATGAAGTTGGTTCGAAATGATTTAAAATATCACTAATTGACCTTAAGGGGATAATCGCGATTTAAATATTCGTAAATCAGAAGAGATGTAAAAGTTAAGCGTTAAAATAAATCCGATAATTCCTAATGCAACCTAATGACAGCAATAAAACTCCTTATGTAACGTTTTCAAAAAGCTAAGATTAACAGTTTTGTTCCTGAAGAGGGTTTATGGCAACATAGAATATTATAAATCCAATTATCATAAGTAGTACCTCTGACAGCCCTGCATTTCACATCACCATCGCCCTTCATCCTGACAAGTGGGCAATTCACTTACCCACAATGACTTTTCAGGCATTCCAGTGACATCAATATCTCAGTTTGGGTTTGGGATCATGCTTCGGTGAACCTTGACTATCACCATCAGCAGCTATTAGAGAATCAGAACTTATTTCTGTATTAGACAATGTGGGTAACTATAGCTTTTCGTCTATACAAGACAGAGAGCGTGCCTTAGGTGTCCGTGGTAATGGATTCAATTCCCGGAGAGTCACTCAACAATTTCGATGTTGACCCAGCATCGTGAGGACAACTGGGGAGTTATCTTAAGTAAGAGGTAGCGGACTGCAGTCTAGAAAGCCGGCATTAGGGACTTCGGGTGTCGATGCGTTGATTACACATCCCCACTTTCAACGTAAGCCCGCTGGTAGGAACCAAAGGACTGTCATGCCAAGAATTTAGTTTGTTTTAATTATTATAAATGGCTTCTTTATTATTGAATTTTATCCAATATTTTCTTTTCAACTAGTTTGGGAAACTCAGAGCTAGCTACTTGTTTTCTTTTTAATTCATGTTTATAGTTAGCACAACTAATCACTAAGGAAAAACAATCTTTTCAATAAAATTCGCCTCGCGTCTTTCGTAGCTCTAAGTTTAGTTAGGTAAGTTGAAGGGCGGTTTATCATTTTTCCCTCGCTTACCCTATTCTTTTTTCTAGTTTTACCTATGTTTCTTTGCACGAACATTGCGCCTATACGCACGTGCTTAGTGTGTTCGTTTACAAAAGCGGGCCATTTTCCTGCCACTATAGAAAGTAAGAGTGCACTGTATCAGAGAAATATTAATTGACGTGTGTAAGTGAATATATCTGTGACGAAGTCATAATTACTCAGTTTTTGCATCGTACATAGTTTCCCCATCCTTATTAATCTCTTCATCCCCGCTTCCTGAATTCCAGTTCTAGTATTCTTTCTTAATGGGGGACTGATGTCTCATGTAGGCTTATTAATTATAACATCAGCAATAAAGAAAGTACAGTTTAACTTGCACTAATTTTAAAACATTACGTTAATTAAATAATAATAATAATACGGAGCGAGCTCAGGCTACTTGTTAGGATTCTTGCTTCGCAATTGGATAATACCGGGTTCGAATTCGGAGACCAGCCATCCTGACTGAGGATTTTCCAGGGTTGTTCCTCAGTTATACTGGGCAAATGCTAGGTTAGTACCTTGATCTAAGACTCTGGAGACCTTCCTTCCATTCCTTTTCCAATGTTTTCATCTGTTGATTACTACAGTGTAAAATGGCCTCTGAGGATGTATCTGGTAGCTTATAGTTAATAAACAATAACGACATAATATATCTTTACGAAACGTGTGCGTTAATTTAACTACAGCCTTACAGTCCCAATAGATAGCTAAAGTTTTAAAATCAATTTCCTGACTTTTATATACTATTTTCATATTGTTTCAGCTTTCAAATTTCTCATGTATGTTCCCACCGAGAATTGAACCTGAGATCACATGAACAAATGCGAATATGTTAAATATTTTTGAACACTTTAATATACAAAACACAAAACGCTTCAATGATACGATGCATGGATATGTTTTGGTTACGTCCTGCAATGTATGATTAAAGAAGCCAGGAGGGTGAAGAAAAAATAACAGAAATCTCTTTTATATTTACTCCTTCAACAAACTCCCGACCTCAGAAAGGCAAGCCATAAGTTAGGTAACAAAGTCATACAACGAACACAACCATATCGCTCTCTTGAAACTCTCGTGTGTATGTTTAAAAATCTACTGCTGTTCCACGCCAACCAGTCTATATTTTTTGTTGTATATACCTTCGAAGTGAAAGATATTCATTATTATATTTGTTGGTGGTTGGACTCGTGAGTCAGAAACTACTATTAATAAAGAGTTTGTTTTGTCTACTATCCCTGCGATTAGAAGGGCCTTATCTAAAAGATATTTCATTTGTATATGAGAAAAGAAGAAAGTTTATTTTCTAAGAATAAAATAAATATTTTCAATGTGAAGCTAACATTAAGTTTCGAAGAGGAGCTAAACAGAAGAATTTGTTACCATTTACATCAGTTTTCAGACAGTTCACTATACTCTGAAATGGGAAGAAATCAAACTGGGAAACATTTTACTAAAGACTTCGACAGAAAGTGCAACATGTAAATATTGCAAGGTTAAAATAAAGAACAAAGGTAACACAAACGTGTTATGGAAACATTTAAAAGCACAGCAACCTACTATATCAGTGAATCCTAAAAAAAGTTTTAACGAATTTTAGATATTCAATTTTATCATCACAATTTCAGATGCAGGTTTGGATACGAATCAAGATCTGAGATTCGAATTTCGGATCCAGATCCGAGATCCGAATTTCGGATCCAGATACGAGATCCGGACCCAGATCCGAAATCCGGACCCAAATCCGAAATCCGGACCCAGATCCGAAATCCGGACCCAGATCCGAAATCTGGATCCGAGGTTCGGATCCGAGATCAGGATCTGAGATTCGGATCCGAGATCCGGATCTAGGTCCGGATCCGGATCTCACTGGATCCGAAAATTTTTGGCCATCCCTAGTTTGAACCCTTTGCTGCCTACCTCCAGCTACATAGACGACGATAGTAGTGATACCATACGCTTTGATAAATGTTTATTTCGTGTCACTGAATTCACAAAATCTCACATATGCTTATTTCCGTCGGTTTTTAAAATTGTTTTATTTACATTTGATTTAAATATTGGGGAGAAAGAAGCAACCAAATAATGCATCAAGTGTCTACTGTTAGATGCTATGAAGCACATATTAATAACAAAATTAACTTACCTTCTATATCTGTATTTGCTCCTTTAATTCTGTATTTCCTTCCGTGCTGGAAATGTCATTTTTTTTCCGCGTCACTCGCTCCTTTACATCCCCTATTGTAATGTTGTTTTAGTTTTCTTAAAACTACAACAGGATATATATATAGAAGAATCCGCAGTAAAAAAATTGCTGACGACGTTCCCAGCACGAACGGAAATATACAATTAAAGGAACAAATACGGCAGCACATGGTAAGTCACATTTCTTAATATATTAAGTATTTCTACATTCGTCTCGAACTACACCTAAGAATTAATTAGATGGTTACTTTAGAATTTAGCGTCTTTTTAACACCAAAGTTACATGAAACGTAAACTTACACCTTAACGTGGGATCTGAACCACAAAAACTCCCGCCGAAAATCGAACCCTGGTCTCCCACGCCGAAGACGTGTACACTAATCATATATAATGAAATCTTTAAATTTTACGTCCCACGGATATGCCGGTTAGGCTAAAGGAGACGGTGATTATGAGAAATGAATGAAATGGTAAAATGAAAAAAGTTGGACGAAACGAGAGAACCCCGAGAAAATCCACGCACACGGTGTTTGCCAACCATAAAGCTCACTTGGTGCGAACTGGGATCGAACCATGGACCCCATGCACCAGAGGTGAACGCTATTAACCACATACATCACGAGGGAAGGCCTCTAAGTATGGTAAGTGACAAGTATGAAAAACATTAATTGCCTGATTTGTATTCATGTCCTTTGTCGACACCAAGGCTATATATGATGATACTGTATTAAGTGCGGCGGTTCCCAACATTTTTTGACTGACGACTTTACTGAACGTCCACATCGTGACACACTTGTTTAGTCCATTAATATTAACATAAATTGTTTCAATAAGTAGGATTATGTAACACAGCATTATTATTGCCACTAGAGGTGTTGATTGATACAGTTTATCTCAAAACTGATTTCAACTAATTGCTGAATGTTTAATAACTTTATAACTAAAATTTCGCGACTTGCCGGTTGGGAACCTCTGCTGTAGTGCGTTTGATAATCCTTTATCGCGAATCGATCCCTGAATCTCGTGTACAAAAGGCGCGCGCTCTAGGCACTGGACTAGGAAGAAGGGTATGAAAAAGCATCGAATGAACGTATTGATCGAGTTTGATTGAGTCAACATTTGGTACTCACGTCGCCTATATATCTCTATCATTCCAGGACTCTTTGCATTAAGTTGAAATTCACGTAAATCGAATTTTTACCATAACCTAAGATTTGTCGCAAATACGTAGGAAAAATACACAAAAATGCTCTTTAATCATACTGTAATGCTAAAAACTTAATTATATAGTATGATTTAAAGCACATAACCTTTTATTCTTACAATGGCAAGTTCAATATAACTGTTTAATTAGTAAACAACCTCATGTATCACTGATAAGTAATAGTACGTCTTACTTCAGATATAAGTAATGTTTACGAAAGGCATTTATATCGGAAACTTCTTATGTAAGTGTGAATTTATGTAGCTCGGGAACTGTTTGTACTTACAGAAGACTCACCGATATTACATTCTCAATTCAAGTCAGGTACTTTCAATTAATTGTAACTGAAGGAAGAAAACAGTATATACTTTGTTGAAGACTAACCGATTTTATATTTTCAATTTAACTAAGGTAATTTCAGTTAGTGTAATTGAAATGAAATCTTTAAGTTTAACGTCCCACGATTATGACCTTTAAGCTGAAGAAGACGGATGATTAAGGCAAGCGAATGGCGATGGAACAACTGGTAAAATGAGAACGTGGGAGGAAACGAAATTATCCAGAGAAAACCTACGGACACGATGTTGTCCGGCACGAACTTTACTTGTCCGGGGATAGAACGAAAGACCCCTCTTACCAAAGGTAAGCGCTCTACCACTGAGCCATCGCCCATCATAGGACGAACTCATTCTTTATATTCGCGATTTACCTGTTCCTTTGTGCTTCAATACAATAAAACAGACGATTATATTCTAGCATGTTTTTCTATTCGCTATCTTTACTTCAAACCTTTAAAGGAGTCAGCTGCAGTCTAGTTTATTACTAAGTCATCTGCATAAAAATAACATGTTTTGCACTGTTCTTTGCTAAACGGTTATTGTTTCAAAATTTCTATTTTCTGAACAATAGTTTTCGGGTTTAGGGAAAAATATCTGTTTACTTATAGATGAAGTGACTTCGATTTGGACTAGATTTCTTTTTTTATTTTTAGAAAGTTAGATTATGTGTCTGAGTTGTATACAAGGGTTGTATATTCAAATCTAGAAAGAACATAGTTTGATGCATTTTATGAAGAGTTGCTGGTTTAGTAAATGCTACTAATTCTTGGAATGAATCCAAGATTAATGTTTGTTTTATTCATTCAAAAGAAAAAGAAAAGAAAACTTCGATCTAACTAATGTTCAAATATGTGAGTTTCAGGTATATATATCAACTTAATTCATCGATAAAAAAGTACCATGCACTAACTCATCTTAAGATTGCCTGTATAAATTTATAGCGTATTTTTAGATTCGAAACACGAACTAACCTTATTTTCAAAAAGTCTCTCACTGTTGACTGGATGTTAGGCAAAATGCCTATTCTTTAATATTAAAAATATGATCAAAAATAACGTTTTTAAAGTTTATATGGAGGGTTATAGTTTTAATTTAAGCCAATTTTATTTTGCCTATTTCACTTATTCCTACCTAAATAATATTGCCTATTCTATACATTTTCTTCAAAATAACACTTTATTAGGAGGAAAATATATAATTTGGTATTTCAAGAAGGGATTCTGCCTCTTCCGAGAAATATCGGTGTTGTTTGTACTGATAAGATGTAAAACTTTGGACTGTTATCTGTACTGATAAAGTGCTGTAAAACTTTGGACTGCTGTGTGTATGATGTATATAAAATTTGGGCTGTTATGTGTAGTGATAAGTGCTGTAGAGAATCTATTTACCAAATATACATGGAATACATGTCAAGCTTCGTTTTTATATATGCAGTAAAAGAAAATATTAACAAACAGATATGTTTCTGCAGTCTTTGAACATTATCTATGATTTGAATTTATTTTTTAATTGTATTGTGTATTTATGTTCATTATTTCGAGTTACATTTTCGTGCCTATTTACTGCCTATTTTTTAAATTTTCTATTTGCCTGCCTATTTTCCAGGTTTTTAATGCCTAAACATCCGGTATCTAGTGATTAGCTTTTTCAAGCTGTAAGAAAAAGACTCATATTTTGTGTGAATAATGTACTCTACGAGACAGAAGAGTGATCTCATAAAAGAAGCGAAAAGCGATTCAAGTTTTGAAAATGTGGAGGTGAGAGAAAATGAAGGTTAGTCGAACGGTAAACCAGAGAAGTACTGTGGATAGTAGAAAGGAAAGAACAATATTGGAGGTAATTTAAAACAGGAAAATAAACTGATTCTCAAAGGCGTACAAGACGGTACGTAGAACGCAAAACAGGAAAGAGGAAGAAGATTAATGGACGGTATGAAAATGGGTCAAGACAATGAGATTACCTGAAGACCATAGTATACGAAATCTGTTCCATTTGCGGCAAATGACCTCTAGGCTAATGATGGTAGATTACTTATAATAATGGTAATAGAGTGAAACACACTTAGGATTCTAATGTTAGAACAACTTTAAAGTTGTCGTCTTATTGAGACTTATGAAGTTCAGTTAATTAGTAGATTCGTGAAATCGTGAAATATACTGAAAGGTTGTATATAAAACGTCTAATGACTTTATTCTGCGTCAGAAATTACTTGCGCTGCAGTGGTTATCAAGTAGCTCTGGTCTGACCTACTTGCTTGTGTTCACGAAATTATCCTTTCCCGTAGTTTCAACCATATATTGTAGTGTGCAATGGAGTTTTAAAGCAAGATGGTAGGACTCCAGCTCTGTTAAGGTGGGTATGTTCTAATTAATGCAGAAAGGCTTTCATCAGCTCGATCATTGAATATAGTTCAGCTGTATGGAATATGACAGGGCCTACTAATCTATCTGGCATCGACTCGGCCCCAAACTTCTTTCTTGCCATAGTTAGACTTAGAATTCCTGAGTTACGTGATCACTCGAGACAGGATTAATCTCTTTAATGAAACTATGTACCCCTGAGAAACGACGCCGCGCTACTGATTTGCTATTTCTATAGAAGATTAACAATGGTAAAATTTATTCTGAGTTCTTACTATCGCAGATTAACTTTCGAGTTCCTCTGCAGCGAACTCGCTCTCTTAATTTGCTAGCTTACGAGACATCTATGTTATCAATTGTTAAGCGCTCCTTGTTTTACAGACTAGCGCATGATTACAATACTGTTTCAATAGATACTAACATTTTTATTTCTGAACGAAACTTCAGAACTCAATTGGAGAGAATATTGTATATTGAGAGGTGATTTTTTTTATTTTATTATTTATTTTCTTTTCAAATTGTTTTTTTTTTTTTTTTATTTTTATGATTTAATCTTTTTATATGTTGATCAGTTTCAGCCAATTGGACTTGTGCTGTATGAAACTTAGTGAACAAATAAATAAATAAATAAATAAAACACTCTTCCGTCTCATCCCTCTGTGGGGCATTATAAGTTGCTGCCATGTTTCCTTCCTATAAGCAGTCAGTACAGAACGAATTTCTCCCTCAAAATAATAATGCCTGAAACAATGAAAGGAGGCTCATTTTCACTTTACTAAATATAACAATGTAAAATATTACGTACACATGCCGGTAGTAAGTCCCTCTCCCCCCCCCCCTCTAAAATGAACACTGTAGAGAATTTTTAAATTAATTCGAAACTAGATATTAAATACTTACCACCACATTAAATTAAATTAAGTACATTTTACTAATTTTTGCGTAAAATGATACGCTTCTTGCAAGCTGACCAAACATCTTCCATAATACAAAAAATATGTAATTGGACTGAATTATGCATTTATTTTTATTTATTTATTTCTCTTAATATTTGCTGACGATAAAACTTCGTACTTTTGGATTTCTGTAATATTTGAGAGTATATCAAACCTTTTGTAAAAGGAGCTATAGCTCTGTAATTACTAAATAAATAAATAGTTTTGTGGTAATCAGATATTTTTATCATTGCCCCCTGGTATTCATGTTTGTCCCCATTTACGAACGTAGTCATGGTCATTTTTGACGTTATATATACAGATGGTGATCAGAAAAATGGAAACACCTGAACGAAATTGTAACTTACCAGATTAATATGGTGTCGGGCCACCTTCCGCCTTCAGAACAGCCTTGATGCGACGTGGGATGGAGGCATAAAGGTCATGAATGGTAGCAAGTGGAATTTTACACCATTCCTCGTGCAGGGCATCGGCCAGTTTTGTGAGAGAGGATGGAGGTGGAAATTGTCCCCGGAGTCGTGTTTCCAAGACGGACCACAGATGTTCAATTATGTTGAGATCTGGGGATTGGGCGGGCCAGGGAGGTGATGAACTTCATCCCGATGTTCCTCAAACCACGCTGCAACAACGCCAGCTGTGTGAATGGGTGCATTATCATCCTGGAAGATGGCGTCATTGTCCGGGAACAACATCCGGACCATAGGATGCAAGTGGTCTCCTAAAATTGCAACATAATCGTTGGCAGTGATTCGTCCGCTAAGTGTGACCACAGGACCCAATGAAAACCATGATATGGCGGCCCACAACATCACCGAGCCGCCGCCATGTTTCACAGTTGGGCGGAGACACTGCAGATCATAAGCTTCTTTGGGCGTTTTCCACACATAAACACGGCCTGTGGTTGGGAATAGGGTGAAGGATGACTCATCCGACCATATCACACGTTTCCAGTCCTCAACGGTCCAAGTTGCATGGTCGCGGCACCATTTGCGGCGTGCGAAAGCGTTATGGTCCCTGATGAGCGGTTTGGCCCGTGCAACACGATCCCGTAAGCTCATGTCATGTAATTCGCGGCGGACTGTGATTGTCGAAACAGGGTGGGGGAGGTGCTGATTGAGTTCCTCCATCACTTGCTCCGCAGGGGCACGACAGTTTTGCGTGACAACGCGCTTTAATACCCGGCGTGACCTGTCACTCATGATTTTCTTCCGCCCACTGTTCCGCTTCCCCGATGTGGTTTTCCCGTGTGTTGTGTAGGTCGTCATCACCTTCGACACTGTCCCACGCGACACACCTTACACAGTAGCCACTGCCGTCACACTCACTCCACATAACCGCGCACCAACAATTTGCCCTCTTTGAAAATCTGAGAGGTTTCCCATTTTACACTACCTCCGTCTGTTGCAGCCACTGAACACTGTTGTTCCACTGCGCCTGACGTAGTATGGAGACCGACCTAACACACCACCAGCATCGTCGGTCCGGGGCTGCGGGCGCCACGACACCACTGCCAACCCATACATCTGACGTGTTGAAAACTACAGGTGTTTCCACTTTTCTGATCACCATCTGTATATACTGTAAGTCTTTCGATCTCAATACACTGTCTTCAAAGCAAGAAATCAAAGAAAAAAAAGACAAAACATTAAATATCAAGACTACTACGTAAGATCAATTTGTGAAATTGCAAAAGTTACCTTGTATATATGGATGGGAGAAAAATTTCAAGGTGTGTTTCCTTTAATGGAAAAAACGGCAGGAGTCCTGAGTACAGAAGAAGAATAAGATGAACAACCCTTTTCATTGAAAATAATAGCTGCACGTGTGGGTTCTGTAATAAACGAAGTCATATTTATATTTCTTGAAATTTTCCAATCTTTATATATAAATCTTTATAAAGTTTCACTAAAGTATAATCTCCGATTTCATAGCAAATCCTGTTTAATCTTTACATACTTACTATACCTGTGAATTATTATTCTTTGTTTACTATTTCGTAACTCAAATGCATGATCAAAACATTAACTATTATTACTATAAATCTGTAAAATGAATTTTCAGCGACTCCTCTGAGGTACTTAAAAACAATTCCTGAATTGTGAATGTAAATAAAATCCATTCGCATTTCTTTGACTTTATATTTTAAAACATTTATATGACTGTTTTGTATTATATGAACATTTTTTTATTTTCATTATGTACTTTAAGCTACATTACAAAATATTAGTGTATTTCTTATGCGCTACCTTAGTACATGATCCACCTAAAGGCCATCTGGCCGGTCAAAATAACTCTTTGTGGACTGCATACTAGAAGATTACACAATTACACATTATTATTGTTATTATTATTATTATTATTATTATTATTATTATTATTATTATTATTATTATTATTATTATTATTTATTATGTTAAAAGCTTTAAATCAGTAGTTATATAAATGAAGCGAGCGTAAACAAGATTCTGCTACTAGACACAACATGAGTTTGCACATATATATATTTGTGTGCGTCGGCTTCACAATAAGTTAACAAAAGGAAAAAGAATTCTAACTCTGCTGAAATCTAAAAACTAAAATTTACCATTTGAAATGCATCCAAGTATTTTGCTAGGTTTTGTCTTAGAAAATTAATAAAGTAGCTTTTAGTTTCGACTCGTAGCTTTTCTGTGCTCAATTCTTACAGGGAAAAGGTTAAAATGAATCACACAACTGATGCAAGGAAAAACTGCATCATGCTACTAACTTCACAGTTGTGTGTTCTGTAATAGCCTCTAGCCTTCCCCGCTGGCCTAGTGGCTAGTGTATGCGCATCCGGTGCAAAAGGTATTTTGTTCAATTCCCGATAGGAGGGCATTAAACGCATTCTGGTAGTTCCGATTCAACCGTAAATAGTATATCAACGCCTCATAAAGCCTCAGTGCAGAGAAGGGATGTTAAATTTCAAATAAACAAACGATACAACAGCGTCCGAAAATTTAACCATATTTCATACTGAAACGAATAATTTAAATATAATAATGATTTAAAGGAATGAATAAAATAAAAATAAAACTACACAAAGATTTCGAAATTGAAATAACAGTGAAGTATTGATCTCTTACGCTTCCTTGAAATATACATAGAAAAATTGAAAACAGAAACTATAATTGAAGAATATTTCGAAATATGAACGTATAATACAAAGTATAACGTTAAAGCAAGATTAAAATGTGATTATTCACACTTAAAATATTCAAAAGACAGTATTCCTTTACAAAACAAAAGGAGTAAAATTCGTTAGTTGGTGTCCTGCAAAAATACATAAAATTTCAAAAGTTTACTTGAAACAATGATGATTTAATTATATTTTTGAAAGAAAATCTCCAAGGTACGAAATAGTTTAAAAAAAAAAAAAAAAAAAAATCAAGTAGTGCAATGCAAAAAAGTTGTAACACGGCATCAACGTAAGTCTTCTACTTTAATTTCAATCGATCTCCTTCCAAAAACACAATTAAAACAACTATTTCAATCTTCAAATAACCAATAGCAACTCATGTACATTGCGAATAAAACAACACATAAGTTAAAAAATGACGCACAATACTATGACATCCACCTCAGACAAATGCTTAAAAAAAAACACACATACATCGTACAATATTACAACAATAACCAATCGCAATACTAACTAACTAAACTAACTAACTCTATGGCCTATGGAACCCGGAGGTTCAATGCCGCGTTCACAAAAGCTCTCCACTGACTTCTATCCTTAGCTAACTGCATCCAGTTTCTACTCTGTATTCCAATCTCTGCGAGATCCATCTTAATATTGTCCTCCCATCTGCGCCTAGGTCTTCCTAATGGTCGTTTTCCGATTGGTCTTCCAGTCAAGACTGAAAGCGTTCCTACTTTCTTCCATTCTAGCTACATGACCTACCCATCTAAGCCTCCTAGACTTGACGACCCTAACAATGTTGGGTAAACCATATAACTTATGTAGTTCCTCATTATGAAGTTTCCGCCATTCCCCATTCCCGTTCCTCTTGGGTCCGAATATTCGTCTCAGGATCTTGTTCTCAAATACTTTCAGTCTGTGTTCTTCCCTCAGAGTAAGTGACCATGTTTCGCAGCCATACAGAACTACAGGCATGATTATCGTTTTGTATATTTTAAGCTTCAAATTTCTCGACAGAATTCGCGACGACAAGAGATTTTGAACCGAATAGTAACACGAATTCCCTGCTTTTAGTCGACATTTAATTTCTCCGTGAATATGATTTTCCTCTGTTAATATTGTTCCTAGATATTTGAAAGTATCCACTTTATCAAAAGTATTATTTAGTATTTTAACGCATCCATAATTTGCTGTATTCCGGTCCCGACGCACTTCCATGTATCCGGTCCCGACGCACTTCCAATCGCAATACTTAACCCTTTATTTGGCACTGTTGCTCTCAAGCAACATCGCATTCTATTGCTTTATCCGCACGAATTTTACAACTTCAGTGACCATTTAATTGGTATTATTGTTTTCATACCATATTCATATACATGATTTGTGGGTCGCTTGTTTAGATATTTCTAATCTTCGTCAACAGGGGACAGTCAAATTTAGTATTGTAGAAGCTTTATCTCCTACGTTATGCGAAAGTTCTTTTTTTTTTTTTTTTACTTCTTTTTTTGTTTTGTTTCTTGCTCTGTAGGAAGATATTTCAATTAAACTGCTGCTAATTACTGAAAATATTCTTATGATATTTGAGGATAATAAGGCAATGCTGCTTAGCAGCAACACATAAGACCTACTTTATGGCAATGTTGCTTTGAAATAAACATCTTGTATTTTGTAACACAAGTACAAAAATACTTTACAAATTACGAAATTATGATTAGGGAAGACATGGTTCAACCATAAAAGCAAACTAAATGTTTTAATGGTAATGCTATCAATGCTTGCCAATTAAAGGGTTAAAACCATGAATCATTATATAAGTGTGCTAACAACTCACTCTCAACCAAACCCAAACACACCATCTCGAAGTACGTATTAATTTGGGTTCAAAACATTCTCTATGGAGTGACGGAAATAATAGAAATCAATGAATAAATACAAAACTAATCTTTATGTTGAACTTCTTTTTAACACGAATAAGTTGACAAAAGGCAAACTAGTAAAAAATTACTCTCACGAAGTGTGTATTCACTGAACAACAAAACATTCCCACAAAAAAAGAGGAGCAAGTGAGACAGCAAACATTGACGACAAGACTTAATATACAGTAAGTAGTTTACATATTAAGGGAGGGTAAGCCCATCCCTTCTCCCATCACAGAGTAAAGACTAGCATTATTATTATTGAAATAAATATTTGGCTATGTTTAACAATTTTACAATAACAACGTAAAACACCAACGTCACCGAACTACTTTCATAACAATCCGCCTCACAACACTAACTAACGAACCAGACCCAACAGAACTACCTTCAAATAATTCTTGGGTAAATGGATAGCGTTCTAACTTGTAGTGCTAAAAATCGGAGTACACTCCATATTACATTGGTATGTGGTTTGATTCCACGTTACATTGTAGATCCATGTCCCATATATATAGGGGCACGAGTTTTTCGCACTAAGAATTTGAAAATTTCGCGAATCGTTTTTCATATTTCGCATTTTGTCGCATTTTCCAAATAAAGTTTCGCATTTTGTGGAAAAGATATTTCCTGACATTTTAAAAATTGTTCCTTTTATTCATAGATCACTACAGAAATAAACCATTAATTACCTAAAAACAAAATACACTGAACATTTCACTTGACACTGTAAGTTTCACTTATAGAAAATTAAGCATTAAACATAACCATCTTACATGTTTCAACATTTTCCTCCTTCATTGCTCTACGTTTATCACTTATTACAAATCTATGCCATTGGTTAGTTAATTAAAACGGCTCCTCCCCATCCAGCTGCGATGGTGATAGCTAACGCGCAGCACGTTTTCTATAGTCGTGTCCAAATCACCCAAAATGCACCATTCATGTCACGTTCTACAGTTCTGTCAGAGGAAAACTGGCATTTTTAAATTGATGAAAACTTATTTTTAAAATTTCGCGTTATATCGCGTATTGTTAGAAATTTCGCGCTTTATCGCGCAACGGAAATCAATGGAAACACACACAAAATATCATAAAACGTCAAAGAACTGGAAATCACTAAATTGTGAAGCATTTCGTTTTATCGCACATTGCGAAAATCTTGTGCCTCTACATATATCCTTGGTGTATTATTATTATTATTAAAGGTACATTGAACTCAAACCAACACTTGCAACTTACAATTCTAATTAGATCTGTGTGTGCAACATTGTGGTATAAATCTTCCAAACTTTCAATGTATATTTTGCTCCCCTAGCTACTTGATTTGATAGGATGTAGATTACATACTAACAAATTGTACTTACCAAAAACACCCATGTCACAATTCCACCGTGAACGTTTCGCTAAAAAGTTATTGCCCATCCTTAGAATAGATCCTTTCAGAAAATTAACGGTGCTACACGAACTACATTATTGTTGATCACTTAAGCACTTTCAAATAGTAATGTTTCAACAAAATTCTCCTTGTACTTTATATCTTCTATTAATGTACACTAACCTATGTCTTGTAAAGCTGGCAAATTATAAATTAATAGAACATTGAAATCTCACTTGTTTCATCTAGGTTTCATTTTAAGGGCAAGATAAAAAAAAAAAAAAATGGATACAGATTTTAAATTTTTAGGTCATAGCGAGTCCTAAGATTTTAAGGGCATATTTCAAATTTGTAGGTCAGAAGATGCCAAGGTTCTCAAGGCCCAAACATGTTTATCAGCGAAATGAAAAATAGGTGAGATATTAAATCAATGTCTGATTAATTGTATTAATCACCAACTTTAAATGGTATAGCTTAGTGCTCAAGAATAGGAGATAGGAAGGTACAAGGATAATTTCATGAAAACATTATTACTAGAAGTGCATAAATGGCTGTATACGGGAAAGGAAATGAAATGAAACCTTTGAGTGTTACGTCCCACGGTTATGCCGGTTAGGCTAAAGGAGACTATGAGTAATGAATGAAATGGTGGAATGAAGAAAGTGGGAGAAAACGGGAGAACCCCGAGAAAACCCACGCACACGGTGTTTGTCCACCACAAAGTTCACTTGGCGGGGGCTGGGATCGAATGTATACGGGAAAGGTTATCAACAGTCATATAATTAGTCTTGCAACGTTAGTATTCTGAGAGTATCCGTGCTGAGAATGGCAACAAAGCAGTATTCTGGAACACTGGTCCGCATCCCCATTGACTTCTAGTAAGGAAAGTAATTAACGTGGCTACTAACCTGTCTTCACTCGTTACCGCTCGCTGGTCATTACTATGTGAATTGAGTATTGAGCGTTGATAAAGAAAGGAACTAACATGGCTACTAACCCACCTAGTGTTCACTTATGTCTGCAGGTCAGCATTCTAAAACCTCCCCTAGTACCCTAGCAACAATCTCTTGCAGGTCGCGCTGGCTCAGTGGTAGAGCTCTGGTGAGTGAGCTTTGTGTTGGACATACACCGAGTGTGTGGACTTTCTCGGGGTTCTCCCGTTTCCTCTCACTTTCTTCATTCCACCACTTCATTCATTTCTGATCATTACCCTCTCCTTTAGCCTAGCCGGCATAACCGTAGGACGTAAAACTTAAAGATTTCATTTCATTTTCACGATCTTTTGCCAAAATTTTAGTTGTAGAATTGTAATCAGGGTGTTTTTGGTAATTAGACTCTTAATAGTAATGAAATGCTTAGTTAGTAACAAAATGTCTTACTCAAAAGCTTGAAACTATGAATTTTTACATGACTACTACTAAACATCATTACATTGTTCAATTTTCTTCCCGTTTATCAGTAATTATAATGTAAGGGCAAAAATACACATACCTCTATGTAACATTTTTTTGTGATTTTGTCGTTGAAATTACCCCACACTGTATACTCTTCCCTGTTAAACTCCTTAATTAGCGACGAAACCTTCTGGATTAACCTGTCGTCATCCACTTTAATATCAATGTTAATTGGAACGTTAGGAAATCTTTGGAATACATCTTTCAGTAACGGAATTCTTCTTTCTTCAGGATTTTCCGATCCACAATACGTATAACCTAAAAATAAAGAAACATATTTGATAAGAAAAGGAGGAAAAATGTTAGATTTCTTTCACGCATATTACTAGTCAGCAAATCTTAAGAATGAACCGCGAAATAAAACAAGATAATTTGCATGTGCCGTATTTTCTCTTTGCTTACTCCGACTGTATAACGGATTACCTAAAAAAGGCATGCCAGTATATCTCAAAAGACGGAAGTACGATATGCCCAACATACCTATTATTATTATTATTATTATTATTTAATTTAGTATATGTGTAATGTTGAATGCTCATGCAGAAAACTACAAATCTGATCCGAAAACTACAAGTCTACAATAGTTGTATGCCTTGTAATGCTGAGGACACTGGTTTCTGATTGAAATTTGTTAGTAACTGCTGGGTCAGTTTAAGGAATCGTTAGAACATTTATTTTCAAATTGCATAAACCAGACAACTATTTTCAGGGCCTACTTTCTAATTAATTACGCGTGAGATAAATATCTCTCCGTTATGAAGACGTTATTAAAAAAAGTGAGGGCTCTTATTTTTGCCGAAAAAAAAAGTTTGTACTATGGACGTGTCTGTTAAGGCTAGTTTCACTATATGTTAGAAGTAAATACTAAAGAACAGTCTAATTGGTTATTTGGATAGAAAGTAAAAAGATTAAGCTCCGTATCTATAAATCTCCCCTAGTGTTAAGGGAGACACCTAAAAAGATCCTATAAACAGGTATTAATAAACCTCACCTTCACCCTAGCAATCCCCTAGGTGTAGTCAAAACCTGGGGCCATGTCGAAGCATATAGGGAAGACAATTTGTGCTTTTTTTTTTCTTTTAATAATCTGTTAGAAGAGAAGGAAATTTGCAATATGGAAAACGAACGAAGATTCTTTTAACCTCATAAATTTTGTCCAATGTATCACGAACAGGCATGGGCTAATACCTCGCAATTTTCATTCTCTTCGGGCATTACAAGACGATATGCACTCTAGTGAACCACGCACGAACTCCATACAAACAACTACAATTCATAATCCACAAACAGGGCTTCCCGATCTCAATTCTTTACTGTTATGAACATAAATGTGGGAACGCAAATGGTTGTTTGTATATAAAGGAAAATATACAGTAATTGATAGTCATAGCTTATACTCCACTCAACTTTTTAAAAAAAATGACATTTCAAAATTGTTTATTAATTATGTAACATTAAGAAGAAAATTTTATTACATTTCCTTATTACAGAAAACTTTATTACATTTTATTTATTATTTTATTTCCAGCCTTCACATCACAGCTTATGCGTTAAAACAGCGTTGTTACATCTCAATTCCGTAACCACCTAGGTTCTTACTTAGTTTGTTAATGCTGTTTCTAAGCGAACCCCTGGATGTCCCCTCGATGGTTAACACTTAGAGAAGAAACTTAGGAAAGATTTATAAATATGTGTCTAAGTGTATTTGTTACGCAGACGCTAAGGCTCCTACGGTTAAATCTAAATCGAAAGTTGACGTTGTCAGAAAGCTTCAAAAGCTTGAAAATAAGTGAAGAAAATATAAATATTAAAAAAGACGAAGTGATTGCATGAATGGAACTGTAGAAAGTAAAAGAGTTTAAAGGGTGGATAGTAGAATAAGTGAATACTTTCCGGTATTTGTAGACTACTATTTAGAAAACTACCGTCTTACATGGAGTGCTGAGGGAGAATTTTCTCCCATTAGTTCTTTTAGCGTGATGGCGGTAGTAAGAAGCAGAAGATATTATTTTCAGTGTTGTCAATTGGGAAAACATATTATTACTTACGCACAACCTTTATTATTTATTTACTTTATTTTAAGGCAGTTTTAACGTCCCATGCTGATAATGTTACACTAAGTAAAAGTTAAAGATGGCGGACAGTGTGTCTGGTAGTTTGGATGGTCTCCATATTTCTGGTAAAAATACAGATAACACAAAGTGTGGTAAATGTAAAAGAATATTGAAGAACGGTATAAAGTGCGCAAGATGCCAGGAATACTTTTATTTTCGCAAGTGCAGCTTGATTGACAAAAATACTAGTGTTTTAACTTGGGTATGCATCCCGTGTAGTAGTCGAGAGGAAACAAAAGACAATCAACAAGATGAAATGTTATTTTCAGTTGAAGTTATATGAAGAACTATCGTCGTTAAGAAAAGTTGTTGAACTCTTAGGACAGGACGTTCATAAACTTCAACACCAAAGACAGTTACAGAGTATCGTTACTGACTGATGATGATGATAGTGCCAGGCTAAATAGTAAAACCTGAAGTGACGTTGTAAGAAAAAATGCTAAAGTTCCAGAATCAACCAAATACACTGTATCACCTCAGAGTACTTCTTTATTTCAAAATCAGTATGTTCACAAAGGCGAAGCTGTCATAAGAAGTGAAAATTTTATTGCCTCGTGTGATGTAGTAGAATTCTCTAGTCCTGTTGTTAAACAAAATTCAAATATGTCCAACGGCGTTAAAAGTAATAAATGGACTACAATACCGGTGAACAAGAGAAAGTCGAATAAATGTAATGACAGTATGCAGTTGTCAACCACCCCACTAAGAAATCGATTTCTTGCCCTTGACGTTGAAGTATTGAGTGTCAAAAACAAACCAGTGGATAATTTTAGTCTTCCTTGTACAAAGAAGAATCGTGTTCAAGACAAGCAAGTAAAGGGCCCGTCAACAACGGGTATGATTCGCATATACGCTGACAGTCAAGGAAGTATTGTAGCCTCTAGAATTTACCATCAAGGATATCAACAAGTCAAAGGAACTATAAAACCAGGTGCAACCTTCAAGTATGTTAGTACTGAAACTACTCACGAATATGCTGATATGGGTGTAAAGGATCTCGTAGTCTTTCTAGCAGGTACGAATGATATTGCGAAGAATGAAGCCAGTGTATTCCTACAGACACGAAGAAGACGACTACTAGTTTTGTTAGTTACTAAACGACTACTAGTTTTGTTAGTTACTAATGTTCTTATTTTCACTGTACCTTATCGCTATGATTTACCAACGTGGTCATGTATTAACGAAGAAGTGAAACGTGTGAATGAAGAAATCTACAAGCTTCCCAAACATTTCAGAAATGTCAGTTTAGTTGATCTAAGTAAAATTGGCAAAAGGTTTCATATTACACATGGATTTCATCTTAACGCATGAGGTAAGATGTATGTAAGTAATGAAATAGTAAATGTTGCATGTCAAGTACAACCAAATATGTGCAAGGGTAGAATAGTAATGGAGTGGCATGAACAGGGAAACTTGTAAATGAACCTGTCTCCATTGTCATGCCAGAGTAAGTCTCACTATGGAGTCAGGTTAAACATTCTACCCTTGTACAACCTCTTGAATGTAATTTGCATGACGTTGCAAATAATGTAAAAAGCACCTGTACAGAACACAATAATTCAAAGCTTTTGCTGTTTCATATTAATATTCAATCCATAAGAAATAAGTTGTCAGAACTAGATATGTTTTTAAATGATTTTCCGTGTCATATACTCTATGTAAATGAACACTGGCTAGTAAATGAAGAAATTAGTATATATGTACCTACTAATTATAAATTAGCTGCCATCTATTGTAGAAAGACAATGATTCGTGGGGGAGTTGCGATCTATCTAAGACTAGATACAGTAGTGGAATATAAAATATTCGACACAAGTATGTTTTGTATAGAAGGAGTAATTGTCATCATATTCAACAATATTAAGCTAATAGTTATCTCAATTTACCGCATCCCTGACTCAGATCTAAATGTGTTTCTGATGCAGTGGGAAAAGCTTACGAGTTCGATCGAAAGGTATAAGGATTATAAAGTTGTGTATATGGGTGACATAAATGTTAATGTCAAAATTGACAATTTAGGTACAAGGTCAGTATGTGATACTCTTAGATCCTTAGGGTATTACCACGCAAACGACCAACCTACAAGAAAAGAATCCTGTCTTGATAATGTCATAACGAATGTAAATAAAATTAACATATCCTGTGGCACTATAGAACCATCTTTGTCAGATCACAGTGGTCTTTGGCTCATAATGTCTACAATTGATAGGGGTGAATCGATTACTAATGAAATAAGCTATAGGTCCTTTCGATGTTAAGGTCTGTTTTAAGTGAAATTAACTTAGACGAAAAGATACTAGAATGTAATGACGTTTCATCTGCCTGGAATAGTTTTGTAATTATAATTAATAAGTGGGTTAATCATTGCTGTCCAAGAATATTTAGAAAAGTTAATTATGGTAAAAAACAAAATAAATTGGTACACTCCAAACCTAGCTAAACTAAGGGAAACCAATATTAATTTACATTATAGGGCTAAGAATGGTGATGTGAAAGATAAAGAGAGAATCTACAGGAAAGAATTACGTCAAGCAAAAATTAAGGCTAATGATGCTTTCATATCTAATGCTAACAATAAATGTAAAGCTGCTTGGTCTGTAATAAAAAATGAAATAAGTAGTGGAACTGTAAATGAACCAGTGGGTATTACGCCTGACGAATTCAACAATTTATTTGTAAATAACGTAAAAAATGTAAAAAAAATAATGTCAGTGGTAACAAAGACCCAACTATGCTAAATATGAGACAATCGGTGTCAGTGGTATTTAACTGGACGCAAGTTAGTATAGACGAAATATTAAAAATGGTGTTGAATATGAAAAACTCTCACTCCGAAGATTTCTATGGTATATCTACTGTAATACTGAAGCATGTAATTGACATTATTCTCCATCCTTTAACGTACCTTGTAAACTGGACTTTATGTGAAGGAATATTTCTTGATTGTCTCAAAATTAATATTACTGTGCCTGTATATAAAAAAGGTGACGAAACAGACCCTAATAATTATAGACTGATCTCGCTAGTGCCAATTTTTTTCTAAAATTATTGAACATTGCATTAAAGCCCAATTGTCTTAATTTTTTGAACAAAATTTCTTAATAAACAATGCACAATTTGGATTTAGATCTGGACTTTCCACTATCAAAGCTGTAGAGTCTGTCGTCTCAGAAATAATTAATGGATTTGAATCTTGCTCCTATACTTGTGCCGCTCTTCTTGACTTAAATAAAGCCTTCGATTCGGTACCACATGATATTTTAATAACTAAATTACAATCTTACGGAATAATAGGAATCGAACTCGGACTGCTAAAATCATACCACAACAATCGTTGTCAAATCGTTAAAATTAAAAATACGAGATCTAATGGCCTTAAAATTCTAACTGGTGTACCTCAAGGTTCGGTTTTGGGGCCTTTTCTCTTTATTATTTATATGTATGACTTGCCAAACTACTTACCGTGTAAATCCGTCCTTTATGCTGATGACACCACTCTAATAACAAATGATAAAAGTTTAAAGGTCCAGCAGCGTAAAAATATGGAAGCTGTAAAGATGTCTTCTCTATGGTTTCAATCCAATGATCTAGTTTTAAATAATTCCAAAACAGAAATATTCTATTTCTATCTGAACAATCTCACATATAACTTAAATAGCTCCAAATCAGTTAAGCTATTAGGAATACGTTTGGATAGCACACACACAAGAACTATGTATAAAGCTTACTAGGATTCTCTATCTGTTGAGGAAGCTTAGAAGAAGTGTGGGACATGAACTAATGAAAACATCATACTACGCTTTCTTTCATTCCCACTTACTATTGTGGAGTAATTCTACTGGAGCTCATTTTATTTTCAAATGGCAAAAGAGAGCGGTTAGGTGTATTGAAGGCTTACCAGACACAGTGTCCTGTAGGGAACTGTTTAAAAAATATCGATTCATGACTGTACCATCTATATACGTTTACAACTGTTTAATGTTCGTGAAAGAGAACCCTGATATGTTTTCTGTACTTGGAAATATACATGAATATAATACTAGGTCTAAGTTTAGCATTGATACTCCACATGTTAGATTATGTAAGACACAACAAAGTTACAATGGTATAAAACTCTTTAATTTGAAAAAAAAAAAAAAAAAGAAATGAAATCTTTAAGTTTTACGTCCCACGATTATGCCTGTTAGGCTAAAGGAGACGATGATGATGAGAGATGAGTGAAATGGTGGAATGAAGAAAGTGGGGGAAACGGGAGAACCCCGAGAAAACCCACGAGCCCGATGTTTGTCCACCACAAAGTCCACACGGCGCGAGCTGGGATCGAGCCAGGGACCCCAAGCACCGGAGGTGAACGTTCTATCATTGAGCCACCGCGCCCCCTCTTTAATTTGCTCCCTGAAACTACGCATGTAATGAATTTGACAAATTTCAGAAGATATATTAAAAATATGCTTATTGACTCTACTGTCTATATAGTTTGAAAGAGTTTGAGGAGTGCATGATGATCAACTCCTAGTATAAAGTTAGTGTAATAGTAATATTTATTATTGAATTACTGAATATTCGTTGTTATTGTACTTATTATTATATTTATTTCTTATATATTATCTTCTATTATTATATGTATTAATTTTATTCCTGACGAAATCTATTATAACATGTAGTTGTTCAATGATTAATAAAGTATTCTATTCTATTTTATTCTAAAGGCAATGATAAATGAAATGGGAAGAAATAGTTATCAGAATGAAAATGCACCTAAAAGGGAAGGCACAACTCCGGGAAAACCACACACTGTTCATTACAAAACCTACGTTACACGTCCAAAACTTTAGTTACCATTCATTTTTTGAAATACTTGTGTATTCTATACACAATTCCACGAGCCTGCTCTTTCAGAGGCTTACATCTTTCACTGTTGATTATAGAATAAATTACGTTCTCAGTTTTTCTAAATCAGCTAAGTATGAACCACACAAAAATACACTACACCGCATCTCTGCGCAGAATTAAATATAATAACGCAGGCAATCGGTAGTTCGAACATGGCAAGCTTACGAAGGAAAGAAAAGCATGAAGTGAGGTAGGACAGTAGACAGGCAGCTGAATAATATACCGTTTGATAATGAAGGTCATTCACTGCACATTACAGGAAGATGCAAATGTCAAACTTAAAGTATGTTTTGTAGTTATGTATTTAAAAAAAAAAAAAAAAAAAAAAAAAAACCTTATTTAACAAGGCATAGTAAATACTTCTTTAATACACAAGAATTTCAGGCTTAATTCTCAGTAGCATGTGACACATACTTTTGAGTTAATAGTATGTTGTGATCCATACTTCATATTACTAGGATTCATTATACCACCTAGGTAATTTCTAAGATTAATTAAAAATTTTTAAAAAATCTTTCAATGTATCCTTTTCTGACCAATTGCAGGTTACACATTTTTTGAAGCACTGACCAAACGAAGATTTCAGGGAAGGTAAATCAGAAGCCTGTAACTTGAAAATCATGACAACATGGAACATTGGATATATATAAAATAAATAAATAAATAAATAAAATAAAAAAATATTCCATTTCATACATTGTGCAAGAATAGGGAAGAAATTCCTCGTATCCTAATTTCTAAGTTGTCAAAATCTGTTGCAGAACAAGTAGCTGTACTGTACCGTTATCTACAATGTTACTTTTATTTCTAAAATAAACTAATTATATGCATAGTCTTTAAGAAATATCATCAACACGTAACATTCTAAAAAATTAAACATTTAACTATCATCCAAGCTGAGAAATCTAAGTACAAGCATGCCAATTTTTAATTTAATTTTACTCATTTTTTATGACAATTACAGTATTTATGGAAAGAGAATTCCAAAACCACTGTTATGTGCGTAATGAATTGAAGTCTGAGTATTTTTGGCACGCTTTTACGGAATATCCAAACAAATAAATTATTTAATATATGTTGTCTTTCTGTCTTAAAAAATTCTTTCTTTGCTCTAAACTAAAACCATAAACGACTTATTTTTAGTGTGAAACTGAAAATTCAAAATAAAATTTAAAAGCACGAAAACATAAATCTTACATATTTATTATATAAATCTTTGAGAAAAAAATTTAAAATGTAATACATAAACAATTTAATAGTCTATCAACAAAACAGAAAGAATGCGTCCAAGTTTAGCCCCAATTTCGTCTCTCCCTGAATTTGCCCGAACGTGATTACAAGCGATAGCTTCCGATGCGTAGAACACGCCTGTTAAGGAACCAAAGTGGTCAGATGCGTCGTTCCTGAGATATCGTGTTCCAAAAATGTGAGATGTCACGAGATAGCGCCAGCATCGAGGTTGAGAACGACGTGGCACTTCAGTTTATGAAGCTCAATCAGAAACATTCTCATCATCGGAAGCATTTTCAATGCGAAGAGAAACGTTGGACTATCTATGACTGGGCACAACAAACTCATAGTTGTAGCCGTAAAAGAAGTACCAAATAATGGTGGTTATGTGTGAACATTCTACTGTACGTGCTCCAGACTCGCAACAATGAGCTTGATCAACGAGTTCAATATGATACGGAGTTATATCTGTGACCACTATAACGTGATAGCTTCGCACTTTATAGAAATACCTTCGAGGCATTAAGAGGCGATCTTGCAACTGCGCCTCAATACTGGCGCCATCTCGGGGCATCTCACACTTTGGAACGCAATAACGCAGAATGGTGCATCTGACCACTCTGGTTCCTTCAAAGTCGTGTTCTATGCATCGACGCTATCGCTTGCACTCAAGTTCGAGAAAATTCATGGGAGATGAAATTAGGGCTCAAGCCTAATGCTTTGTTAGCCGTACTCTTTGATATAATACTCTCTTTCAGCTCAAAATTGATTTTATTCACATCCCCAGTTTTATGGAGAAGTTTCGTTTACGATAGTCAAGTGTTTTAAGTTAACAATTGGTAATTTCTGCATTTTAAATTTCAATGCCAATTTCATCAGCGGCACAGAACTAAATGGGATATCCCAACAACGCTGCAAATGACATGATTATCTACAACGTGATTATAGATGTAGGAAAGATGTGTGATTCATCATAACGAATTGAGTATGCTATGCTGTGAAATTCATAGTGTTGGTAGTTCTATTAGTCACACAACAAAACAACAAGGATTTTCCAGAGTACTGGCATTTGATGTAAACAGTACAGTTTGCAGTATTTTTATAACCTTATCTTACGGCAGGTTATAATGTTGAAGGACCACATTCAATTATTCAGATAGGCAAATATTTATTTAAACTATTTTCACTAACAGTTCTTTCAACTGTAATTCTAGCCTAAAACCCCGACGCTAACTATTATCTCAAGACAAGATAGACAGATGTGTCTACCGACAACAGTAAAATCCACTACGCTGATGACCTCCTTAATTTGGCGGAAAGTTTGAGACAAAATATACAATATATAGCATAACTACACTGAAAGTCCACCACTTGCGTGAGTTGGACAGCCTTTATTTAACCAAGAGTGACAAATTACGACAAGTTTCACTGCAAATGGATTAAACAAGTTGCTTTCAATAATAATAATAATAATAATAATAATAAAGTTATGAAAAGAAAGAAAAGAAAAAGTTTTAAATGTTTTAGTTTATAATTATAGAGCTAATTTTAAGTTTTGGTTTACGTATTGTTAAAAATGATTAACATTTTATGTTACAAATACAATTATCGTCCACTCGGTCGGAAAGGTGTAACCGCTTATTGAGGCCAGCCATCCTGAGTAGGTTTTTCCTGAGTTTTCCTAATTCACACCAGGCAAATGCAGGGATGGTACCTAACATAATGGTCCCAGGCTGCATCTTTCCTCTCCAATTCCCCGGGCAGTGTGGTCGCAGGGGAACGTCGTCCCTCATATGTCTGACAGGCTAACATGGCCCATAGATGCCAAAAACCCAGAAATCTAATTCCTAACCATACCAATTTATGGTCGTTGTTATCGCATCATGTAACATATCAGAAGACAGTTAGTCCAGTTTTTAATCATTTTGTAATCAAAATTGCCCGCACCAACTTCCCGAAAGACACACCAATGGTAAGAGTTACAGGGGTTGTACAAAAAGAATCTAAAATGTTTGCAAAAGTGTAAAAATCATACCTAGTAGGGTGTGGGGCCTCCTTTTGTATCCAAAACAGCTTGGATCCGACGTGGAATGGACGTATTCAGCTCCTGAATCGTGGTGTGTGGAATTGTGTACCATTATTCCTCCAAAACATGCTCCAGTTCCTTAAGGGATGCTGATGGAGGGTAATGAGACCGAACACGCCTTTCTAACTCAGACCACAATGGCTTAATGATGTTCTGATCTGGTGATTGTGGGACCTAGGGTAGGTGTGATAGCTCCTGGTCATGCTCCTCAAACCATGATTTCATCGCTTTTGCAGCGTGACAGGGTGTCAATTCATCTTGGTAGATGCCATCACTATCAGGGAACAATATTTGGGCTATGGGTATAAACTGGTCCCCCAAAATGGCCTCATACGCCTTAGCATTCATCATTTCATGCAGGACTATGATAGGACCTGCAGACAACCACGATATCACTGCCCATACTGTAACAGAACCACCCTCATGCTTTACAGTTGGGAGCAGATAGTCTGTATCATAGGCCTGCGACGGTGTTCTCCATACGTAAACACAACCGGTTGTTGGAAACAAGGTGAAGGTCGATTCATTGGACCACATTACGTGTTTCCACTGCTCATGAGTCCACGCCTTGTGATCCTTGTGGCGTGTTTCCACTGGATACGCCTCTTCGCATTTACTGCTGTGACCAGGGGTTTGGCGATAGCGGCCCTGCCATGAATTTTCATTTTATGAAGTTCCCGTCGCACTGTTTTCGATGAAACCGCGTTCTGTAGACCGGAATTGAGTTCAGACGTAATTTTCATTGCAGTGGTCTTCTTTATATCTGCTACAATCCGTTTTAATGCCCTCCGGTCCCTATCTGACAGGATTGTCTTTCGACCACTCTTGTGCTTTGCAGACGTCGTTTGTCCATGAATTTTGTATGCCCTCCTGACATTGGACACAGTGCATTTCGATACCCCCACAATGTTCGCCACTGTTCCCACTGAAGCTCCAACCAGACGGGCACCAACGATCATGCCTGTTTGGAAGTTTGTCAGGTCGCCCATTTTACCGCACCACTTTCACACCACGACACTCACAGGTGAGATGTTACTGCTGACGGAAGAGGTTTGTCCATATGACACATTGAAAACAAAAAACGATCGCAACCGCAACACGTGTTGTACAGTGGAGGGCCAAACTTACGTGTCCTGTATGAAGTGTTTTCAGATTCTTTTGTCTAACCCCTGTATTTCCATACAAGCAATGTGGCCAATCTCAAAGGCCGTCAGATTTGGTTACAGCTACATGTTTCTTTGCTCTCCTGAAAATTTGACATACAACATATTGCAGTATCATCGACGATATATTATAATTATAATGCTTACCTTTTAAGCAAGACCTTACAGCGAGAGAAGATAACGTGAAAAATAAAGATTAATGTTGTACGCCAGGTCAACAAAGATGTCCATTACCATATTCATATGAAACAGTTTGAAATCAATTCGAGTAAAACCTACGCTTCAGACGTGAGTTCTCTACTACTGAGCTACTGTGGCTCTTTTTAGGGTTAATAAAATTTAAAGAATTAGCACAAAGGAAAACTAGAAGATAGGCAAAAATTAGTAATTTTATAAAATGATATTACGTTTTAAATTTTATATTAGATTTATTGATTAATATTTTATCTGACGATTGTTTCGAGTTCTCTGTTGGGTAAATGGATAATAATTCTTCCCTTTTATGCTGAAATCCGATAGGAGTACATATGCTTCTGATCAAGTATTAAGTATAGGTCCAGATCCGTACGTACAAGGTCTGTACACTAGGCAAATAAACTACTGACAATTTTGTTAGCCTTTGCACTCGCCTTTTTCAGAGTTAAATAATACATAAATGTGGGGAATTCTGAGAATAAATAAATATATAAATAAAATCGTAGTTTGTTAATCCTAAACGAACATCGTTATTTTCAAAAATGGGGAAACTATAGTTCAAGTAGTTAATAATATACAAAAGAAATACTTCGGTTAAATAACGTATAGTGATTAGACTTAAGAAATGTGTAGAAACATATATAAAGAATAATTTTTGCAGGCAGAAAATTTTAGTATTTTCTGACAATAGCAATGTATCTCTTGAAGGAAACTGTCTGGTACTATTGATATACATAAATAAATCTCAAATTTAATATTAGAAATATATTCTAAACCACTATTTCCCAAATGTTCTCTTAGTGCTAAAGAAATTGAAATGAAATAAGTAACGGAGCTTTCGAAACACCTACAGCTGACCAGATGGCTTTTATTTGGTTAATGTATGTCAAATTAACTGCTTCCGTTATTATTCTCTTAATTTAAATAGCTTCCCAATTTCCTTGTAAGCTAAAGCAAGTTTGTGCCCCCACAGAATATCGAACCAGAGATCATCGCGTTAACCATTCGGATACACTGGAGCGCAAACTAAATAAAATATTGTAGAACTGACGTGGTGAATTTATCTCCTGAAAATCGTGCCACTACTTGGAATGTTTGGAAATTGTTGTTTCGAACATAGGTGGACTACAAGATAAGTAAGTAACTCAAGTAGGAACAACATGTTTGAATTATTTTGGATTCTGCTTTACAGTGCGGTCACAAAGGACAGGACTTACTAGGAGGGTCCCAACATCTACTCGGATTTATATTCGAGATGTACCACTCCCAGTAGAGCTGACCCTACTTACAGGAGCACAAAAAGCAAGCGTGCAAGCCATTAAGCTACTGAGAAGCTCTTAGTAATTTTCCTTTTTCTTCTTAAGAAAAGTGTTAGCCGTTCATTAATGGATTTCCCTCAAGCTGAACAAATATACTTCTATGTCTTTGTTCAATTTTACTTTTAAGAGCAACTGCTAATCAAAAAGAAACCTATACATCAAATTATACCAACATTGAGTTGAGAAATAATTCACGAGCACGTTTTTCTTTCTTCAAATTTAAAAATCCATGTAGAAACAAAACGCATTGGCAAATGTTTTTTGTTATTTAAAAAGAAAACTGTTTGCTCTACAAGATAGTATGTTTTGATTTTTCAAAAAAATTATCGGTTTTTAAGTCTTTTCAGAACATTAAAGACAAACTGGAATATCAAGCGGACAAAACTAAGCATTTTCGACACCATTTGCTTTTTGCATTTAATCGAAGCGTTAAGACCCCCAAACTGTTAATGAGATCTGCGTTATGTATGGAGACGGAGCCATGTCTGTAAGTATCACCTGACGTTGGTTTTCGCGCTTCAAGAATGGGAATTTTCATCTTAATGACGGAACACACATCAGTCAACCAACTGACTGATCACTTTCTTCTCGAAAATCCACCAGAGAATTGGCGGAGCAGGTGAATTATGATGCTTAAAAAACTGTACCACCATCACTCAATTGACAAGGTTCAGAAACTCAGCGTTCCGGTGCCACACACATTGAGCGAAAACAAAAATCAATCGCCACAGGTTTTCTCAATGAGCATTGCTCAACACATGGTCACGCGGTTTTCTTACCGCATTGTCACTGGCGATGAAAAATGATATCTTTACGTCTATACGAAGCAGAGAAAAGAATAGCTCAATCCCAATAAACAAGCGACTCCGCGAGCAAAACAAGACCTTCATTCTCGGAAAACCACGTTGCGTGTACGGTGGGAATAGCAAGGCATCACTCGAGGACAACCAAACACTCAATGTGGAGCTCTACGTTCAACAACTGCACTGACTCAACGAAGCAAGTCAGCAAAGAAAACCAAATACACGCAATGGTATTTTTCTGCGACACGACAACGCCCATCCTCATATTGCCAATATGACCAAAGATGCAAATTAAGAACTCGAATGGGAAGTGCTACATAATCCTCCATATTCTTCAGACTTGGTGCCGTCAGATTTTCAACTCTTTCAATCGCTTTGCAAAGTGCACCATTCAATACGGACATGGAATTGAGTTGAACGAATTATTTGGATCAAGACAGGGAGATTTCTATTGCCGAGGCATCGAAAAAATTATTGGTAGACTGAGAATATATTATTGATCAATTTGTTTCAGTTTGTTTAAAATAAATGTGAAAGAAAAAAAAACGCTCAACTCAATATATTGGACAAAGCAAGCAAAGCACCTAGCTTAGTATAGCTTTTCTTGGACTAAGCTGTGAGCATTCATTTGCTTTAAAATGATTTTTTTTACTCATATTTTAAGTTTAAATAATTGTATGTACAAAGACGAGAATCCCTGCTAAACTGACAAAAATGAATTTTATAAGATTTCCTCAAAAATTGATTTCCCGATTGGATAACATGTGACTTGGTGCGCGTGGATTCGTTTCGATTCGATTTCTTATCTTGATTTAGTCTCTGATACAACTTGAGAGTTCCATAAATTAAGTAACAAGGTCCGCTATAAGAGTGATGAAAGTTCTTTTGCTGACCAGTCATCATTTCTCTAAAAGACTCTGACCAGCAATACCCTTTTATAGGCTGTGAAGCTAAAGTAACTTTAATCTTTTCATGGAATTTTTGGCAGATAGTTCGGAAAGGTTTTACTATAATATTTACTTATTATACGCAATTTTTTCAAAGATAAGGTCATTCATATTACAATAGTTAATGAAACTTTTGTAACAAATTATTTGCTCACTAAAAACAGTAAATGTTATACAAAAAGTGAAAAATGCAAGATTGAGCCGAGATTCCAACCCGAATTTCTCGCTTACCGCATCGATGCGTTAACTATTGAACGGATTGTGTCGTGTAATGGTTAATTCAGTATATCTCTTTGTATATCATTTTTTTTTTTTTTTGTTCCTATAGAGAATGTAATACAAAATCGCTTATAAGCTCCACTATCATATATAGTACTGGCGAATGTTATTATTTACAACATAGTGTGTCCATAAAATTACTACCATACTTTTAAGTAGTATTACGTCGTTTTTGGATAATCATATTTAAATGAAATTGGTCACGTTTTAAAGAAAATCCCAAATATTTTTGTGCATGTCAACAATGGACAACAATGTGAATAATGGACGGGATCAAATACATAAAAAGTAAATTCACTCATATTTATTTTCTGATTAGTCGATATGGGTTCATTGTTGGATATTTAGCAGGCATTTGCTGTTTCTGTTGGAGGTCATTTGTGAAGCTTTTATTTATGTTTCTGTACTGTTACGCCATAACGTAAATTTATTTCCTTTCGTTGTGTTGTGTTGTTATTAAAAATGAAATGAAATGAAATCTTTAAGTTTTACGTCCCACGGTTATGCCGGTTAGGCTAAAGGAGAGGGTGATGATGAGAAATGAATGGAATGGTGGAATGAAGAAAGTGGGAGGAAACGGGAGAACCCCAAGGAAACCCACGAGTACGGTGTTTGTCCACCACAAAGTCCACACAACGCGAGCTGGGATCGAAGCAGGGACCCCAAGCACCGGAGGTGAACGCTGTTGTTATTAAAGAAAAAGTTTTAAGGAGTTATAGCGACCCCACAAGAACGAAGTTGGTGTGTTTTGGAATATCACAGCATGCAGAGTCAGGTGCAGGTTAAGCATGCTTTTAGACGAAGATTTTATCAGGCTCCTACACACACTTCAATTTTGAAATGGTACCGTGATTTACACGTCCGGGAATATCTGAGTGAGCGGCTTTCAGGAAGACGGATTAGATGTGTTGGAAATGATGATAATGTCTGTCTTTTACAAGTCGCCGCCGAGGTCTCCTGACTTGTGGTCTGTGACTTCTTTTTATGGGATTACGTAAAGGATTGTGTCTATGCACCCCTACTACCTCGAAACCTGCAAGAAGTGCAAGTTCGTATCAGTGTTGCCATCCAGTCCATTTCATCAGATATGTTGAAGCGCGTGTGGCATGAATGGGAATATCGTCTTGATGTCTACATCGCCACTCGTGGGACCCACATCAAATGTCTATGAGGTATAGTAAAAAAATATTTTGAGTTTTTCTTTCAAATGTGACCAATTTCATTTAAATACAGTTATCCAAAGCGACGTAATACCCCTTTAAAGTACGATAATATTTTTATGGACATGCTGTATAATGCACATACAGCGTAATAGTTACAGAGTGACCAAAGACTGTGATTTTTAAAAAAATAGATGTTTTACAAAAGCACTAGTTAGGTAGGATGTCGAAGGGGCTTTTGAGAAGAACGAAGTAATTTTAATTTAAGAATAAACCATAATAAGAAATATCCCCCAAATATGATTTTCTTTTGTAATTAAAAGAGTTATTTACTATACAAGATTTTCTATTCCTTTAACAGAAACTGAAGAAAAGAAAATTACGCAATAGCAATACCACAGTGTGGCCAGGTCCTTTCTTAAAGGATTAATGGTAGAAATTTGCATGTAACACATTTCCTCCATTGTTAAAATCTATATGTTTAACTGTTTAAGGAAAAACTGCTGATAACGTTCTTTAAAATTTGCTTTTGACAAACGGAATAGCATATTCAACAATGTAGTTAACTTTTCTAGATTTTTGAAATATTTTGGCAGTTCTGCAACTTCTTAGCGTTAGTAAATCTTGAATGAAAAAGAAGTTTCTAAATGTATATTTTACTCAATCTTTTACGAACTACTGCATCGCTAAGGTATTACTACATTGCTGTTACTACTAGTTCTACTCCTACTTCTCAGCTACATATTTTATCATTCAAGGAATAAGAAAGAAAAAAAGTACTACATTCACGACAAAATCATCTCAACAGTACTCTACGATATTCTACTGCAATTGGCAGGCCGCTAAAATTTAGATTTGTTCAGGCTTACTGAAAGGAAGATTGCTGCTGTTATGTATCTCTGAAATGACCTAAAATTTTTTCAACTTACATGATCACAGATCAAAGACTGTTTCGAGGTTTGATGCTTCATAAAAATCTCTTCCTTCCCTGAAAATATGATGAAATATCCTATTTTTACTGCAATAATGCGGTACCCAATGAAATAATCTAACCGAAAATGTATATTTTATGTCATGTTTTAATTTCAATAAAAATCGTCAACTTTGAATGACAATTTCAATATACTGGTCATTTCCAAGATGTGCGTAATAAGTCTTCTCCACAACAACAACTAATGGTAAATATTTAAATTTGTTATGCTCACATAAAATTTAATAACATGCTACGTTTTGGATCGTCATCTACTAAATAATACTACAATTTCAAGGATGTGAAAAAATTTGATATTATTCATCTAATAATAACAATTCATGCGAAAAGTTTTGTGTTAATTGTTGCCTATCTATACTACCATAAAGATTGTGAAACTATAGTAAACTTCCAAGCCGGATTCGGATTCAATATTCAATCCGAAAATGGTAGACCTATCACTTTTGTCTGCAAAAGAAAGATAAGGCCGCAAAACTGAAACCGAAAGTTGTAGGTTTCGGAAGAAAGATGAAAGTAGAGGAAAACTATTCTTAGGACGTTAAATACATTAAAAAAAAATCTTTCCAACTCTTGTCAGGTATTTAACCTGGTATCTTGACAGACAGACGGACAGACGGACAGATTTTACAACTTTCAGTTTTATTAGAATGATAAGGAACAAGAGAGAATATATACTTGCGACATCGAGTCATTATCAAAAACAGCTTCTCGCTACCTATTACCATTTCTTCTGTATGGTGATCAATGATGAAATCGGATATTGTAATTTCTACCGCTTCCGGTTCGAACAGAACCATAGAGGTGAAGAAGAAATTATTTTTGAACGCTTGATTCATATGAGAAAACCATTTATCGCTATCTCTTACCGGTTTTGCTCCATTAAAATCAATATTGAAACCAGAAATGATACTAGATTTTTACCACTTTCTTTGTTGTTGTTATTGAACTTTAGCGTGCCTTGTCAGCACCCAGATTATATGAGACGTGGAACCTATAGTTTAAGGTAAAATCCCAACCAGCCTAATACGTTCAAATTTCAAAGTTCTGACTGTGGGAATCGAACTACGTACCTGATCCAGCAATGGAGCGTGCGCTACCCACTAGACCAGTGGCGTGGCCTCTACCACTTTCGGTTTAGGTCTAACGCACAGAGTGAAAAAGTGACTGACTGACAACCGAGATTCGAAATCGAAACCTCGACATATAGTGTCGATGCGTTAACCACTACGCCACCCAGTCCGCTTCCCAGAACAGCCACTAACTGTCGAGGTCGGTGCTCTGATCTCGGACTAAGTGGATTGTACCACAGACCTCTGCTATGATTGGACAACCCTGTGTCCCACCTCGAGCGTGAATGGTTGTTCTGGGAAGCGGACTGAGTGGCGTAGTAGTTAACGCACCGGCACGGTATGCCAGATGTCCCGAGTTCGAGTCTCGGTCGAGTCAGTTACATTTTTTTTTTTTTTTTTTTGCATTAGAATTCCCACCTATAGAGGATTTGGTATGTAAAATAAAAAATAGGTTGTTTTCTTCTTTCGTTAGTATATATGAAATTACAACAGTCATAAGGTGTTCGGTATACGGATACAGGATTGTCGAATCACAGCAGAGGAAGTGGTAGAGCACCAACTTCGAATTCTTTCCAAGTCTTGATCCGTATTTGACCAGGTATTTTGACAGAGACATAGGAGTTGAGTTGAGTTGATTTTAGTTTACGTCCCTTTCAGCAACGAGGCTACATGAGACGGACCTACTGATTAACGTGGAATCCGAACCACATGAGCTCCTGCCGGGAATCGAACCCGGGTCTTCCACACCAAAGGTGCGTACGCTATCCGCTTAGCCACGAGGGAGCTCAGAGACAAAGGATTCTATAAGACTTTCCATACTCATGCATAGCATAGTTTATAAATCCCAACAATGAAGAAGTTATAATAATGATTTTTAAAATGCCCTCCTTTCAAGATAATTTATTACTGGAATACTACAGATAATTTAACTATTTGGTCTAGGAATTAATTCGTGCGGGTGGACAAGAGATGGCGCAACGAACGGAGCGTCCCACAGTTCCGTGTATCCACACGTGTTGCAAACCCCTGTCATCGCGTATCGTTCGTAGTATAGGGCAGTGGATTAAAGCGTCAACAACACCAGTTTGTAGTTAAGTGAACATGGCGCAATTTGTGCCTGATAAAGTGTTTTTGCGGGGTGTCCTGCTGCATTACTTTAACATGCAGAAAAGTGCGACTGAAAGTCATCGTATTTTGGTGGAAGTGTATGGTGACCATGCTCTAGCTGAGCGAACGTGTCAGAAGTGGTTTGCACGGTTTAGAAGTGGTGATTTCGGCTTGGCAGACCAAGAGCGAGCTGGACAGCCAAAAAAATTTCAAGACGAAGAATTGACAGCATTGCTCGAGCAGGATTCGTGTCAAACGCAGGAACAACTTGCAGCAGCATTAGGCGTTGATCAAACAACAGTCTCCAAACGCTTGAAAGCCATGGGAATGATTCAAAAGATGTCACATTGGGTTTCACATGAATTGAAAGACAGAGACGTTGAAAGACGAAAAACCATTTGCGAATTGCTGCTTCAACGACAGAGCAGAAAGGGGTTTCTGCATCGAATTATTACGGGTGATGAGAAGTGGATCTATTACGAGAACCCTAAACGAAAAAAGGCCTGGGTGAAACCAGGTGAACCAGGTCCATCACAACCAAAACGAGATATTCACTGTGCAAAGGTTATGCTGTGCATATGGTGGGATATGAAAGGTGTGGTGTACTATGAGCTGCTGCAACCGGGTGAAACTATGAATGGAGAACGTTATCGACGACAATTAATGCGTTTGAAGCAATCTCTGGCCAGAACACGACCAGAATGGGAGAACAGACATGATAAACTTATTGTTCAACATGATAACGCTCGCCCACATGTCGCAAAACCGGTCAAAACCTATTTAGAAAATGTCGGATGGGAAGTTTTACCCCACCCGCCGTATTCACCAGACGTTGCTCCTTCGGACTACTACTTGTTCGATTGCATGAACAACGATTTGATTGGACAGCGGTTTACTTCTTCAGAAGATATCGAAACATGGGTCTCTGACTGGATCGCTTCCAAGGATGAGGACTTCTTTCGCCACGGAATCCGTAAATTGCCTGACAGATGGGCGAAAGTGGTGGCTAGCGATGGACAATATTTTTCTTAAGGTATTTATGTATTTTGTGTTTGTACTACAGCTTCAATGTGTGCGTACCAACCGCACGAATTAATTCCTAGACCAAATACTATTACTGGAATTCCATTTTCGCTTATATACACGAGCTTAATAGGGCCATACTAAAGACCAAAAGGATATAAATAGACAAAAAAAAAAAAAAAAAATACTAAACATTAAAAAATGAATAAACTATGAAAACGATTCTAATGCCTTATAAGATTAGGTATCGACTCTTTTTCATATGCTATATACAAGCTTGTATATGTATCTTATGTTCTGATGAATTTCCTTTCTTTACCTATTTTTATCCCTTTAATTTTTTCGATGAAGGTTTCTCACAAGGAAAGTACTTGGGCTCGAACGGTGAATGCGCACAAAAAGCATAGCACGTGTAATGTTAGCATCTCGAAAGCAAACAGTGATGTCCGTTTTTCTGCAATATAGTGTAAACGTCCGCAAGAGCAGGGCAAAGTACAGCATGTGCCATAATTACAGGGCGTTATCTCCTATAGTTCGCGCTTCATCAAACTTTGCTATGGTGCCCTGCTTGATTGTTTTTAACTGTAGTGTACGATTTCCTTTGAACGCAGTCGTGATTTGCCGTTTCTTTGCTACATATTGTAACACGTATTTAATATTGCTTTTTGTCTTCAGTTTCGGGTATCGTTGCAGTTTTTTTTTTTTTTTATATGAGTTGAATCCGCGCACATGATAATCCTCGAATATGTTCTCTAGTGTGATACCACTAAACTGTGCGATCACATTGTCGACATTACACCTTTTCGGCGACGGTTCGTATTCACTTTGGTTACTTTCATTGTCCCTTGCAGGACTTATAGTGTCATTATACGTTCTTACTTCTTCCTCTTCATTCTCTACAGAATCATCACCACTGCGTTCTAATGTTCGTAGACTTTCGGTTTCTAACTGATTTCCATATTTTTGCATAATTAATTCTTCTAGAAAACATGCAAATGTCTCATCTTCCAGATCAATTCCTTCCTAACGATGTACCTTGCATAGCACTTTTACTCCAACCAATCACACTACATTCATTGGATTGATCACCACTCTCCGCGCCACTTGGCGTTTCACTACACATTCAACCTTTCCTCATGCGAAGAACTAGCGTTTGCAGCTTCACTGTTGGAAGTAGTGTAGCGGTAGACATGCGGTGGGCTCTCTCTGTCCCTGAGTAGCGCTATCTATTGGTGCAAATTTACACCATCTGGCAGACAAACTGACATCACTTATCGCTTTAGGGGTACTAACATTATTCATATTCTTATTTCTATGCGTATTTTTTCGGTTGAGATCATTTACTTTCCTGAACGGTCAAATACGCACAAATATGAAAGCATGTGTAATGCTAGCACCCCTGAAGCAAATAGTAATGTCCGTTTTTCTGCAATTTGGTGTAAACGTCCGCAAGAGAATACCATGCTGACAGGTATTGCCCCAGGGGCCACCGTAGTGTCCCAGGCAGGGTCCACCTCACAATTTTCAAATGGTAAGGTGGATGAAGTAGTATAACGTTTCAAAGGTATTGTAAACAGAAACAATCTGCAACAAGTCCCATGTCTGTATGCGCACCCTATGCATTATGGTGGTCATAGACTCTTTTATGACAACTATATTGACATTTTGACTATCTACCCTTATGTACAGGGTGAGCGTAGAGACTCGGGACTCGCTTCATCTTGTTTCTTTTCACAATACCTTTACAATGATATACTATTTGACCCCCCTTACCATTTTAAAATTTTGGTTGGGCCCAGTCTGGGACCCTTCGGGTGACCCTGGACACAATTTTTTCATTCAAAATATTGAGATGCCTCTAAAAATAATGAGATACGTGTTCGCCTATTTTTCCATTCACCCAATCCTTTTCTGCAGGAAATGGTTCGGAGTCAGACAGTACAGACGCCCTGCTCTTGCGGACATTTACAGCATATTGCAGAAAAACAGATATCCCTGTTTCCTTCCGGGGTGCTAGCATTACACATGCTTTCCTTTTTATGCGTATTCACCCGTTCGAGCCCAAGTACTTTCCTTGTCAGTAGCAAAACATCTACAACTATAATATGTAAATAATTTTATAAAGATTATTATCTCATTTTTATTTAACTTAGACAATTCAAAAAAATCAATACATAAGCTGAGAAGATTTCAACTAAGACAAAATAACGGAAAATGAAGTCATAATAGTGCAATGCTTACATCTGGAGTGCTACGTAAGTCTTTCACAATCAAAACTTCTTTTTATCTCGTTATAGTTCGCATATGAACGTAGGAAGAAGAAATGCCATTTTCATTTCTGTACCTGTATCCCTACTTTCGCTTTCTTCTTACAAATGGCATATATCTATTCAAAAAGATGATTGATTAGCGATGTTTCACCCCTATGCCTACAGAGTGAAGGGCACATTATACACAAGCTTTTCGGTGAATCTGGGTCATGTAGAGAAAAAGCAGCAAAAAACAGGCAATTATTTGTAAGACAATTGAATTTCGTTCTTAAAAGTTTCCAGAACAATCAAGTATTATAGTGATCAATAAAATAAATTTAGTAAAGTGCTCTTCATTAGTATTACGCGACTGATACATTTTTGTAGACGGCAACACTTGTAATTAATTTCGTTGAATACACGTAACGTTAGGCATATGTCAGTGTTGCCAGAGGTATTGCTTTAACGTCGAATTTCTTGCATCTGCATGTCTCTCAAGGAAACAAAAGGGATAAACTGAAGCTAATCAAATTCGTGTCACAGTAGCCTTGTACACTAAGGGACACTTCTGGATGATACAGCCATATGGAATTTACGGCAAAACTGCTCCACCAGTTGAGTCCGAAGCATTTGCCGGGAAGTATTGCAACCCAATTAGCTTTAAAGGAAGGCGGGTGGCACAATCACCAGGCACTGAAAATTCCCGTACACTTGGGCAAAATTCCCACTACCGTCTACAGCATCATTTCTCCAAAATGAGATCAGACGTGCAGTTCTTATGGCAAACATATTACTTGATATTTGTCCTATTTGTGAAGATAAAGTGAAACAAAAAATTAAAGTCCAATTCTGTTGCTCTTAGAATGAACACTCTTTCAGTCGTTTGATCTGAAATGACTTTGCAGAGCCTGAATAAATATTCTGTCACTTCAGGAGGGTAGGCCCATAGGTAGAGCGCTTTTATGATTTGAAGTTTTGCTCCCAAGCCATCTTATGTCAGCTGACGTCATTAAAGAACGAGAGATGCAAATATGATGAAAGAGAGATACAGTCACATCTGCAAATTTAGAATTTGAGACAAAATGATCGGATAACATCTATATTATGACGAAAATTTTTATTTTCTAACTAGACATGTAAAAGCTCACCCGAACCTGAGAGCATTCCACTACCAATTGTAGAATTCAAGTGTAGAATTCAGTTGAGAGCATTAGATGATTACGGAGGGGGAGAAACATCTTAAGATATGGGAAACAATGAATGAAAAACATTTCCATTCCGCTGGATGGGATTCGATCCATAGACCTCAAGATTACCCAGCAACAACTCTACTCACTCAACCACGGGGCCACACAGAGCGATAGGCAATCATACGTCAGACACAAAACTTTTATTTGTAAGGGGGAAAGCTAGGGAAATTCCACGTGTCTAGGTTTTCTTTCCCTGGCACGAACATAAATTAGTTGTCCCAGCCTGGAAAGAATATTTTTCACCCCTCTACAAACTTTCCTAACAATTTTCATACATTTTTAACAACACAAAACACTTATTCATGGCTGTTCTGTACAATTATACTTACACAAAACAATTACTTCCAATTTTATTAATTTCAGTGCCAAGTAAACAGAAATACTGGATATGAAATTCTGTATCTCGCGAATAGTCTTGTAGAAAATATCCAAATTCAATTTTTCTATTTGGAACAGGGGGAGCATACACGCGGGGTTTGGGGGGCAGATTGTGCCCATGAGATCTGTTTTGCGAAGGGGACATAAATTTACATTCAAAATGGCAAAATCGCACGTATAATTATATCATAATTTTACTTTTAAGAACGCCAAATGCAAATGAGAACGAATGTTTTCTCTTTGGCTTGAAAGAAGAAAATTTGGTTGAAGGTGGAAGTGAACAGAGACTGATGATGTTTAGGAACTATGGCTACTACCAAGCAGTGGCATAGCCAGGAGGTCTGGAACCTCCGACATTTGTATAAGTTGTTAAAATAAGGCCTAAGAGTAGAAGCATACCGAGGAGACCTCGCGATCGAGGTCGAGGTTCAAGTCGCGGTCGCACCCTCGATACTGGCACAAACACATGGATTCAAGTGGGTATGCGCATGCAGATGATGTACGCTACATCGCGATCTAGAGGTAGACCGCGAGGGTGAACCAACTTTGTGGGTATTAAGTTGCTTTCGTAGAGCAATTGGTTAACGCGAGTTCGTTGGAGGTTCAACTCGTTCCACGATCGTCGGTTCAAATCCCATGCCCGTCAGTAACTTCTCCCGTATCACATTCCAACAGAAGTCTGCCAACATATTCACACTTCATTTACCACTGTAGCGCCTCTCCATGGTAGCCATTTGCTGGTGAAACCTTTCTCCGTGTTCATCAGAGACCTTCCCTAAGCTGTACATTTCAGGGAAGAAGTCCAGGCGGCAGTGCAGGAAGTGTAACTTTAGGGACATATTACATTTCATGTTACGAAATGAAGTAATTGACCTGCCCACAATGTCTGTAATCAGGTGACTTATGATTCCCTAGAAAGTTACTGCACGCTTCTCGAAAGGCCTCCCAAGCCTCACTTTCCACTTCATTAAGCTTAGAATAAAATGTAGTATCCTTAAAAACGTCCCTGATTTGAGGTCCCGCAAAAACACCTTCTTTCACCTTGGCCTCGCTGAGTCTTGGGAATAGTTTTCTGAGATGATTAAATGCTTCACCATCCCGGTTCAGGGCCATGACCAAGACCTTCATGAGCCCTAATTTGATATGAAGGGGTGGTAAGAATATTTTTTCCGGATCCACAGACGTTCATTAGCCACGTTCATCTCCCCTGGGACAAGTTGCTTCCTTGGCGGCCATTTTATGATGGTGTACTGATCTTTGGCTCGACTATCCCAATGACACAAGAAGCAGCAGGTAACCTCCTTGCAAACCGGTGAGGATGGCAATAACCTTAAGGTCAGCGCATACAGACCACTGGAACTGTTCGTACTTTATTTTCTGCAATAGGTTTCGCATGTTCTCGTATGTTTCTTTCATATGTACAGCATGAGCAATAGGGCTGGCTGGCTTTTCATTGCCATTGTGTAGTAACACTGCCTTGAGACTTATCCTAGAGGAATCGACGAATAGCCTCCAATTTTCAGTGTTGTAGTTCAACTTCAGTTTCCCATAAGCGATGGAATGTCACTACAATACACCAAATCACCATCCTTTGTATAATTAGGAACTAGGCTCACCTCTCTTTCCCTATACATCGATATATTTACATCTTGGTTTAGTAGATTTCATTGTTGAAGTCGTGATGCAAGCAACAGGGCCTTAGACTTGGGAAGGTTTAAGTCTCTGATCAGATCATTTAGCTCTTCCTGACTTATCACATGTGGTTCATTAGTGTCAGACACTGGAGCGTAATTGGGATCTGACTGTGTACTCGAAGAGTGTGCAACATCCTCCCAAGCAGCAGGTTCTTCATCGGATGAAACACTGCACAAGGTTGTATGTGTCTGGTGGTACGGGTACAGACAAACATCATGTTTCACAGGTCTCCTCGCGGAATCCAAGTTAGGATACTGTATTTTAAGCTTCATGTTTTTGAGAAACCTTTTATATTAGTCAGGCAGAAGTAACAGTCTGAAACATGATCACGGGGCTCGCGCCAAACCATAGGTACGGCGAACGACATCGATTTACGTGTACCTTTCAACCATCCTGTGAGAGTACGCGCACACGAGTTACAACTTTGTTTCGGAGCCCAAACGCGATCCTGGTCGCCGATTTTACACCCGAAGTACAGATGGTAGGCTGTCTTCAGGAACGATGACAATGGCCTACTTTATCCCTTGAAAATTATTTCCCCACATATGTAGCAGAATGAATCTGTCGAATTGTTGCAAGTTCTCGGCATGTTCGTTTAACACAAACGTCAATATTTCACGCAGAAATATTTTTTACCTACGGCATACACAAACACAGCATAACACCACCTTCCAACAAGTTCAACTCGAAACTGAAATATTTGTTTCACGCGACAACGTGGTGTATGTCTTGGCGTCTTTTTTCCAACAATCTGTCTGTTGTCTAAACAAAAGGGAGCCGACGAATGATCGCAAGTTGATTACGAAACCTTTCTCCGTCAATAACGCCTAGGTTTTAGTGTATGCAGTGTGGAACGACAATAAATCTTTGCAACCCAAGGGGAGGGGGTACGTTTCCGGGGGGTTGTGAGCTAGAGAAAAGAATGTTCCTGGGATATAGCCTAGTAACAATTCTTGGCTAAAATAAAAATTCCTAAGATAAAAATTCAGAATTATGCACTCTAAACACGGAAAACACACATTAAACACGACAAATGCGATTTTTTCTTGATTCTTTACCATTAGAATATTGTGTTACATTTATTGTTATTTTAGCTCCCTTCCTTAGCCTATTTTAGCTTTTTTAATGAATACCGCAGACATCTTGTTTTAGGACAGTCTCTCAGAACGGGTATTACTGTTTTAGTCTTTAAATATTCATTAGCAGCTATTGTTACCAGTTTTCGTCCTATAAGTCTCTTGTGTATGGAATTAAAACTATTAACTAGTTGTCTCACGATCAGAGTGAAAACATATCTTGAGTTGTTAAGTCCTTACCAATATGATCTTGGACACAATAACCCTATTTACAAAACCTTGACAAATCTCGGAACCGCGGTGGCTCAGTAGTAGAACGTTCACCTCGGTTACACGGGGTCCCTGGTTCGATCCCAGGTCGCACCAAGTGAACTTTTTGGTGGTCAAACACCGTGCGCATGAGCTTCCTCCGAGTTCTCCCGTTTCCTCCCACTTTTTAATTCATTTCTCATAATCACCGTCTCCTTTAGCCTATCCGGCATAATCGTGAGACGTAAAGCTCAAAGATTTTATTTCTTATCAAATCTAAGAGATTTTATTTCTTTGCATGAATCTGTAGCAATTTTATCCACGAATTATTCCAAGGCCTTTTACAGAATTAATCATAACCAAGTTTTAACTAAATACGGAATTGTTGATATTTTCATTTCTCTTATCAAAGGGGTATATTCGAAACGAATTACAACGTTGAAACTAAGTGTTGGTTTAGATGCTCCCATCTCAGTTTATAATGGTATTCTACAAGGTTACACAATGTTTAGTATTTTATTCAGTTTATCTTTAGTATCACTTTAATATGCAGCACACTGCCTACTCCCTGGTATTTCTGTGTATAATAACAGTCTAGCAGTGCAATTATAGATAGATGATACTATTGCGCAATGAAGCATATCTGGAATGTATACAGCACCTACTAACCTTATATCAAAACGCCTGAGGCGCGCAACTTAATAAAGCAAAAGCTAAAGTATTATGTAGGCCCCTATACAAGAAAAATATCATTCCCTGTATACATTGGCTAATAGTAATACTGAATAGAACACTACAGAAACGTTTGGTGCACCCACGTTTATATGTGCCCTTGAGCGATGTATATTTACTGTCAAGATCAATCGAGTGATAATTCTGTTTCAGTCGTGTTCGTATTGTTTGGAGCAGTTTCCCAAACGTTAGTCGTATGGGAGATATAGACAGGAATAAATTACTTCTATTTTAGTTTCATGTATTAGTGTCTCCTTGCAACAGTGATGCTGAATGAGGCGAGTTATGACGTGATATTTTACTTTCGGATTCGTAGGGAAGACTCTTCGCTTTCCTCTTTGCAGAAATTGACAGAGGAGTAACGTAAGAATATACTGTATATCATGACGGATTGATGCATAATCATTACAAAATGATTACCTCTTAAGCAGAATACATTTCTGCATGTGTGATGATGAACATTCGATAGATTCCTAAGTCATACGGTAAATTCAAAGAACAAAAATAAATGCATTTGGAAACAAAACGGAAATAAATATAGAAAAGAAATAACAATTAAAACACGAAAGCATTATTTACTCGTTAGGAAATTTCATTGTGTATGAATACATTTTCCATTCAATCAAAGTATTGACAGCAATGAAAATAAATTACTCGTATTATCAATGATTTTCTACAAGGTAAAAGAACTGTTCAATACTTCACGACTTATGTGAATGGTTAGTAGGTGAGCAAAATAGCACAGGTGTTTAAGGGATGATGCTTGTAGTCTCACGGACGGAGGTTCGAGTCCTGCTACAGTAAAATTTTCGTTTTCCTTATTTAAAGCAGCAATTTTCTACGCCTTACGGAATGTTCATTAACAAACGCAAAACCAGAAGTATTGGAGGTGACAGAATTCGTAAGTAAAATTCAACACATGGTTGTTTGATGCTGCCAGTCTTGAACCAAACGAGTCTTTGAAAACTTTGAACACTTTCCATTGCTTGCTGGGAACGTCTGTAATACATTCGAGTCAAGCAGAATGTAGACAATTAGTTATATTTTCTTTAAAAAAAAAAAAAAAAAAAAAAAAAAACTTTTCTTTACGCTGTTAGGAACTTCATTTTGTAGATTAGAAATATACTTGTTAATTTCTTCATATAAACTATATACTAAATTTCATACTTTTCGCCGCTGGCGCTCATGGAATTAAAAGAAAATACTCCCGTCTCCATCTTAGTTGCAACATTTCTAAATTGTTCAAAATGCGATATGTGTCAGGAATTCACTACTTGTTCTTTTAATTAAACGTTTTCGACGGTTGCTGATATTTAAAGGTTGCCTAGGACAAAGTTACCTAATTTAATAGTGTGACCGCAGGACGAGATTGTAGGCTGTTTTGTCTGGTCTCGTGCAAATGCCGTCTCGTCTAGAAAATTATATAACTGTCTCGTCTCGAAGTTTCGTTATTTATATTTATCGAGACGATACACTAAAAATATTTTGTCCTGTGGAATCACTAGTGTTGCCATCTGACGAGACGAAGCAGTTTAAAATCTCTACTCGTCTCGTTTCGTGAAAATGTATCGTCTCGAAAATCATATGGCTGTTTCGTCTTGAAATATCACTACTTAACTAAATGCGTTATAGAACTTTTACCTTAATAAATGCTTACAGAGAAAATTAAACATTTACTAGGGAAGTATATGAAACAAGTAGATAAAGGAAAAAGTTCTATAATGTATTTAATTAAGTAGTGTTGTCACGAGACGAGACATTCATATAATTTTCGAGACGATACGTACTGTGAAAATTAATTAATAAATTACCTACATTAGTGCTTTTAAGAAACAGAATCTACTGAAAAGCTTTCTTTATGCACAATAAGCACACAGGCAACACTTACGAAACCTTTGCAAACAAAAAATGAAGACTAGTAATAAAGTTGCAATATGACATTTTTTTCATATTTTGATATTGTGATGAGTCTTAAACATAGAAGTTTAATTGTTTCTCACATACAAAAAACAACAAGTTATAGAAGTAAAGAAATTTCTCAGCACGAGGTTCGAACAGCTTACACTCACATCTACTGATTGACTACAATTTCACGTTAATCAATTTTGCTATCGATTTCTTACACGCGATCTACCTGTTCTACTAGAAGACATGATTTTTATTATTATAGTGTTCCAATTCGTCCCTTTTGATAGATAATTTCCATTGTTTTCTTTATTTATATGGAGTCTGAAGATATAGGAAATGTTAGAAATATGATTAAATGTTTTATTTGTGGAAATGAATTCACATTGTTCACACTGTCGGTGAGGTAGAGGAATTAAAAAAAAAAACTTTATCCTCCCCCTCTCGGCATAAGTACCGCCTACATACATAAAATGCATACTGGCGGAAAGCTTCATATCTCAGGAATACTTTGGTACCAAATCATCTCTCTAGCTTAATTAGGGGCTGAGCTATTGATGTTTGTTGTAAAAATAAATGTATTTTACGTCAAAGAACTGAAACTCCAAAAATTGGCTAACTTTGCCCCCTTCCTGCTCCCCCACATAAGCAAGAAATACAAATAAACGATATTACCCTGTAATGGCCTACTTCATTGCTTCACGTACCATTTTTTATGAATCTATCCCCCAAGAGGGGGAATGGCCCCCCAAAAAACTGTTAGAAAACACGATATTTACCCTTCCTACCGCTACGTGGTACCCCCACATACATAAAACGCACACCGACGAAAAGCTACATCCTTCAGGAATAAATTAGTACCAAAACAATCTTTCTGCCTTTATTAGGGAGATTGAGCCAATGAGGTTTAAAGCTCTGACACAACAGTTGCGTCAATGGGCGTTTAAAGATTAAGAATGCAGACAACCAGTAGAATATAACACACAGAAACTAAACTACATATTCCGTGAACGGAAATCGGGAAAATCCTGATTTCTTTCTCCCGAATTGAACATTTGGACGGATAGAGATTAGGGAAGTTACCGACATTTCAATATAGATGGTAAGCAATACCTGTGAGCGTGTAAAAATGTAATATATACGCCTATTTAGATTAGTTTTAAACAAAATAATCATTTTAAACGTTCAAAACAAAGTACTTTGTTTTAAAACGTTTAAAACATAAAAAACGTTCTTTTTTTTTTAAATCGTGTTTCTTTCAACCTTGATATGGAACGTGTTGGAAATGGCAAACGAAAATATTATTATTTCCAATAAGAGTGAAAGAACTTAGAAACAATTCCACAATGAAACAATAATGTTTCAGACACATTTATGACTCATATTTTATGTATTTACAAATTCTTTGCTAAACACGCCAAGTTTTCAAAGAGTACGAATCGAGATTGTATCATAGGTTGTGACGGCATGTCAGTATATCCCCTGTGAAGGAAGTCGTTTCAACCCTAACTTGTAAGAACGAGAGAAATTGACTATTTTTCATGTTAATATACTTCAGAAATATAAACATTGTAAATAATAAAAAACATTCTTAAATTCCTCACATGGAATCGATCCGCGGACCCCCAAGTTACGAAACGAATGCCCAAGTCACTACCCTAAGACTGCTGTGTTAAGTAAGAATCAAGAAACACTCGTGTATGTAGCAAATTGCACATGTTTAGGATTCCAATGTTTTATTAACGATGAAACACTGATTTTGGTCATGGTAAAATACTATAGTCCTGGGAATTCACATTAAATTAAAAAAGACTTACAAACACGCAAGAACAAGAAGGAGAAAGTGGTCTTAAGAGGAATTTGAATCCTTAACCTGGGGCCTCAGACCACTCTTCTTTCTTTCACTGAAAGTATCTCGTAACTTATCTCAATTATATTTAGTTATTCTCGTTTAACAGTTATTTCCAGTAATCTTGAACGACAGGGACACGAACACAGATACATCGAGGACATTTAATATTTCAAAGGCTCTCCCACCGGAAATCGAAACAGATCCCGCCAACTAAACTATCTATTGGGGGTACCTGGTTCTTTCCCAAGGGAAGTAAGCTTGAGACGGACATCGTGCTCGTGGGTTTTCTCGGGACACTCTCACTTTCTCATTTCACAATTCGTACATCATAATTCACTTGGTTTAATCTTAGTCTTCCTCAACGTCACAGGCATAATCGTCGGACATTAAACGTAAAGATTACATTTTCAAGCTGTTAACCCAAACCAATCCAAACCGAAAAAGTTATATTTTATTTTCCTCATTAACGTCTATTCACAAAAAAAAAAAAAAAAAATATAGAGAGAAAAAAACATGGGGAATAGTAACAAAAGTGAAACAGCAGCCTCATAATACCTTAACCTAAAACGAAACCATTGCATATCATTTGGAACTTTTCCACAATTATAAGGATATTCTGAAAAGTGCCAATATAATGTGTTTTGAAACATAACTGAACCAGATTACTGTTCGTTTTCTAAAATAAACGGACACATTCTGTTTCAAGCTTAAACCAAAGCCAAACCAGTTAACCGAGTCGTGAGTGAATGAAAATTTGACCCACCAGCCATCGTGATCCACTCTGAGCCACGACCCTCCATGACCCTACAACCACCACCCACTATCACCCACTCGGACCCACCACCCATCATGGACCACTGACCCTTCAAACCACATCGTCATCAACTCTGACACATGATTCACGGCATCTTCCATACCGACTAGAGTTTACACTTATAATAAAATCAATTTGTCAGATTCTAACTAATCGGAGTTTAAATTTCTACGGTCATTCGCTCAAGCACCGCTGTGTCACAATAACGATGGAACTGACCTTTACGATATAAAATGGTAAAATATTTGTCATCGATAAAATTCAAAGAATTTCAATTATTATGATCTAATTATTTCTTTGTTGAATTATTGATACTTTTCAGTGGAAAAACGGATGAAATTTTTTAAGTCCCAAATCAACGTAAGTAGTCCAACGTACAGAAGCTTACATTACAGATTTTATATCCATTTTTTTCACAACTTTATGCGTTCATTGCCCTGTGTTCTAAGCGCGCCAAATAATAAACAAGCTTCAGCAATTATTATAGTAGAAGGCGCATGGTAAGCATATATAGATATATGGTATAGATATGTATTGTTCGTTTCTCAACTACGAGTAATATCGATCGTTTTCGATTATTTTTACAAACTAACGCAATATCAATTTACCTACATAAGTGCCGCTTCTTCCCATAAAGAAGTTTTAAAAAATGCTATAAGATACTGGAAACTACTACTGGATACTAGAGAATAATGGAAATAACTGTAAAACGAGAATAACCGAATATAATAGAAGTAAGTTACGCAAATACTTTCAGTGAATGAGAAAAAAGAGTGGTCTGAGGCTCCAGATTAAGGATTCAAATTCCTCTTAAGATCACTTTCTCCTTCATGTTCTTGCGTGCTTGCGTTCTGTTCATTTTCAATAAACAGTTAATATACTGAATTTCAGCTCCGTAAGTTGAACGGCTTGTGAGAGACTCATTTTTTTCGCAAAACTTCGTATCCCCACTATCCCTTAGGAATTTATTATAATGTAACCAATATGGTAACATCCCACTTTGGATTAAGGCCTAAGTATATACCAAACTTCGTTGCATTTGACTGCCAGTGATTCAAAAATGTACTACAGTGATTCAAAAATGTATTTTTTCCAGTAGTTAGCTAATCTAAAATTCATAGGATGTTTGTCCCTAAAGCCAAATAGTAGTGTAAGTCAATACAATTACAATTACAAATGTAAATATCCAAAAATGCCTCAAGTTTTATTTTTTAATTTAAAGATACTCATCTCAGGTAACTAAAAAGAAACAAACGAAAAAGGGAGGAGAGGATCAAGCTCGACCCTACTCATAGTAGGTAAATACGCGGTTCTGCTTAGCCGGAATTATAAGTTTCTCGCCACGTACCAGAATATGGCAGAAATCAAATCGCTGTTACTGGTGGTCTTCGTGGGCGAGCGTACTAGCGCAATGAGCTGGTAATTATAATTGCTTTTTTTTTGGGTTCAAACCCGGGCAAAGGATTTTTTTTTATTTTTATTAAAAAATAACATTCAAAAGTGATTTACTTACCTTACGTGTGCAGTTTTTCTATACGAGTCCCTCTATAAGTAGTAGTAGTAAGAGTAGTAGGAGTAGTACAAGTAGTAGGAACGGGTTAGAAGCCCCACGGGGCTCGTTTTGTTCCACCCTGACTGCAATGATATAAATTTAACCTCAACCGCTTCTTCACTCTTGTTCTTCAATTCCAACAAAGTGACAATTTTCTTCAATTGCTACTATAATACACAATACATACCCCAGAAGGTTTTGGATAATCGCAAACTGCAACCAATCAGAAACGTGTTTTAGTTTCTATGGCTAGAGTGGAGGTGAAAAAAAATATGCTGTTCAGAAGATGCTGTCTATAATACAAATTTGGAGAAAAAACACCTATAGTTCGCTCTTTTCACCCATATATATATATATATATATATATATATATATATATATATAGGGTGTTAATCAACTAGACCGACAAACTAAGAGGTGATTCCTCTCATCAAAATAAGTAAAAAAGTTCCTATGGACCTGTGGGGAAAAAAGCATAGTTTTAGCTATGGTTGTTCAAAATCGCGGAAAAAATTTAAGAGGCTCTATTTCGAATTCAAGAAATCGTGGAGTGGCAGTTCTTATAAGCGTAGAGGAAGTCATGCCTACAAAATCTAAAAATGCACATTCCATTAATGTTCAATGGATGTGATGAATATTTCCTGCAGGGTGAAATTGCCAGACATGCCATCAATCAATTTTGAGACATGCTCTGACTATGATTAGTCGAAAGTAGGCAAACGATGTGCCTTGGCAGCTGTAACACGGAATGCTTTGGCGCGAAGTTGGAAGTGTTAAGAATCGTCAACAGCACTGTCTCTCGTACTCGGAAAAAAAGAATGCTGCGATTTTTATTTCACGCTTATAAGCGAAGAAAACGTGAAATATGCCGTGACAAAATACATCCCATCACACGTTATTCCGAACAAACAAACAAATAAAAAAAACATGGAACTGCACGTTCCTAACACTTCCGACTTCCCTCCGAAACACTGGATGTCGATTTTTTTTCAAGGCTTACCTATCTACTTTCGATCCTCCTATAAATCAACGTATATCTGAAAATTCTATTGAGAGGATATTTGAGAATTATACCCTGCAACGGAATACTCTGTACAGCCATTGAAAATATATGTAATATGCATTTATGGATCGTGTATGCGTGACTTCTTTAAGCTGATAAGAATCACCATTATGTTACAGGAATCCGAAATGGGGCCTGTTGAAATTTAGCTTTTTCGCGATTTTGAACAGCCATGGCTCTGAAACTATGCACTTTTCGCCCTTCGGATACTTTTAGAATTTGTCTTCGTTACGATACATAGTAATGTCATTTGTTTGGGTAAAAAAAAAAAACATCGGATTATGTATGCGTTATATTGATATTTTAACAAGATATCCATACAAATATAAAAAAGGAATAGTTCCTATTTACAAATTTTGGTTGAACAGATATATGGAATGTGTTGGAAATGGCAAACGAAAATATTATTATTATTATTTCTAGTAAGAGTGAAAGAACTTACAAACAATTCCACATTGAAAAAATAATGTTTCAGATACATTTATGAGTCATACTTTATGTATTTACGAATTGTTTGCTAAACACGCTGTTTACAGAATACGAATCGAGATTGTTTCATAGACTGTGACGTCACGTTGTCAGTATATCCCCATTCGTATCAAATCTAACTTGTAAGAACGAGAGAAATTGACTTTTTCATGTTAATATACTTCAGAAATATAAACATTGTAAATGATAAAAGTTTTTTCTTAATTTCCTCACATGGAATCGATCCGCGGACCCCCAAGTTACGAAAGGAATACTCAAGTCACTACCCCAAGACTGCTGTGTTAAGTAAGAGTCAAGAAACACTGTTTATGTAGCAAATTGTACATGTTTAGAATTCCAATATTTTATTAACGATAAAACACTGATTTTGCTCATGGTAAATACTATAGTCCTGAGACTTCAAATTTAAATTAAAAAAGACACAAACACGCAAGAACATGAAAAAGAAAGTGGTCTTACGAGGAATTTGAATCCTTAACCTAGAGCCTCAGACTACTCTGTTTTCTCATTCACCGAAAGCATCTCTGTAACTTATCTCTATTATATTCGGTTATTCTCGTTTACAGTTATTTCCAGTAACCTTGAACAACAGGGACACAAACACAGATACATCGAGGACATTTAGTATTTCAAAGGTTCTCCCACCGGAAATCGAAACAGACCCCGCCAACTAAACTATCTATTGGGGGTACCTGGTTCTTTCCCAAGGGAGGTAAGCTTGAGACGGACATCGTGCCCGTGGGTTGTCTCGGGGCACTCCCACTTTCTCATTCCGCCAATTCGTACATCATAATTTACTTGATTTAATCATAGTCTTCCTCAACGTCACAGGCATAATCGTCGGACATTAAACGTAAAGATTACATTTTCAAGCTGTTAACCCAAACCAATCCGAACCGAAAAACAGTTATATTTTCTGTGTGTGAAACAAGAAATTTTCACAGAGAGAAAACAATGGGAATCGTAATTCCATTCAAAAGTGAAACAGCAGCCTCATAATACCTTAACCTAAAACGAAACCATTACATATAATTTGGAATTTTTCCAAAACATATAAGGACATTGTGAAAAGTGCCAATATAATGTGTTTTGAAACATAACTGAACCAAATAACGGTTCGCTTTCTAAAATAAACGGACACATTCTGTTTCAAGCTTAAACCAAAGCCAAACCAATTAACCGAGTAGTGAATGAATGAAAATTTGACCCGCCACCTATCGTGATCCACTCTGAGCCACGACCCACCCTGACCAAACACCCACCACCCACTATCACCCACTCGGACCCACCACCCACCATGAGCCACTGACCCACCAAAACACATCGTCATCAACTCTGACACATGATCCACGGCCTCTTCTTTACAGACTAGAGAGTATACACTTATAATAAAACCAGTTTGTGAAATTACAATAACGATGGAACTGACCTTTACGATATAAAATGGTAAAATACTTGTCATCGATAAAATTCAAAGAATTTCAATTATTATGATCTAATTATTTCTTTGTTGAATTATCGATACTTTTCAGTGGAAAAACGGATGAAATTTTTTAAGTCCCAAATCAACGTAAGTAGTCCAACGTACAGAAGCTTACATTACAGATTTTATATCCATTTTTCTCACAACTTTATGGGTTCATTGCCCTGTGCTCTAAGCACTCCATATAGTAAACAGGATTCAGCAATTATTATAGTAGAAGGCGCACGGTAAGCATATATAGATATATGGTACGAAGCACTGTATTGTTTGTTTCTAAACTACGCTTAATATCGACCGTTTTTGATTATTTTTACAAACTAACGCAATATCAATTCGCCATATGTAGGGAGTGTCGCTTCTTCCCATAAAGAAGTTTAAAAAATGCTATAAGATACTGGAAACTACTACTGGATACTAGAGAATAATGGAAATAACTGTAAAACGAGAATAACCGAATATAATAGAGGTAAGTTACGCAAATACTTTCAGTGAATGAGAAAAAAGAGTGGTCTGAGGCTCCAGATTAAGGATTCAAATTCCTCTTAAGATCACTTTCTCCTTCATGTTCTTGCGTGTTTGCGTTCTGTTCATTTTTAATAAACAGTTAATATACTGAATTTCAACTCCGTAAGTTGAACGGCTTATGAGATACTCAATTTTTTCGCAAAACTTCGTATCCCCACTATCCCTTAGGAATTTATTATAATGAAACCAATATGCCAACATCCCAGTTTCGATTAAGGCCTAAGTATATACCAAACTTCATTGCATTTGACTGCCAGTGATTCAAAACTGTATTTTTCCAGTAGTTAGCTAATCTAAAAGCTCAAAGGATGTTTGTCTCTAAAGCCAAGTAGTAGTGTAAGTGTTATTGCTCATTACAATTACAAATGTAAATATCCAAAAATGCCTCGAGTTTTATTTTTTCACTTAGAGATACTCATCTCAGGTAACTAAAAAGAAACAAACGAAAAAGGGAGGAGAGGATCAAGGAGTAGTACGAATGGGTTAGAAGCCCCACGGGGCTCGTTTTGTTCAGCTTTGACTGCCATGATATAAATTTAACCTCAACTGCTTCTTCAATGTTCTTCTTCAGTTCCAAGAAAATGACAATTTTCTTCCATTGGCACTATAATACACAATACATACACCAGGTTTGGATAATCGCAAACTGTAACCAATCAGAAACGAGTTTTAGTTTCTATGGCTACCATCGAGGGTGAAGAAAAATATGGTTTTCAAAAAATATGGTCTACAATACAAATTTGGAGATAAAACCCCTATAGTTCGCTCTTTCCCCCATATATAAAGGTGTTAATGAACTAGACCGACAAACTAAGAGGTGATTCCTCACATCAAAAAAGTAGAAAGTTCCTATGGACCTGTGGGAAAACTGCAGTTTCAGAGCTATGGTTGTCCAAAATCGCGAAAAAATTTAAGACGCCCCATTTCGAATTCGAGAAATCGTGGAGTGGCGGTTCTTATCAGCGTAGAGGAAGTCATGTCTACAAAATCTTTATTAATGTTCAATGGATGTGATGAATACATCCTGCAGGGTGAATTTCCCAGACATGCCATCAACCAATTTTGATACTGGTCCACTCTGACTTTGTGATTGGTCCAAAGTAGGCAAACGACGTGCCTTGGCAGCTGTAACACGGAATGCTTTGGCGCGAAGTCGGAAGTGTTAAGAATCGTCAACAGCACGATCTCTCGTACTCGGAAAAAAGAATGCTGCGATTTTTTTCTTTCACGCTTACTAGAAACCAGGTAGACAAACAGATTCAAGACCTTATCAAGGCAAAAATAATCAGGCCTACTGACAATAATGAATTTTCTTCTCCACTTCTTGTGCTCAAGAAGTTTAATACGAAAGAATTTCGAATAGTTCTCAATCTACACAATTGTAACAGTAATATCAAATATTTATCTGTGCCATTTTAATCAACAGAGGACGTTATAAACTCCGTAAAGGGGAAAATCTTCATAGCAACTGTCGATCTTTCGAATTTTTACTTCTAAATCTTATTGCATCCTAAGAGCCGTAAAATACATGACTTTCGATCATACCAGAAAATCATATGAACTTTTAAGATGCACAATGGGGCATGAAAAAAGTTCCCAAAGTCTTAGTGTGGCTACGAGAATGATTTTGGAAGGACTACCAGATAGGATTACAAATTTTGCCGACGACCTTGTTACCAGTTCATATAATTTTCTACAGCACTTGCAGGATTTAGAATTACGAGGGTCATTCGGAAAGTAAAGAACGTTTTGCGCTAACGCGTGCGCGTGTTCCCCCACCCCCGCTGCCGCTGGGTTATTGACCTGGGCATGCTTTAGCCTCAGTCTGGCACCAGCTGCGATCCGCTACGGTCCGTTATTGCTTCGCTGTGCGACTGTAAAATGTGCGATACAATTACTGATCCCGCCAATTGTGAGGTTCGTAGTGTGATAAGATTTTTGAATGCAAGAAAAGTGCGTCCGATAGAAATTTATAGACAAATCACTGAGGTGTATGGAAATGTAATGAATGAAGCATCAGTTCGTAAGTGGTGCATTATGTTTAATGACGGACGGACGAATGTGCACGATGAGGAACGCTCGGGCCGGCCTTCTGTAGTGACTGACGAACTCAAAGGAAGAATTGAGCGGAAAATTCAAGAGGATAGGCGACTCACTATTGATGGGATGCACGAATTCTTTCCTGAAATTTCAAGAACTTAAGGAAGCTGTTAGTGATTAGTTCAACAGTTTGGCGGCAACTGTGTATGCCGAAGGCATAGAAAAACTTGTACCACGGTATGACAAGTGTTTAAATTTACACGGCGACTATGTCGAAAAGTAACTTAAGTATCATATAGTATGTAACACAAATTTCGCCTTTGTATATCAGTTATTAAAGTGTTTATACAAAAACGTTCTTTACTTTCCGAATGACCCTCGTATTACTTCAGAAACTTAAGAAACACGATTTTCGGGCATCACCCAAGAAGCACACATTGGCTACCAGAAACCCTAACGTATTAGGATACCTTGTTAGTAGGGAATCCATTAAAATATCTCCTAAAATAGCTAAGATGATACGAAATTTTAGGAGACCGACTACTAAGCGGATTCTCAAAAGCTTTATCGGCCTATGTTCATACCTCAGAGCCCACATCAAAGACTTTACAACAAAAATTGAGTCTTTCCAGCAACTAGTAACATCTAAATCTAAATATAAATGGACGGAGAAGCACGATGTTCTCTTTGAACAATTGAAAGAAGATATATTGAAACGTTCCATCACTTGCCCATTTTGACGACTCGCTAGAAATACGTGTCTAGAACGAAAGCAGTAAAACGCAATTAGGGGGTTATTGGCCTGCTATGATCCCAAAACCGACACTGAAAAGGTTGTTGCTTATTGTTCACGGAGGCTAACGAAAAGTGAAGAGAACGCTAGCATAGGCAAAAAGAGTTGTACGCTCTCATATACACATTGCGCAAATTTCGTTATTTCTTACTAAACAGAAAATTTAATCTGTTGTACGTAGACGCAAAGTGTATAGCGACGATAACACCCAACCGGACAAGGTCGGGAAATACACAAGATATAAAATATTCTTAGCTGATTATGATTTTGATATACAGTATTTACCTGACTCCAAACACCCAGCAGCCATCATTAGTAGACTTGAACAAACCCAAGATATTAAGAAGGAAGGAGAAAAAGATGAAAATAACGAAAAAAAATGGGGAAGACTACCATGCTTTTAAATAAAATAGTCATCAAGTTAATATGGTAGAAGAAAACAACCTTTTACCAAACATCGCAAGGGAACAGCGTAAAGATGACAATTACAAAGACATCATATCTGTTTTAGAGGAAAAGGAATCGGACAAGATCTCTACAGTCAGATCAGCAAGATTTTTTTGTCTCAAAAACGGCATATTATATCGAAAACAAAACCACCCTGATTATAGTTTACTATATCTCTTATGTATACCGAACTCGCTAGCCAATTTGTGGTTTACAACCTTCCACCGCCAGGTGACCAGGCGACCGATTTTGGGTTTTCAAAATCGTACAAAACCGCTATCAAGAAATTTTATATGCCGCATCTCAAAAATTATCTTGCTCACAAAATACGCAAATGCGAGGATTGCCAACGTCTAAAGAAACTACCACAAAAGAAGCAAACCGAACTACTACATCACCCGGTGGGAGAGAGAGCAACAACATGGATATATATGACGAGCTAGGGTCCTTCCCAAGCAGAGAATGAAGAAATAAGTGCATACTAGTAGGCACGGAACTAGCCACACGATATGTGATTACAAAAACAGTACACGCGATAAACGCGGAAAATATAGAGAAATTCTTGGAACATGATATCCTCAAATTTGGAGCTTTTACAACACTGTATTGGGATCAACATCTAGTACATGGAGCAACTCGTTTACAAAATTTAGCACAGAAGTACGATTTCGTCTATAAGTACTCAACCGCATATAATCATGCTTCCATAGGACTAGTAGAACAGACGAATAAAATACAGAATTGTCTTAAGTTTTTCGTACAAGAACACCATACGGACTAGGAAAGATGGTTACCGCACGTTATTTTTGGCATCAATATGTACGTACAAGGAGGGACCAAATATTCAACAAGCTTCTTATTGTTTGGTTACAAACCCAGGGTCCCGACAGAATGTACAACATATACAACATATACAAATTGATAAACTAGCGACCATCAGGAAGAAGGAACGAAATAACCTGGAACAGGCGTATAACAAACAAAAGCAGTTTTATAAGCGCCATAGACAGACAGCTTATAATCCAGGGGACATTGTTTTGATATATTACCCCACAAGAAAGATTGGTTTACCCGAACATTTTACCGTTCACTATAAAGGTCCAGCACGAATAGCGGAGAAACTTAATTCAAATTTATATCGAGTCGAATTACCATCTAAATTCAATGACAAAATTCAAGATTTACGGTTGTTCGAGCCTGTGCATGGGCAATTCGTTCATTGTTTCTTTTCGTTTTTGTGTATGTGTAGTGTGAGAAAGTTTTCTTTTTTGGCAATAGATGGCCTATGCCTACCGCTCGCCCACTCCCGTTCTTGGGGGTTGGTTTTAGCATCCTCCAGCCAGTGTGAGAGAGAGACGCGACAAGGGTTTTGTGTGTGTGAGAGAGTTCTTACATCCTTCGAGTGAAAATTTATCCATCTAAAAACATTAAGAAACTCGAGAACAATTCAAAATTGAGGATAGTAGACAACTGAGTATATCATTTTACATATTTATCTGAATTTTCTGTAGTTGTAAGGTTTTTTCATATATTTAAAATAAAAGCTTTAAAATGACAAACCGTCGTTTGGTAAGAAGCTCAAACATGGTCCTCCTTTAGTGCCGGATGAAGCAAAAAGTGCAGCTTTGGTGAACTTTTGTGAGTGTTTTCTGTAGTGTGTGTGACATTCTAAAACAATGGAGAACTTAAATATTGAAAAACGTACTTTGAAAGCCAAAATTACTCGACAGGAAAAGGCAGTGAGGCTGCTGTCTCAGAACGACGCGAACGCCATATTGGTTCATAGCGGGAAGGTCAACGAGTTACAACAAGACTGTTCTCAACTTTTGGACGAAATAGCTGCAGTTTCCAACGATGAAGAATTTAAAAAAGAAGAAGGGCTCGCAGAAATGGAAAGTAGACTTGTAAAACTAAGTGTGTCCCTAATGGATCTGCAAGCTACAACACAATCCCCTCCCAATAGTGAAACTCAAGCGTGTAGTGAAATGAAACTGCCGAAATTACAGTTGCCAACATTTAGTGGGAACTTATTCGAGTGGTTATCATTTAAGGACTTGTTTACTGCATCGGTGCATAACAACGAGAAGCTCGCGGGAGCTCAGAAGCTGCAGTACTTGAAAACAAGTCTAAAAGGTGAACCCGCGCAACTAATCCAGGCTATGCAAATTACTGATACTAATTATCAGGAAGCGTGGAACATTCTGAACTCTCGCTATCAAAACAAGCGTGAAATCGTGAATTCGATTTTAAAGCGGTTAATCACGCAACCGGTCATTCAGCAGGAATCGGCTACTGCATTGCGTAAATTAATCGATACAACGGTCGAGTGTACGCGTTCGTTAAAAGTGATGGAGCAACCCGTAGAGCATTGGGACGTTATTCTCGTGTACCACACTACCGAAAAACTCGATAGCGAATCGCGCCGGCAGTGGGAACTAGCGCAAAAATCAAATGAGCAACTCTCATTTAAAGAATTAACGGACTTCTTGGATCATCGCGCGCGCGCGCTCGCAGTCTCTAGCGGCAGCAGAGGGAAGACTACGACGTCGAGTGATACAATGAGGCAACGAGAAAAGAGGCAAGCAGTGACACATCATACAGTGACCCAGAGTGAACTAAACCCCTGTGAGTTATGTAATGCTAAACACTCTCTCCATAAGTGCCCTGATTTTCAAAAACGCTCTGTAGCAGATCGTGTGTCGTTTGTGAAGAGTAAAGAGCTATGCTTCAATTGTTTACGCGGTTCTCACAAAAGTACCCAGTGTTCCTCATCTAGTTGTCGTGTGTGCCATAAGCGACACCACACATTACTTCATTATGAGCGTAGTGAACCCCGAAGTACGTCGGTGTCACCTGACGGAGAACAAGCTGTTTCTTCACATGTTGCAGCCGAGAGAAACACTCCGCATGTGTTGTTATCAACAGCAATTATAAAGGTGAAACACAGAAACGATGTTTGGCGCCCATTCCGTACAATGCTCGATTCCGCCTCTGAGATGTCATTTGTCACAGAAAATTGTGTTCAAAAGCTGGGACTAACAAAACATAAGACGAAAATAGTGATTTCTGGAATAACGGGTGCAGGTGTGGGCACTTCTCGTGCAGTGACGGATTTAGAATTTCAAGCGGTAGGTGATGACAGCGAAACTTTCAGCACCAGAGCAGTAATTGTGCCCAAGGTTACATCTAATCTCCCAAAGGCACCAGTTCCGGACCCAAGCTTGTGGAATCACTTAAGCGGTATCAAGCTCGCGGACCCAACGTTCAATGTGGTGGGCCCTGTGGATATATTGCTAGGTGGAGACGTGTTTCCTTTATTATTGTGTAGTGGAAAACGAGTGGGACCCATTGGATCGCCCGTAGCGATAGAAACTGCTCTCGGTTGGATCGTCGCAGGGAGCATCGCTCCTACTGGACGTAGTGTTACAGTTACATCTCACCATGTCGCTTGTGAGGTTGAAATCAGTTTGCAGAGGTTTTGGGAAATAGAAGAGCTTCCGCCCCAGAAACACCTCACACTAGAGGAAAAAAAGTGCGAGCAACATTTCAAAGACACATACTACCGGGACGAACACGGAAGATTCACGGTAAGCCTACCCTTCAAGGATAGTGTAAAGACTCTCGGTGCATCTAGAGACATTGCTGTTAGAAGACTTTTGCACAGTGAACGCAAGCTTGCAAAGTCACCTGCCTTACAAGAGCAATATCAGGATTTTATGCGGGAATATCTTGATCTAGGTCACATGGAGATCGTGCCAATAGGAGATAGAAACGTTTCCCCAGAGAAGAGTCACCTGACGGAGAACAAGCTGTTTCTTCACATGTTGCAGCTTGCCCCACCATGCAGTGATGAAGCCAAGTAGCTCAACTACAAAATTAAGAGTTGTGTTTGACGCTAGTGCCAAAACGTCATCTGGTGTGTCATTAAATGATAAGCTTATGATCGGGCCCAAACTCCAAGATGACATATTGCCACTATTACTGCGATTTCGAGGCCACAAGATTCCCCTGTGTGCTGATATAGCGAAAATGTATCGTGCTGTGCTAGTAAACAAGGTGGACAGAGATTACACGAGAATTGTGTGGCGTGAGTCGCCGGATTTGCTCATTCAGGACTTTCGTTTACGGACGGTAACATATGGTACTGCGAGTGCGTCTTTCCTGGCGACACGCTGTCTACAACAGCTGGCAGAAGATGAGGGTGAGCACTTTCCCCTGGGGGCTCCAGTGGTCAAGCGGGACTTTATGGATGACCTCCTTTCAGGGGCGGCTTCGGTGCCAGAAGCCATCGAGCTTCAACGACAACTGATCGAGCTACTGAGAAGAGGAGGTTTTGAATTGCGGAAGTGGTTCTCAAATGAGATTGAAGTGTTAGAGGCTATTCCAGCTCATATGCGAGAAACGAATGTGCCCTTTCGTTTTGACACTGACGACACACTTAAAACGCTTGGTGTCGAGTGGTCTCCCTCCGCAGACGAATTCGGTTTTAGAGTGTGCCCTTCAAAACCCCACTCAGTGCTGACGAATCGAATTATACTGTCCGAAGTAGCAAAATTATTTGATCCACTTGGTTTGTTGTCTCCTGTAACCATTAAAGCCAAAATATTGTTGCAGACCTTGTGGAAAAACAAGTTGGACTGGGATGACGCACTTCCGGTAGAGCTTTGTGAAGTATGGTGCAAATACTTTTGCGAGTTACCGCTATTACGCGAACTTACCGTGGAGCGCTGTATCGTACCAGTAAATACAGTCAAGTGTCAATTAATTGGTTCCTGTGATGCTTCTGAAAAGGCCTACGCTAGTGTTGCCTATTTGCGGGCAGAATGCGCAGATGGTCACGTGGAAAGCAGATTAATTGCAGCAAAAACGAAGGTTGCCCCAATAAAAACAATGACCCTACCGAGACTCGAGCTGTGTGCGGCTGTGCTTTTGGCAAGGCTACTTGGCGCTGTGTTAAAGGCTATCCTACTCAAGATAGAAGATATAATTGCCTTCAGTGACTCCACCATAGTGCTTTCGTGGTTAGCAGCTGAGCCTAACAAGTGGAAAACTTTTGTGGCAAATCGAGTCTCCGAGATACAGAGCTTAATTCCCTCGGCTCGCTGGCGTCACGTAAATAGTGCAGAAAACCCCGCGGACAGTGCTTCGAGGGGAATCAATCCGAGTGAATTGTTGTGTCATGACTTATGGTGGAATGGTCCTTCGTGGCTATCACAGCCAGTGCTACCCGACGATCCGGGTCCGGACTTCGACCCCCACACTACGATGGAAGAAAGGCAAAAGTGTGTGACAGCTATGTGTACTACTATAACGGATGACATCACAAACCGTTATTCGTCATTCACGAGGTCAAGGCGTGTTTTAGCATGGTGTCTAAGATTCATCAACAATCTCAAGGCTAATTCCTCAAGACAAAGTGGGCCATTAACGGCTAATGAGCTAAAAGCTTCATTGTTATGCTTAGTGAAACAAACGCAAAGTGAAGCATTTGCTAGAGAACTAGAACATTTAAAGAGCGGTAAACCCTTACCCCCCAAGAGCCCTATTTTGTGCTTAAGTCCATTTATTGACAATGACGGGATAATGAGAGTGGGCGGTCGATTACAACACGCAGAGATCGCCACAGATCACAAACATCCCATTTTAATGCCAAAGAATCATAAGTTAAGTGAACTGTTGATTCAACACGAACATGAGGCTACATTGCATGGCGGTCCTCAATTGGTAACAGCTAGCCTGAGGCAAAAGTATTGGATACTTGGAGCTAGGAATCTAGTGAGAGCGATTACGCGAAGATGTGTAAAGTGTCATCGTTTTGCTTCCAAAGGAGAAAAACAAATGATGGGCTCCCTACCAGCAGCCAGAGTGAATTTTAGTCGATGTTTTCTTCAAGTAGGTGTCGATTACGCGGTCCCCATTCTTAAGAACGCTTTTGGAAGAAGGAGAGTGCCGTATAAGGCGTATATAGTTATATTTGTATGCCTCTCTACAAAGGCCGTTCACTTGGAGCTTGTGTCGGATGCAACTTCTAATTGTTTCCTAACTGCTTTTAGGCGCTTTGTCTCCCGTCAAGGGATCCCCACTGATGTCTATAGTGATTGCGGGACAAATTTCGTCGGTGCTAGCAAAGAGTTAAAACAGTTTTTAGGTTCCAGTGCGCACAGAGAGGGAAACGAAACAACTTCAGCGTATTTAAGTGAACAGGGGATATCTTGGCATTTCAGTCCCCCCCTTACCCCGCACTTCGGTGGCTTGTGGGAAGCAGGCGTGAAGAGGATCAAACATCATTTGAAACGAGTTGTGGGCAATGTTACGTTGAGTTACGAAGAGATGTATACTGTTCTATCTCAAATCGAAGCAGTACTAAACTCTCGCCCCCTTACACCAGTATCTAGCGATCCCAATGATCTTTCCGTGTTAACACCAGCTCATTTTCTCATTGGAGATTGTTTGGTTGCCATTCCTGACAGGAATCCTTTCGAAGACAAAATATTCAACCCTCGAAGATGGCAATTAGTTCAACAGCTGACTCGCCATTTCTGGAAACGGTGGGTGCAAGAATACTTGTCACGCCTTCAACAAAGACCTAAGTGGTTGGCTCCGCGGAAAAACGTCCAGAAGGGTGACATGGTATTGTTAAAGGAATCCTCCCTTCCCCCTCAGCAGTGGAAAATGGGAAGAATCACGGAAGTCCATGCTGGGACCGATGGACTAGTGCGAGCAGTAACAGTAAAAACAGCCTCCGGCGAACTTAAACGTCCGATTGTAAAGTTGTGTGTGCTTCCCTTTGAAGTGAATAGAGAAGCTGAGTGAAAAAAAAAACCACTTGTTCGCAATAGCGACGAATGTTTGTTTACGTTGTATAAATAGTGAAAATATAAAATTCTTTGTTTGTGTTTTTTGAAATGTAGCATTTCAAGGCGGGCGGTATGTTCGAGCCTGTGCATGGGCAATTCGTTCATTTTTTCTTTTCGTTTTTGTGTATGTGTAGTGTGAGAAAGTTTTCTTTTTTGGCAATAGATGGCCTATGCCTACCGCTCGCCCACTCCCGTTCTTGGGGGTTGTTTTTAGCGTCCTCCAGCCAGTGTGAGAGAGAGACGCGACAAGAGTTTTGTGTGTGTGAGAGAGTTCTTACATCCTTCGAGTGAAAATTTATCCATCTAAAAACATTAAGAAACTCGAGAACAATTCAAAATTGAGGATAGTAGACAACTGAGTATATCATTTTACATATTTATCTGAATTTTCTGTAGTTGTAAGGTTTTTTCATATATTTAAAATAAAAGCTTTAAAATGACAAACCTCGTTTGGTAAGAAGCTCAAACAACGGTGGACCGTTTAAAACCATTTTACGAGGACCAAACTGAGGGTACACGAAATTAAGGAGGCGGCACAAATCCAAGAAGAAGAATTTAACAAAATTCCACGTACTCACCGGGAAAAGAAGAGGAACCAACAAGAGAAGAAACGAAAAAAGATGCACTGACATAAATCTGCACTTCTTTATTTCAACTATAAATTGTACCTCATTCTATTATTCAACTTCGCTACATTAGTATTTCCGTTCTCGCAAAATGCAAGATCAACATTTTTTCTCTTTTTTAGTTTCAAAAGTCATTAACCCCTGCAAGGTCGAAATACAATCCTTTTTTGTTTCTAACATCGTCTCTTCAATACGAATACATGAATGCTTAATACGTCATTTTTTCTCCTTATACAGGACGTTCATAAAATCAGGCTCTTGATAACATACAAGGTGACCAGAAATTCACATTCTCTATTGTTTTCTTTTTTTGAAGAAAATTTTACAACTTCCAAAACAGATTCTTCTTCTTTCATCCGTTCTCATAATAATTAATTTATGCCTTATCTTTCATAAGTCCCGTTACAAAACAAAATTTAACCAATTGGATAAACACATCTTCACTATTAGGAAGACTCAATTCACTGGCACCTACTAATACTACGAAAGGGAGACTCCACCGATATAGACTACCAATACCAGATGACATAAACATATAGAGACCACCCCTTTATATATTTATTAACTGGTATATATTTATTAATCTCAGTGATATCACTTCTACCCACTTTGAGGGAAATGATAAACTGCTTTGATCCTGCTTAGCTGGGACAGAACTAAAAGTGTTATTACCATTACATGTATATATTGCAACAAGTGTTCTTATAGTGATTTTTTAGTGTTTTATAGTGTTTATAATGTTTATAAAGTCTCAATAATATCTACAAGTGTGTCAGTGTTGTGGTGCAGCTACTTTTCACTAAAAAAAGTGTTTTTTTCTCCAAAATAATCTTCAAGATTATTTCTTTTCCAGTGTGGGGGTGTAAGGATCCCCACATCATGACGAAAGCATGTGTCAACTTAACATGTGCTATTGATTATAAACAACCTAGCAGACAAGAAGCCGACACGAAAGACACCGAGGAACGCGGAAAGAAGACGGACCTCACGGAAGGACCCGAAGAGGACATATAAAAGGCGGACCACCGAGGGACCCAGCATCAGTCGACCAACTGATCGTACCTACCTTAAACCCTGGAGGCTGCTATGAAGCTAAGGGATTATTCTAACCATAACTAATCCCTGGAAGCTCCTATGAAGCTAAAGAAATCACCTTGAATACCATACCTCGTTTGGGCTGCTATTAGCGGAAGTTCCTAAAACCAAACCCTTGAGACAGCCAGAAGTTGCACTGGAACTAAGGAATTGTCCGTAGAGAACACCCTAAATCTGTAACCTTGGTCATTAAAGAGATATTTTATTGTTAGAACTTTTGTAGATACAAGAGACTTAATTATATAATAAAATTGGTGAAGGGATAAATCTCCGTCCATTGACTTTACCAAAGTCATTACAATATATATATATATATTACTTACCAATAATGTTGCCTACCACTATTTGCAATGCAATGTGTTACTAGAAGACAAATCAAATGAAGGGTAAGGGGAAAAAACAAGGAATGTCCATGTGGGCGCTTTTTGGGTGCTTTGTCCTATCTGTTGGTGACTCTTAGTACTATTTGACAGTATATGCCATGCATGCCTAAATGTCGAAATGTCCATGTAAAACGGGGCAAAAGATTTGACTACCCTATTCTTTATTACGCGGTTTACAATATAAAAACGCCGTTTTCTCGAAAATCCAGTTTTGTGACATTCCTCCTTTTTTCCCCTTACCCTTCAAATAACACTCCTCGCCATTAACGCTCCCGAACTCGAAATATATGACTTACAGTTATCTGTGTTTGGCGAAAGCACATTTATTATATTATTCTTTTAAATAACACGTTTCACCAGTTACTTCACTTCCAATGTGTAAATTCATATAATCACTAACAATCGTCTTGTTCCGATAGGAAAATTTCCCCCTGCAAAAAAGAAAAAGCCTGACCATAGCGAAAGGGAGTGAACCTTCTTTAGGTGATTAACCGGGTCCAATATTTCAATAAAAGAGGATAAGTCCCTGCACACAAATATTTCAGTAAAAGAGGAAACATCACTCAAACATTGTGAATACCCATTTATGGGGGAAATTTGGTTCCCTTGGAACTTTTTAAGAGTTTGAAGGGCCGCCATTTTAAACATTTTCATCTGATTATTCTGGCTAATGAACTCATTCAAGATATTTCAACAGTTAATGTTTGTGCCAAGTTCGCTTTCAATCAGCTGAAAATTACGGTGGTTATGGCATTCACAAAAAGCGTTATATATATACAGATAAATACATAGACTCAGAGAGAAAGAGAAACTTTCGCACTGAAAATGATTTGTATCAGAGGGTAATGATTAGCAAAAGTGCCTCGCACCCTTCTCTCTTCTCGCACCCGTGCTGCGTCAGAGCTAAATCAGCCTCTTTGCAAAACGTATTGATCAGCCTAACCTATAACACAAGCATCTACTACTCAACGTGGAAATCGTAGTCCAGAGGTTTAAGGCATGTAGTGATTGTATTTTTAACCATGAGTATGGGTTCGAGCCCCTCCACTTCCAATTTTTTTTTTTTTTTTTTTTTTACTTTTTGCAGCTACGTCGGAAGGTTGAATTTTTATTCTTTACTAATTGCAAATGGCATTTACATTCAAAATAAGAGGAATTTTGGTGGCATTTGTTCGCATATTCTTCTCTTTCGAAATGAAGACAAGAATAAAACGAATACGCACATACAAAAAGTATTATCAGTACCAATAATAATTGCTACGAAAGACTAAATATGACCTCTTTTACCATCTCTCATGAGCTGTATGCATTATTTATAAAAATTTTAAAAAATATCCTTGCAGGGGATTCGAACTGACGTCCTTTGCATTTGTAAGTCAGCACCTTAACCACTACACCAAGATCATTGCTTGGTAAACGTTTAGTTGTCGGCGTATTTTCTTGTCTTTGTATTTTGTTCCCACTTCGACAATATTTACTCTTTTTTTCTCCGTTTAGGAGCTGTTTCTGGCTATCTCTTTCGGTATCATCCTTTATTTACACTTTGCACTATTCGTATTCACAGCTTGTGCTCCTATGCAATGTTTTATTCAGATTAGACTTTTCTTCTTGCCCCTCAGTACATATTTGACTAATTCTCATATTGTCCATGGCTGGAGCGCAGGAATGCTAGACTCAAGAAACAGGGGTACATTTACTTTCCTGACAGACTGTACGTCAAAAGAGAACTGCAACAAAACAGTGTAAGGAAAAATGAAATGAAATCTTTGAGTTTTACGTCCCACGGTTATGCCGGTTAGGCTAAAGGAGACGGTGATTATGAGAAATGAATGAAATGGTGGAATGAAGAAAGTGGGAGGAAACGGGAGAACCCCGAGAAAACCCACGCACACGGTGTTTGTCCACCACAAAGTTCACTTGGCGGGGGCTGGGATCGAACCCGGGACCCCAAGCACCAGAGGTGAACGCTCTACCACTGAGCCACCGCGAAACAGTGTAAGGAAAATACGCAACAAATAAAAGAATACGTATTTTGTTAGTTTGTGCGGAATAACCGTGTAGGGGCCAAGTCCTCTCCGAAAAAACATATTACTGCACGAGCACGTTTATTCCACTTGCTGGAAAAACCAAAAAAGGAAAAAGAAAACAATGTACTTTCCGCGGACTCGAACCCGTGACTCTCTACGCAGAAGTCCAGTACGCTAACCACTCATCTAAGAAACCTAACGGAAAGCATTCCTTTCTTTAAAATTTATAACCGAGGGACACTGTTATGTGCAGATCTAATTTTCTCTCTCTTCGTCTCTTATGTTTCACAAATATAATATGTTTCGGACATTTTTGGATATTAGCTAAGCTTTACGTCTTATTTTTTGGCAGTAGTTTTTACCAGACGGTTCTTTCAAATAAAACTTAACTGATACAGTAGTAACCAATATTTTGTTTACTAATTTTCTAGAGGGGGAAGAGCTTAGACTATTGGCTGTCTCTTGGCAACTTAAGAATTGTACCCCCCTCCTAGGCAAAGGGTGACTACCCCTCCAAGTGCTTGGGATAAATTTCTCCCACATTTATCATTCTCCTCCTCCCCACCTGAAAAAGAGTGCCTAAATTGTTAGCGAGATTTCTCCCTTCTTCTAATGAATTCCACATTGATTTGCATGTCATACACATAGAAAAGTACATAACTTGGTGGCAGGGGCGTAACCAGGATTTGATTTCGGGGGTCGCTGACTAAACGTTTATCTGGGGGAATCCGGGGTCCACCCCAGGAAAAATTTTGAATAAAACCGCTTTCTTAGCTCTTATTTTAACTTTTACAAATGTCGGAGGGTCCAGATCTCCTGGCTACGCCATTGCTTGGTAGCATCCATTGTTCCTAAACATCATCAGTCTCTGTTCACTTCCATCTTCAGCCATAATTTTATTCTTTCAAGCCAAAGAGGATACATTCGTTCTCCTTCACATTTGGCGTTCTTAAAATAAAATTATGGTATAATTAAACGTGCGATTTTGCCATTTTAAATGTAAATTTATGTCCCTTCCTCCCCAAAACAAATCTCATGGGCGCAACCTGCTCCCTAAACCCCGCGTGCATGCTCCTCCCTGTTCCAGATAGAAAAATTGAATTTGGATATTTTCTGCAAGACTATTCGCGAGATATAGAATTTCATATCCAGTATTTCAGTTTACTTGGCACTGGAATTAATAGAATTGGAAGTAATTGTTTTGTGTAAGTATAATTGTGCAGAACAGGAATGGATAAATGTTTTGTGTTGCTAAAAATGTATGAAAAATGTTAGGAAAGTTTCTAGACTGATGGAAAATATTCTTCCCAGGCTGAGACAACAGTAATTAAGTTAGTGCCATTGAAAGAAAAACTAGAGACGAGGAATTTTCCCAGCTTTCTCCTTATAAACGTTTTGTGTCTGACGTGTGACTACCTATTGTTCTGTGTGGCTTCGTGGATGAGTGAGTAGAGTCGTTGCTTGGTAATCTTGAGGTTTATGGATCGAATCTTTACCAGGATAATTGAATTTTTTTTTTTTATGCTTTGTTTCCCATGTCTTAAGATGTTTCTCCCCTCCGTAATCATCTGATGCTCTCAACTGAGTTCTACACTTGAATTCATCAATTGGTAGTGGGATGCTCTCAGGTTCGGGTGAGCTTTTACATCTATATTTACAAAATCAAAATTTTCTACAAAACATGGATGCTATCCGATCATTTTGTCTCAAATTCTAAATTTGCGCAATGTCACTGTATCTCTCTTTCAACATATTTGCATCTCTCGTTCTCTATTGTCATCAACTATGGCATAAAATGGCTTGGGAGCAAAACTTCAAATCATAAAAGCGCCAAGCCAATGGGCTCACTCTCACTAAGCATTTAATTAAATGTATGTGTTTTCACACAGAAGGAGAAGGGATTCGCTCTTCCTACTCTCCTGAAGTGACAGAATATTTATTCAGGCTTTGCAGTCATTTCAGATCAAAGACTGAAAGAGTGTTCATTCCAGCAGCAAGAGGATTGAGTTTTCAATTTTGTTGCACTTTATCATTACGAATAGGACAAATATCAAGTAATATGTTTGCCATAAGAACTACACGTCTGAGATTCCTCCCATTTTGGAGAAATGATGCTGTAGACGGTAGTGGGAATTTCGCCGAAGTGTACGAGAATTTTTAGTGCCTGGCGATTATGCCACCCGCCTTCCTTTAAAGCTAATTCGGTTGTAATGCTTCCTGGAAAATGCTTCGAACTCAACTGGTGGAGCACTTTTGCCGTAAATCTCCATATGGCTGTAGCAAACAGAAGTGTCCCTTACCGTACGTACTTTAAGTCCTTTTACGTTGAACATGTAAAACTATCTAACATAGGATTAAATATTAAACTACTCACATAGCTCCTTGCTTAATTGTCCTATACGAAAAAGAATTACAGATTGAAATAATAATAACATTAATACGTCCACGATATAAGATTGTTGTTCTCGACAGAATTTTAGAACTTTTTATGTATATAAATAGCTTTTCCACGATCAGACCGAATTACTTTATGTTGCAATTTTCCTCGGGTCTGCAGTTACCTCTTCAAATTACAACAATTTTATACAGTAAAACAAAACAAGAAATCAATTTTATGTCTATGTTAGTTAGTTGCACTGGCGGAATTAGTTTTTGGTTAGTGACTTGTTTTGTATAATTTCTAATTATTAGTTCGGAAAAGAGAAACAAATTTGTTATGGATTGAAATACTTACAGTTAGATTAATTGTAAACTGAATATAAAATCCGTGCTAAGTGCCAAAACGAAAATATTGAGTACACAGCCCAGATGTTACTTCAGAACTGATGGAACATATAGGCATGCGTATTCTTCTGGGGATTATTTGAACTACTTCCAGAGTGAATACTAGAAAGTCACTTTTTTTACTGAGTAGTGTTAGGCACATAGGCCACGCGCATTCTTCTGCGGATTATTTGAACTACTTCCAGAGTGAATACTAGAAAGTCACTTTTTTTACTGAGTAGTGTTAGGCACATAGGCCACGCGCATTCTTCTGGGGATTATTTGAACTACTTCCAGAGTGAATACTAGAAAGTCACTTTTTTTACTGAGTAGTGTTAGGCACATAGGCCACGCGCATTCTTCTGGGGATTATTTGAACTACTTCCAGAGTGAATACTACAAAGTCACTTTTTTTACTGAGTAGTGTTAGGCACATAGGCCACGCGCATTCTTCTGCGGATTATTTGAACTACTTCCAGAGTGAATACTAGAAAGTCAGTTTTTTTACTGAGTAGTGTTAGGCACATAGGCCACGCGCATTCTTCTGGGGATTATTTGAACTACTTCCAGAGTGAATACTAGAAAGTCAGTTTTTTTACTGAGTAGTGTTAGGCACATAGGCCACGCGCATTCTCCTGGGGATTATTTGAACTACTTCCAGAGTGAATACTAGAAAGTCAGTTTTTTTTACTGAGTAGTGTTAGGCACATAGGACACGCGCATTCTTCTGGGGATTATTTGAACTACTTCCAGAGTGAATACTAGAAAGTCAGTTTTTTTACTGAGTAGTGTTAGGCACATAGGACACGCGCATTCTTCTGGGGATTATTTGAACTACTTCCAGAGTGAATACTAGAAAGTCACTTTTTTTACTGAGTAGTGTTAGGCACATAGGACACGCGCATTCTTCTGCGGATTATTTGAACTACTTCCAGAGTGAATACTAGAAAGTCAGTTTTTTTACTGAGTAGTGTTAGGCACATAGGACACGCGCATTCTTCTGGGGATTATTTGAACTACTTCCAGAGTGAATACTAGAAAGTCACTTTTTTTACTGAGTAGTGTTAGGCACATAGGCCACGCGCATTCTTCTGGGGATTATTTGAACTACTTCCAGAGTGAATACTAGAAAGTCACTTTTTTTACTGAGTAGTGTTAGGCACATAGGCCACGCGCATTCTTCTGGGGATTATTTGAACTACTTCCAGAGTGAATACTAGAAAGTCACTTTTTTTACTGAGTAGTGTTAGGCACATAGGCCACGCGCATTCTTCTGGGGATTATTTGAACTACTTCCAGAGTGAATACTAGAAAGTCAGTTGTTTTACTGAGTAGTGTTAGGCACATAGGCCACGCGCATTCTTCTGGGGATTATTTGAACTACTTCCAGAGTGAATACTAGAAAGTCAGTTTTTTTACTGAGTAGTGTTAGGCACATAGGCCACGCGCATTCTTCTGGGGATTATTTGAACTACTTCCAGAGTGAATACTAGAAAGTCAGTTTTTTTACTGAGTAGTGTTAGGCACATAGGCCACGCGCATTCTTCTGGGGATTATTTGATGGATGGATGGATTTTGAGTTTTACGTCCCGTTCAGCAGCGAGGCTATATGAGACGTGGACCTACTGATTAACGTGGAATCCGAACCACATGAGCTCCCGCCAGGGGATTATTTGAACTACTTCCAGAGTGAATACTAGAAAGTCAGTTTTTTTACTGAGTAGTGTTAGGCACATAGGACACATTTTTGCATTAAACCGAACTTTTTCCATTTTTGGCACTTAGCACAGATTTTATATTCAGTCTACAATTGTATGTGTAATACTTCAGAGCGATCAGATGCTCTGGAAGAAACTGAGTGAGCAAACAGCTCTGAATAAGTAATATGTTAGATGTATGTTAGCACACAGTAGTTGTTTCTTGAATAAAGATAAATAAATGTTTAAATGTTGAAAAACAGACTTGTGTTTTGACATGGTAAAATAGTCCTTCAATAATATATATATATATATATTTGCTATGGATACTTAAAGAAAAGCTTTTTCAGAGGGTTAAATAATTGTGAATAGCTTTGACAAGAGGCAATGGACTAGTTTAACATGGTCAGCTAGTATAACGATAATAGAAAAAAAAAGAGCGATAAATAAGTCTTGTTAACGCCTATAGTCTATTGACTTCGCAGTTCTTATATTCTGATAATCGTGTCAAGTAATGCAGAATACCAAACTATTCATGTCTCGCCTCGCATTACGCCTTCACTCAATAACACAAAGAAAATACAACAGCAGTGACGGTATAAAAACATATGCATTAACCCATAAGATGCGTTGATTTTTTTTAACTCCAATCCTCACAACACCAAAGCCAGCAAACATCTCAACTTAAGAACAGTATGCATACCTATACAATCGAAATGGCTCCACCAGGATATACATCTATGCACACGCTTACATGCAATGCTTTTATTATTTCAATAAGTGCATTTGATTGCAGAATTATTAGGCAATCTCTACTTTGTTATTTTCTCTCTCATTATAGTGTCTCTCTTTTACTTTTTTTTTTTTTTTTTTTTTTTTTTTTTTTTTTTTTTTTTAGCAGTGTTTCTCAACTCGGGAGGTGTAAAGAGCGAACAACGGGGTCGCAAGCTACTATCAGAAATAAACTACATTCGTAATTACAAATATTATGAATTTTGTTACAACGAGGAGTTAAATTACATACTATACAAACACAAAATAACTACCAAATAAGAATTAAACTGGTAAAAAATTATACTGCACTAAAATGGTATGCAGAAATCTTGACAGAAATATAAACTGGGGATATTACTTATTATTATTATTTTTATTATTGAAAATTCGAGAATTCAATGCTGTAACTGAAATCATAAAATGAGTCGGACCAACGAGTGGCAAAATGGGGTGGGAAGGGAGTGAAGCATGCAGGGTTCACAAAGGGGAGAGGGGCGCCAGATAAACAACACTCGGAACCACTGCTTTATAATAGTATTATACATCTCTTGATGAACTATTGTTCGTATGGCTACATGCCCCAGAAACTTAGCAAAAAAATCAGCGTGGTCTTGTTATGATCATCTAGAAGAAAGAAGGAACAAAGCGTGTGTCTTTCGTAAGTATAAAATCTCAATTGCAATCCTATACATCTAAACAAGACACAAAATAAAAGTTGTATACGAAACATGGCACAACTATTAGGACGTGTTCTAATTCAAGTAGTAATATTGGCAACCCGTTTGACTACAATATGATGGACAGTCTTTACAAATCAGGAGTATAGAAGCAAAAGCTGCTAAATCCATTTTTCAATTTTATCAGGAGACGAAACCAAAGCGACTCCCTTATGTTTCAGAATTGTTAAACTTCTATTGTTTGTTTTTGTTTGTTTAGTGGTCACTAGTTAATGAAGATAAGTGAAATCTACCACTAAAGAAACACAACTGTTCAAGAATTCTGAAACATAAGGGTGTCACTTTTTCTTCGTTCACTGACAAAATCGAAAAATTGATTTAGCAGGTTTTGTTTCTATACGCCTGAAATATTTCCGCCTTCTACGCAAATTGCATTATATCGACATATTTTAATTGTTTTTCGCTCGTGTAGTCTTCTGTTACAATGGATGAAAATGAAGATAAAATCAGCATTGTTTAAATGATAATAAGGCAGCGCAGAGGACCGTCGGGTAATATTGGAAAAACACGTTCTGCAGTAATCTTTTATCTGTTTCTATTCACAGCAAAAGAAAAGAAATAATAAGGTATACTTTTCCTAGTAATTTGACTAATAATTCGTTCATCTTTCTGTGAGATAGCTATCCTGGCCAAGTTACTAACGCGCAAAGAATTCTCGGAAATCAAGTTTTGTTTCTATTTTCTTTGTTCTTTTTCATTAAGATTGATAGCTGTATATAATACGTATTTTGCCTTTGGTAGTGAACTTATCACTAGGTTACCAGTTGCGAATAAAATTTCAATTTATGGATTAAGTGGTGGACCAAAAGATATAAATGGATTTTATCGGCGTATACAAACCGAATTAATATTCCTAATTCATGACACACCAGTGTTATATTTTAACCAATCGAATACAAGTATTCTCTCAATTAAATATTAAGTACATATCAACAAATTCCCATTATCCATATTGATGATTATCTGTCAGTTATTCTCCACACACACACACACACACACCAATATTATATATATATATATATATATATATATACATGACTTGAAAAATCTTGCTTGCCAGAAAATTTTGCGGTCACAGTGTCTTTATTCGCCAAATGTAAAAATGTACTCGCCACTGGCGAGCAGACGAGTGTGTTTTTCATCCCTATATATATTAGGGATTATATACAGGACCGGATTCCTATTATATACAGGACCGGATCCAAGATTTTCCGAGAGGGGGTGCACCAATAACTATCAATACATTTGGATCTAATTTATTTTTTTTTAAAATGCCTTTATGCATCTGTGATGTGTATGAGGAACTGACTTAAACTATTGTGTTTAGCAAAACCGCTTTCTTTCAAGCCCGAAACGGAAACATATGAAATTTTAGGAAAGTATTGCTATTTCCACTGCCAGTTTCTCTAGTGTATATTCAGAACGGAGGCGGGGGGGGGGGGGGGTGCACGTGCTTCGGTGCACCCCTTAAATCCAGCCCTGTATATATATATATTCTGAAGAACACCTAAAAAGCCAAGTGTATACTCCATATCTGTGTATGTGAATTTCCACGTGGTTCTGGGATCGATTTCAAATGACAATTACATCCCCCACACCCGTTAAAATATAATTGACAACTAAAATCAATATTTATCACCATTTCCAATAACTTTACGTAATATAATCATGAAATGTTAAATTAATTAATTAAATAATAAAAGCACTAGTCATTTCATACGTACTTCAGAGTTTTTAAATGGACAATTGGCATTCTAAATTAGAAAAAAAATGAAGCATTAAGATATATATATATATATATATATATATATATATATATATATATATAAAGTAATTTAATTGCTTTATTACTTAATTTAATAATGATTGGCTGCTATGGTGTAAGAAACAACTCTCTTGGTTTCTGTCTTTAGTATTAAATTATTTTATTCCTAAGGTATGAAAAGTATCTTATTGGTTTCACACTCAGAGCTGAACTTAAACATTGTTGGACCACTATTCATTATTTCTTACATCATAGTCATCTCCACGAAAATACTCTCAACATACGTATTTAGGATTCATTGATAAACTTAACATACCTGGGTCAAAGTCAATGGGCAGTTCTGTCTTCAGAAGTGGAAGATCGTTGTAATTCATTTCCGATATATTCTTGTTAACACCTGTGCTCCGAAGAAGATTGTTGTCATGTGAGACAACCACATGACCATCTGCTGTTAAATGGCAGTCCATTTCTAGCATATCTGTCCCTATATCCACTGCTCTGTAAACATTCAAAGAATTGTATGCAACAGGAAATTAAATACTTCATTGCACTTATTTAAAAATACATAAATAAAAGAAAATTTCATGTATAATTTGTACCTTGTACCTTATAGTTTATTACAAACTTTAAAAAATATTCTTATTTTCCCTTTTAAGTATCTAAGTCTAAGAATCCCAATACTAATAATACTTTTCATAATGCACAATGTACAATATAATCATAACAATGCTAAGTATAATAGAATCAGATTTATTATATTACAAAAATCATTTTCCTATCTTTTTAATACTTTCTTCGTACCAGCAAGAATATTTCATTCTCAGAGGGAACGGGGTATAGCCAATATGTTTCTTTACAGATAAAATTAATGATTATGTGGGCTATTATGAAAAATCACTAGGAAATTTAACATATGGAGAAATAGGCAACCAAAAATGAGAAGAATCGTCATGAATTCCTTCAAGAGGAAGCTTCACAGAAATTGGACAGGAAACGTACATGGGAGAACAAGCGAAACTGACTAAATCATGTCAAACTGAGGATTGAATGTACAATATCTTAAAAGCACGTAGAAAATGTCCATTGTATGGTAAGTGGTATGCATGGTTATATATGTATGGTATGTTCTTTTCAATTCATTTTGCTTCTATCTCTTGCAACGTTCTGTGAGAAATCAGTTTTAAGACTCAGGCTAGTTTTAGACGGAAGCATTTATCGTAGCATTTCTTGTAGCAGATGTGCTGCCAAAAATTTTATATAATATTCTATGGCATCAAAAGTATATGGTGCTTTTAAACGGTAGCATTTTGATAAGCATCTGTCGTGACGTAGCAAACAAATCACTGGAGAAGAGCACAATTACGACTTCGAAATTAAGCGTGAGGTAGCTAAAGCTATAGTAATTGTAACAACAGTTCTCGACGGTCATATTAAAAAACGAAAATCACAAAGAAGTATGTGGGCAAAGAGCATTACTACTCCAACTCATTTTTCTTTACTACAATTCAATTTCCCACACAAAACAAAGAGCATGGATATTTGGCACAAAATCTTTCGCTTCTTTTTAACACACCACGGCGCTGCAATCGGACCAGAAATGCTGGAGAAAATGCTACGAAATAGAGCAGGTTCTATCGACAAAAAATGTCATAGAATATGCCATGGCATGGGAAATGCTATAGCATTTGCTACTTTACACGGTAGGATATCGATGATAAGATTTTTGCTACGAGAAATGCTTCCGTCTAAAACTAGCCTTAGATAGACCGAGAACCGACAATCAAGGGTTCGATTCTCAGTTGACATAGTTCTTAAATTCAGTTGATAAACACCGTACGTGAAGATCTATTTTTATAAATAGTTGAACGAACTTTTTAACTTCTTAACCAATTTCAATAAGGCTATGTGATTTTACATACAATTTCTCGACATTACTTAAGTATTCTTTTGTCTGCAATAAAAGCATGATCCCTATGTTAGTTATGATAAACAGTCAAAAGAGCAGTCTGTTATGATTCTTGAATCTGTGTGAGAATATAAGAGTAGTGCTAAACTAAACATGAAACCTATTGTTTCTGCGGAAATAAAATGTTATCCATAACCTGAAAATATTAAATGAATTGAAAGAAACAATCTTCAAAGTGCTCAAACTTATTCAAGAAAACTTCTCCCAGTCAGCAATAGACAATTCATCTATTCATTTACAGAAATATGTCTTGAAGCTATAACAAGAGTTTAAAAAGTATTATAACTAACTAACTAACTCTATGGCCTATGAAACCCGGAGGTTCAATGCTGCGTTCACAAAAGCTCTCCACTGACTTTTTAGCTGATCCTTAGCTAACTGTATCCAGTTTCTACTTTGTATTCCAATCTCTGCGAGATCCATCTTAATATTGTCCTCCCATCTGCCCCTAGGTCTTCCTAATGGTCGTTTTTCAATTGGTCTTCCAGTCAAGACTTTGAAAACATTTCTACTTTCTTCCATTCTAGCTACATGACCTGCCCATCTAAGCCTCCTAGACTTGACGACCCTAACAATATTGGGTAAAACATATAAATTATGTAGTTCCTCGTTATGAAGTTTCCGCCATTCCCCATTCCCGTTCCTCTTGGGTCCGAATATTCGTCTCACGATCTTGTTCTCAAATACTTTCAGTCTATGTTCTTCCCTCAGAGTAAGCGACCATGTTTCGCAACCATACAGAACAACAGGCATGATTATCGTTTTGTATCGACATTTAATTTCTTCGTCAATATGATTTTCGTATGTTAATATTGATCCTAGATATTTGAAACTATCCACTTCATCAAAAGTATTATTTAATATTTTAACGCATCCATAATTTGCTGTATTACGATCCCGACGCACTTCCATGTATTTAGTTTTCTCTGCATTTACTTCTAAACCGATGTCCCTGCAAGCGTTTAATAAAATCTCTGCATTTCTCTCTATTCTCCTATCTCCCCTATTAAAAAGTATTATATATAAATACAAATAATAATAATAATAAAAAACAAACAACAGATAGTGCTTAAAATAGAAGGATCAGTCGTAAGTTTTGCAATATTGTGGTACACAACACACCTGTATTTATTACAGTACAATGAAAGCAGGTTAACATTCAAAGCACAGCCCCTTGTGTTGGACTGTCCGTGGCCACTTTCCTGCCAGTTCTTCGATTCCATGTTAAAAACATGTCTTGTCCTTAGAGTTAAAAACAGTCACTGGTGTTTCCATCTTCTGCTGGCTGGTGAAGCCTTGATTTCAGACCGAAACGGGTGACAATCTAAAGGAGCAATGTCAAGACAATATGCCGAGTGCGGCATCAGTTCGAGGCCTTCAAGTTCCTGTTGCGTTTTTCGAACTGAGTGTGGTTTTGGGTTATTCTGTTGCAGCAGGGCGCGCTTTTGTTTCACCAATGCAAGATATTCTTGATGAAGTGGAGGATACATCCGCTTCAACTGCTCGGAATAACAGTTGACATTGATAATATAATCGGTAAAGACAAACTTGAAGAAAATTACTCGCTGATAGTTCCACCATACTGAAACATGACTTACTGCTTGAAACGGCCCTGTTTGAGGACCAATTGATTCTTGAAGTTAATTCTTGCTCAGTCATTGTTATTGCACATTCGAATTTCGGAAAAACACCCACTTTTCGTTGTATGTGACAATCAGTTTCAGGAAACGTACATCACGCCGATTTTGCAACAGTTATTGGCACATATCCACTCTCATCTGGTCCTGAGCTGAGGTCAACTCATGTGAACAATGTACTTCCGGATGGATTTTCCGAGTTAGGAAGGTGACACACTACAGTGGATTGGAACATGCAAAGTTAGTTTCACAATCATCGTATGCAGGTGGATAGATTTTCCTCAATGGCGTGACATATGACCTCAGATTTTGTTACCTTGAGGCGGACGGATCTTGCCTGATCTTCATTCTTATAACCTGAACAAAATTTCTGGGATCACTGAGTTGTTCTGGTGTGGTTTACTGCACCTCCTATTGCACGACAAACGTTTTGGGTTATTGCTGCAGCGTTATGCCCCAGTCATACAGTAACGGTTCACATATAGACGTTGAGTGTTCATCGTCACTCCCACTAAAAAACTGATTGAAAGTACTGACGGAGTAGCGCATCTGCATTAAATAGTCCGCCGTCACACTACCTCTTGGAATAGTTTGACCTTCTACTTACGGACAATCACGGCGTACTCATGCACCTGCTGTTTGGGTTGTGGAAATGTTGCAAGACTATGATTGAGCCATGTAGCACGAGTATCACTAAAATCGTTTAATAAGTGAACGGATATGCATTTTAAGATAGGAGTGCGTCAATCACCCTATATTATATATTATCCAAAAATAGAAAATGAGTTAACTAGCAGAAAATAAATAATAATAAAAAATAAAATAAAAATTAAATCATGTACAATTAAAATACACTGGAGAAGTTTCCTTAAACACTTCATCAGATGGGGAAGGGACGAAGAAGCTGGAAAAAAGAAAAAAGTTCTACCAAACAAGGAATAAAAGATATCTTTTTTTCAGAGCTATAAGTTGCCAAAAGTTTGCAGCACGATTTGTGAAGTTTCGGAAATCAAAACATTTATATTTGTGAATCTTTCCGTACTCATAGACAACGCATTTTAGGAAATAAGACCAAGTATCTGAAAAAGTGCTCCATTTACTCTGCGAAAACCCAACGCTTAAATACAGCACAGTTCAGAAGGATAGGGATATGAAGTAGAACTTGTACTAATTCCTGAATAACTGACGAAATCGTTTGACGTAAGTCCCGTACTTTTCAAACTGACCCTTTCAAAGACTGATTTTTCAAATTCTTTGCAGCTTATAGCTTTGAAAGGAGTTTTCCGACCTATGTTTATTATAACATTTTTCCTTTATTTTGTACTAGCCGAAATACTTTGTCTCACTAATTAAAAGACATGATACTAAACATATTTAAAACTGCCTTTTTAACTTCACAAAGGCGCTGACTAGAAATCAAATTCACTGGAATTTCGTACATTCATCAATTCCAAAATCGCCCTTCCGTGCGAACGACACATTAAATTCGCCCTATATCCTAATTCCTTTTTAAAGTTATATGTTACTAAGCCCGTCAAGTTTATGACCGATGTTATTATTCCATTTTGTTTCTTACTTGGTAACATCAAGATTCCAACATATATTTTCGTTTTAGTCGTTTTTGACTCAAATGTGATAAGTCAATTGGTCTTAAAGATGCCTAAATTGACATGAGAAACTAAAGGAGGTTGCATAATCAATTATCCTCCCAACTGTAATATATTTTCAAATAAATTTCTTGAACTTATATATAAAAAAATATAAATACTCGAAAATATATGTTAAAAAGAAACTATAAAAACTAAATTTATTTGGATATCAAGTTCGGTTTCTTTTTATTTTTTAAGAAGTCAAGCGGTTGGGCATTTCTGTATCCACTGAATCAATATTAACGTGTTCTTTAGTGCAATCAGGCCGTCAGTCTTATGCCGAAACTACTTCTGAAGTATAATAATAATTTTAAAAAATGCTTAAAACTATTGCACACATTATATCTAGACCTCTCTTCGGTATATGCAAAAGTTCGTCCAGAAACAGCTCTTAAGCAGCTCATTTTCTGTTTCAGGCGAAAGAGTGTAGGAGAAAGAGCCTGTGAGGCTCTTCATAAAAATCCAGTAATGCCGCTTATTGAATGCCGATGGAAACAAATAGTAAAGTCAAACTTTACACGGGAATAAAACTTCTTTTTGTGCCAATAAACACAATAATGTTTAATTTTTTATTTAGTCTTAAGCCATATTTCGAATTTTAGTTCTGATCAAGGAACAATTTGGAACTGCAGTGAAAACTTGTAAGATACCTAAAGTGAGAGCTGCAAAAAGTAATTTACCTTGGCAATCGAATCCTAAGATTCCAATTTTTATTTATTTATTGAGAACTTCTTTCAATGACTCAACAGATGGTAAGCTTATTTTCTGTCAAGTCTGTCATAAACAATTGGACTGTGACAAAAAAAATCACATTTTGAACAACATATGGAATCTATCACTCAAAAATTGCCAAATCAGCCGTCTATTTCATCTAACGAGTACTGCGGTAGATATTTTCAACATGAGGCTAAGTGAAGCATTTGTATCAGCAAATGTGCCTTGGAGTGTACTAAAGAACGAGAATTTCAAGAAATTTCTCGAAGATTACACTGATCACAGAGTTCTGGACGAGTCTACTTTGCGTAAGAACTATTTGAAGCTTCTATATAAAAAGACGCTTGATACAACACGAACTGACATAGGTGACAATTATATATGGCTATGTTGGACGACACTATACATGGTCGCGGTCACTGTACTGGAAATGCTGCTGTTGTTGGGAAGCTAGATCCACCAGAACCGGGATACCATATCTAGTTCTCCGTAAAGAATTATCTTCTGGGTTATAGAGAACAGAGATGTCAAGTTTCTTTTTCTCACATTGATAAGATCAATTAAAGCAGGCAAAGAAAATTTCTTATCTTGATAGTCTTACATATTATAGAATTTAACAGATGTTATAATTCAGGACAAAGTAATATATATATATATATATATATATATATATATATATATATATAGAGAGAGAGAGAGAGAGAGAAAGAGTCTTGTTAAAAAAAAATCCTAGCCCAAGATACAGGCCACTAAATATGGCGTGATTTCTCACGTGCGAATTTCAGCAATATTAAAATGCTCTACCTCTGGAACAGTTCAAGATGTTTTGATGCAATTTGTTTTACTTTAAAGATAATAATTTACCGATACAAATATCCTCCGTTTGGAAATATGTGCGCAAGTTCTCGTAATGTAGCCTTCTGAAATTTTACTTGAAAAGTAAAAAATAATTTGTTTTTCAAAAATGCCAGTCCACAAAATTTTGATTTTGTGACTGTTGATCGTATCATACAGTACTACACGCCCTAAAAGGGAGAACTTCTACTTTTGAGTTGAACAGGATTTATAAACAACTCAAAAAATTTTGCAATACATTAAACCAGTTTCCATTACCATGTCTTCATATATTAGTCTCATGAAATCAAAATCTGGTCTTATTTGACATGACATTTTAATCCTGCATAAATGTAACACACACAGCTTTCAAACATATTAAAGCTTCCAAAATATATGTGCAAGTTTCAAAACATATTACAGTGAAAACTGTGAGATTCCAAAGCATACCAAATCTGCGCACTCTACTTAGAACTGAAATTAGCAATTCAATGAAAATAAAAATACGTTCAATTGCATCAGTAACTTCCTTTGATATTGAGTGATGCCTTTCTATGAACCAATAGGAACTGGAGCACCAACGATGGCTAAAACATTGCGAATTGGAAGTGAGCGCTGGTAGTGGCATTGTTGTCTTGCAGGCGGAAATTTATATGCAGCAGCCGATCCATGTACGAGGTAGTAGCATAAAATTCATGACGATTTCATTTAGCTTACAATTGATATCTAAACTTCTGCAAGCCACTAGTCACAGTTATACACACAAACCACAAACATCCCTCTTTGTAGCTTTGGGTAACAGGATGAGAGCTATTGATATTACCACTCTTGTAAAATCCTGAATTGCAGCTCTAATTCGGCTGAAGATAATATTCGTCACTTTTGTTATCTCTGATGCATGCGTTTCTTTCGTTATCTTTACCGTTGAATCATAGCATACATTTGCCATGTTTCGTCTGTACTCTGAAGACTGCGGATGTCTGATTTCGTTACTGCCCATGTATCCGATTCATACATCGAAACAGGCAGAATACCTTCAATGAACATTTTACATTTTAGACGATTTAGTATTTTACTTTTCAATACGAAGCTGTTCCTTCCGAATGCATTTCAGTCTAGTTTTAAACGTTTGTTAATATGTTATTGGAAAACGACCATTAGGAAGACCTACGCGTAGATTGAAGGACAACATTAACATGGATCTCGCAGAAATAGGAATACAAAGTAGAAACTGGATCCAATTGGGTAAGGACAGAAGTCAATGGAGAGCTTTTGTGAATGTGACATTTAACCTCTGGGTTCCATAGGCCATAGAGTTAGTTAATTAATATATATTTTGATATTGCAATAGAGTTAGTTAGTTAATATCTATTTTGATATTGCCATCCATGAATATTTTCTGTATAAAATAAAAGTTTCACAACTTACAATCCCGTGTTCTCAATTTCAATCCTTTATTTCCTTCTGAAGTTATTGAACTTCATATTAATATTTCTCTTCCACATTCATTTTGAACTCGACTTCCTTGCTCTTCTATTGTATTTTGTGGATCTCTGCTGTTTGCGAAAAGAACCATTCTATCGGTGAAACGAAGACGGGTCAGATGTTTCCTGTATATTTATCTCTTTATTCTTCCAGTTAAGAGATTGAAACACATAGTCAACCACTTTTGTAACATGATTGGACATAGGATCACTCTATTGTAGCACCTTCTATATTCTTAGTCTTTGCATAGCTGAACACTTGGACATTCGAATTGGCTTATTTATTGATTATTACATAAGCTTCTTCGACATCATTTGATTTAAGAACATTAATAACCGGTGAGGTCTTCACCGAATCGAAAACATTCTTTTACATAATCAATGCAGCATATGGAGAACTCATACTTGTTTGATCTTTCTATAAGCGCCCTCAACACCTGAATATGATCTATTGTGCTGTCAACACAGCTAAATCCAGTCTGTTCTCTGAGTAGAAGAGGTCTATTTTTCTACTCTGAACGTCAATACCTTCGTAAATACTTTATAAATTGCAGGGATAAGATTTATAAATATACAACTTCGTAGGTCTTCTTGTGTCCTTTGTCATACCTATGATCACGACACTTCTACACTTCTTGTCACTGGTGGGGCCGCGGTGGCTCAGTGGTAGAGCGTTCACCTCTGGTGCTTGGGGTCCCGGGCTCGATCCCAGCCCCCGCCACGTGAACTTTGTGGTGGACAAACACTGTGTGCGTGGGTTTTCTCGGGGTTCTCCCGTTTCCTCCCACTACCTTCATTCCACCATTTCATTCATTACTCATCATCACCGTCTCCTTTAGCCTAATCGGCATAAGCGTGGGACGTAAAACTCAAAGATTTTTCTTGTCACTGGTATAAAACATCAGGATTTTTTCGACAGCTACCCTTAGTATCTAAAGTAACTCCTTTTCCATATGTTTTCCTCGTTTCATACTCTTTACAGTATATAAACCTCTTCTTGTAGCAGGTGGGAGGATGGATCTCTCTTTTCTCTCTATCTTCGCATTCTTTCACTTAAGGTTCATAGTTTTGAATGCAGCTTGCTGTAGAACACTTAAATATTCTTCCGTATTCTCGATTTTTAAAGGTAATGTCATCCTCTTCTTCAGCGCTACTATCTGCTTTCACCAATTGCTTAGACTCTACTTTGCCTTCTTTAAGACCCATATCAAGCACTACCTCTATTCACGGTAATAGTTTCTCTTATTCCTATGATACCTAGGAAGACTAATACATTTACTAAGTAGGCTAGGAAACATTATAAGCAGCTGTCATAAGTAAGAATGTGCTAAGCATTTAAGCCTAACTCTTAACATATGAAAAATAATGGAGTTAATCCTTCACACATCATCATTTATTGGAATCACGTTAAACGCTCGCCTGTAAATATTAAGTAAATACTTCGAGCTTCAAAGCTTACTAATTGAACCGCGTTATATACGATTACAAATTATGCCATTAACGATTTCGTGCTTATAACTCAATATAGCAACATCGTGCACATGATGATTGGTCCACCCTTAACTAGGTATGTACCAATAAACCAAACACTTATTACTCGCCAATGTCACTGGCAACCGATAGATTTATTGATGGCAAAGGGTGCTGCGCATAGTAATTAGCGATTTGCTCTTCGTATTCTTTGATGTTCTCATTTCTGCTTACTTAGTTAATCAGTAACGAAACCAAATACCCATCCAAATTAGATGCATACAAATCAAAATTATGAATTGTGTTGCACTTGTAAGGTATTGAGATGCTCTCTCATTTAGTTTGGGTATTGTTGTTTGTGTAAGTTTAGCGTCGCTTTTCATCACCAAGGATATATGAGACGAGAACCAACAGTTTTAGGTGGCATCAGGAACACTGTTATGCGTTAAAATTCCAATACCCTTCCACTGGGAATCGAATCCAGGACTCTACGCACTAAAGGCATGCATGCTATCTACCAGACAAGCGGGGAAGGCTTGGTTTGCGTGTTATGACTGACTGACTGGGACACCCAGGAAACGTTAACAATAAAACGGAATTTGGAAGAAAGTTGTCCAAGGACCACCTCAGCATTTTCCTCGATAATTTTTGACTGAAGAAACCTCATAGAAACCCATCTGGATGGCTAGCACCGAGATTCGAATCCAGAAGTTCCCGATTATGAAGCTGTGTTCAATCATATATCTATCTATCATATAAGACGCTCATATACTTCTTTTGTTTCTTGAGGAAAATTCTATGAAAGTGTTGTATTATAAATTCTGTTGATATTTTATACTTTTTTAGTATTAGTCTGATTTTGTACTTATTTTACTCTGACCTACATTTTCTATCTTTAATAAACTGAAAATACACACACACAGAAGACAAAGCAACGTTATCAGCTGAACTTACCTCTGGAATGTTGATATCGTGTTTTCATAGCTTTCGCCAGCACCTACAAAAGCAACATTTGAGTCAACAACATGTACGGATAATATCATTGTTATAGGATCACATACTTTGAATTGCAAATAGAATGCAATAAGGATACAAATACAGTTAGTACTTTCGACACGGTATTTCAGAATAATAAGGACGAGTCAAAAGTTTTGCAATATTTCGGTCACTTTGGTTTCATGCGTCAAATTCCTACGAAAATTACCTAGTATTCAATGTAGAGGTGTCATATTGAATGATAGGCTGATAAATGATATACTGATTGATAAATGAATTGGTCATATAATGACAGTACGATGAATGATTGATCACATGTTAAATAATAAATTATCACTGCTGAAACAATAAGACTGAATCTTGTTTCATACGTACTAAATCCGTGAACTATGTCATGTTGAAATAATAGAAAAGATATCAATTCAAAATCTGACTGGCATATATATATATAGGGTGTTCTTAAAATGGCGCCCACGGACCACAGACCACTATTCTACAAGCGAGGATGTTATATGACGAAATACGCTCCGAAGCTCTTCCTTCAGCCGTTATTGGGAATCAAAATTTCACAATGTGGCAACGAATATAAAAAGCAGCTGAATCGATTGATAATATGTAATGCGATTGTCAATTAATATCGACTTTAGCTGCCATCTGGAAAGAATGGATATAACTATTTAATAGATTGGTAGATCTAATCTACGGTTTTTTATTTGCGACGTTGCCACATAGTGCAATTTGTCTCTCTAGACGAGGACTCAAAAAAAGTATACAAATATATATATATTTGTTTGTTTCTTTTGACTTGTAGAATAATGCTCTGTAGTCCGTTGGCGCCAATTTTAGAACACCCCATATATATATCTAGAACACTATTCTACAGGCCAAAATAAAGCGAAAATGTTATATGATGGTATGCCCTACGGGGCCTCTTTCAACCGCCAGGGAGAATAAAAATTTCAGAATGTGGCAACGTCACAGACTAACTTGAAGCCATTAGCATTACTCTACAAATACAAGAAGCAGTTGAATCGATTGCTGCACTAATAAGTGATGCAAGTGTCAATCAATATTGACTTTAGCTGCCATCTGGCAAGAACCGATATAACTATTTGATATTGGTAAATCTAGACTACTCTATGCTTCTTCATTCGCGACGACTGCAATTTGTATCTCCAGACGAGGACTTGAAAGGTATACAAGCAAGCAAACAAACACACACACACACACACACACACATATATATATATATATATATATATATATATATATATATATATATATATATATATATATATAGGGTGATTCAATAAGAACGTACCAGCCTATATCCCAGCTAATACTGCATGTAGAGCCTTCAAACAAAAAAATGCATTACCAAATCGTATATATAGAATGCAATAAAAATAATAGTGAGACCAGTGGCGTCTCGTGAATACCTCCAACGGGGGGCAACTTCAAAATTTGAAATGGAAAGTGGTATAACTGTTGGAACGTTCGAAAGGACATTAAATGTCATGCAACTTTTAGAGGACAAACTTCGTCATATCCTTTCCCATTTGGCCGCTAGAGGCGTTGTTGCAGACTTGTATCTGACTACCCGTAGCAGGCCTTTATATCAGCTAATAATGCACATAGAGCCGTCAAACGAACAATTGAACTACCAAATCGTATGTGTAGACGTCAATAAAAATAGTAGCGACAACAGTGGTGTATCGTGAATATCTCCAACGGGGGTCATCTGCAAAATTTGACATGGAAACAGGGGTTGGTCGTGCCTCCATTGAAACAAGCGCACAATGGAAGAAACGTCGAGAGGAAACACGTTGGTATATTTCTTCTTCATTGGCAGCAACAAGGTCGCATTACTAGGTGAAAGTCAGATGGTGCGAGGGTGTCCCCTGTCACACCAGGCGAATGCCGGGAGGGTACGTGCAAACCATGCCCTGGCAAACAACCGCCGATGCCTTTGCAGGATTAACTCGGGGCCTAAGCCAAGGGTAGCCCAGACCCACAATAACGTGGACGCGCGATGTATCTTGTGTGCGTACGTAAAATATGAAATATATCCCAAATCCGGGAGCATGTGCTGTGGGCTTGTTTGTCATTGTTTCGAACAGCACATTCATTTATCGTTGCCAGTGATTGTGGGGTAGTACTCTTGTAGATCCAGTAGCTAACACGTACATGACCTTGCTCAAGACATAGTGTATGCGGCCTCGAAAAGGCGATTGCTGCTATGTCAGACAGAGGGCAGAAGGAGCGATGCTGTAGCCAAAACAGGTAACACAAGCGTGTAGAGTCCAAGAGTGATTAATCTCTGCAGTGAATTAAAGTGGTCCGTGTACTGAACAAGGTGTCGTGCATTGAGTTCTACTACCCCTGTGCATTACAAGCTCGTGACGGGACGAATACGAAACTTCCACAAGCAGTGAAACCTCTTTGATTGTGTTGATGTTTGAGTGATTGTAGTAGGAAGTGTCGGTAGTAAATAACATTCATGCGGGATCCAAATTTGGAGGCATTCCAAATGCTCATGATTTTAGGGGAATGCCGGGAAAATTATAGGGCTGCAGCTCGATTATACGCTGAACGCTATCCACAGCGACAAGCTATTTCCCACAATCTGCTGTGGAGATTAGCAGCACGATTGCGACAGACAGGCAACATGCGTGGACGCTATGGTGTCCGAAGAAGAGTCGTAGAAAATGAAGACGTTGCCATTGATGTACTTGCCGCTATTACAGTAAATCCTCATGTATCTTCGCGGCAGATAGCACGAGATCGTGGTATCAGTCAAGGTAGTGTCCTGCGTATTCTGTGGAAATCACATTTTCACCCGTACCACCTCTCTCTGCATCAAGAACTAAGTGATGCGGACTGTAATTTACGGCTTCTGTTCAGCAACTGGGTGGTCAATCGCGTGAGAGAATATTCGAATTTCATTCACTTCATTTTATGGACTGATGAAGCGACATTCTGCACTGATGGCAACGTGAATCTCCACAATGTACATTAATGGGTAGCGGAGAATACTCACTGGATGAGAGAAGTCAATCGGCAACACCGATGGCGCATTAATGTGTGGGGTGGCATTGTAGGCACTCAGGTCATTGGGCCATGGTTTTTTTCTGGTCATTTAACAGGTGCAATATTTCGTGATTTCTTGCGACACCATCTACAGCCGCTATTGGAAAATGTACCTCCATATACGTCAGAAGCTGTGGTTTTAATTAGATATCTGTCCAGCCCATAATGCTGCCATGTGTAGGGAAGAGCTAAATGTTCTATTTCTGCAACGCTGGATCGGAAGAGGTTCCAAACCAGTTTCCTCCGCGGTCGCCCGACCTTACTTGTATGGACTATTTTTCTGGGGTCCAATTAAGGATCTTGTGCATGTCAACCGACCAACTACAATTCGCAACATGCAAGACCGGATTACAACCGCATTCCGGACCATCAACATGGCCGAGTTGGAAGCTGTTGCTCACAATCATTTTGGACATTTGTGAAAGCCAGGGGCGTCGACTACACTCTGCAGAAGGAAGCTGATTCTTTAGCTCTTTACTCATCTTTCTCCAATGGCTTGATTGCAACGCCTCAGCTTTCTGTTCCCATTTTTTGTTCCATGCTTTGGCAACAGCAAATTTGGTTCGTCTTTCTTCGTTGCAACCAATAGTTTCTTGTTCCGTTTTGTTATAGCATCGTACATTGTCCCTCATCATAGTTCTCCCCATCCACTGCGCTTCTGTCGCAGCCATACGGAAACCACTCTCTTCAAATATTGCCTACGTCATTGGTTCCCTATTTAGAGCTTCATTCAACAGCAGCAAATTTACCTCTGTTTACTATTACAGTATGTACCCTCCCCCGTCATGGTCTTTTGCCGACGCCATTGTTGTCGCCACTTACACGGTGTGATTCCGCGTTCCGTTGTACGTCCCGTTCGTTTCAGACCAGTATTTACTCTCTTCTTTGGTTCCGCATGCAGAAACAATCGCATTATCTGACTTTGACCTCATAATGCGATCGTGTTGCTGCCACGGAGGAAGAAATATGACAACGTGTTTCCTCTTGACGTTTCTCCCATTGTGCGCTTGTTTCAATGGAGGCACAACCAACCCCTGTCTTCGTGTCAAATTTCGCAGATGACCCCCGTTGGAGATAGTCACGATACGCCACTGGTGTCGCTACTATTTTTATTGACGTCTACACATACGATTTGGTAGTTCAATTGTTCGTTTGACGGCCCTATGTGCATTATTAGCTGATATAAAGGCCTGCTACGGGTAGTCAGATACAAGTCTGCAACAACGCCTCTAGCGGCCAAATGGGAAAGAGTTTGTCCTCTAAAAGTTGCATGACATTTAATGTCCTTTCGAACGATTCCAACAGTTATACCACCTTCCATTTCAAAATTTGAAGTTGCCCCCCGTTGGAGGTATTCACGAGACGCCACTGGTCTCTCTACTATTTTTATTGCATTCTACACATACGATTTTGTAATGCATTTTTTTGTTTGAAGGCTCTATATGCAGTATTAGCTGCGATAAAGTCCTGGTACGTTCTTATTGAATCACCCTATACAGGGGGTTGACAAAAATGTCTAAAAACACTTCATACAAGACACGTAAGTTTGGCCCTCCACTGTACAACACGTGTTGCGGTTGCCGAACGTTTTTTTGTTTTCAATGTGTCATGTGGACACATACTCTTCCGTCAGCAGTAACCAGTTCACCTGTGAGTGCCGTGGTGTGAAAATGGTGCGGTAAAATGGGCGACCTGACAGACTTCCAAAGAGGCATGAAGATTGGTGCCCGTCTGGTTGGAGCTTCAGTGGGAACAGTGGCGAACATTGTGGAGGTATCGAAAGGCACTGTGTCCAATGTCACGAGGGCATACACAATTCATGGGCAACGACGTACAAAGCACAACAGTGGTCGAAAGACAATCCTGTCAGATAGGGACCGGAGGGCATTAAAACGGATTGTACCAGCTAAAAAGAAGACCACTGCAATGAAAATTACGTCTGAACTCAATGCCGGCCTACAGAACCCAGTTTCATCGAAAACAGTGCGACAGGAACTTTATAACATGAAAATTCATCGCAGGGCCGCTATCGCCAAACTCCAGGTCACAGCAGTAAATGCAAAGAGGCGTATCCAGTGGTGCAAGGACCACAAAGCGTGGACTCATGAGCAATGGAAACACGTAATGTAGTCCGATGAATCGACCTTCACCTTGTTTCCAACAACCGGTCGTGTTTACATATGGAGAATACTGTCGCAGGCCTATGATACAGACTTATCTCCTCCCAACTGTAAAGCATGGGAGTGGTTCTGTTACAGTATGGGCAGTGATATCGTGGTTTTCTGCAGGTCCCATCATAACCCTGCATGGAATGATGAATGCTAAGGCGTATGAAGCCATTTTGGGGATCAGGTTCTACCCATGGCCCAAATATTGTTCCCTGATGGTGATGGCATCTACCAAGATGAGTTGGCACCCTGTCACGCTGCAAAAACGTGAAATCATGGTTTGAGGAGCATGACCAGGAGCTATCATACCTCCCCTGAGTCCCACAATCACCAGATCTGAACATCATTGAGCCATTGTGGTCTGAGTTAGAAAGGCGTGTTCGGTCTCATTACTCTCCACCAGCATCCCTTAAGGAACTGGAGAATGTTTTGGAGGAACAATGGTAGAAAATTCCACACACCACGATTCAGGAGCTGTATACGTCCATTCCACGTCGGATCCAAGCTGTTTTGGACGCAAAAGGAGGCCCCACACTATACTAGATATGATTTTCACACTTTTGCAAACGTTTTAGATTTTTTTTTTTTTTTTGTCCAACTCCTGGGTATATATATTGCTTTATTTTGACCTGTAGAATACTGCTCTGTGGTCCGTGGGCGCCATTTTTAGAACACCCTATATATATATGTTTGTTTACGTGTATTCACATACATAGTTATTTTTATTTTTGTCATTCGCGTGTATCATAAATGTTGTTGATTCAGTTTGTGGTTAATTACATTATATTAGTTAACGTTAAGAACCAGTACATTCGATATTTTGAGAATATCTGCATGTACGTAAGACTTTCCGTGTCCAGAAATTTCGGTGAATGACGTCATATTGCTCATGGTCGTATAAGAATGCATCATCGCGGCATCCCGCGCTGAACAGGTCAAGACTCTCTGATAAAATTCCTGAGTGTTGGCGCTGCGAGTGTTCTTATCGTGTGTGAACAGCACATTGTAGAGTTAACATGTAGTAGGCGCAGTCGAAACCAAAATTAGATAACAAAATGGAGCAAAGAATGAATATGCTTTCTACGTCAAACTTGGAAAATCAGCAAATGACACACACAAAATGCTAACAACAGTTGAACCTTGAGGTGTGTTCACGAATAGATCAAACGTTTCCAAGAAGGACAGGATACCGCGGAAGATGGTCCGCGAGCTGGCCAGCCTGCAACTACACGCACCCCGGACAACGTACAGAAAGTAAAGGAACTTTTAGCTCAGGATCGTCGTATGACATTGCAAATGGCAGCGGAGAAAGTGGGAATTGGTTGTGAGACGGGGCACCTCATAGTGACCCGGAATTCGGGTAAATGAAAGCTTTGCTCCCGATTTGTGCCCAAAACTTTGACGCCGGAACATATGCAACTTCGGCTTGACGACTGTGGAGACCTCATCGACAAAGCGATCGAGATCCAAATTTCCTGAAAACCATCGTCACAGGCGACAAGACCTGGTGCCTGTGGTACGATCACGAAGGCAAACGTCAAAGTACGGAGTGGCGGGGTCCAGGGTTACCAAAAAGCAAGAAGGTGCCATCTGAGAGATCTCGCATCAAGACAATACTTGTGGTGTTCTTCGACTCTAAGGGTCTCATCCATGAAGAATTCCTTCCTAAAGACCACGTTAAATGTCGCTACGTACATGGAAATACTGTCAATTCTCGGACAGCCGTCGACAATGTGTGAAAGCGATCAAGGAACCGTTATTTTCGAGAGTTTAACCATCTTGTGGTGAAATAACGCACCGCAAGTGTCATGATAAGATAGAATTAGTGATCTCATTTTTTATGATGGGCACATCAACGTTGCGAAAGACAGAGGTATTGCAAGATGGACTGCTACCTTTGTTTGAAACAGGTGACATCCCCGAGTTTATGGATGATGGAGCACCATGTTATAGGGCAAAGTTGACAACCAGTTGAAAGAGGAAAAATAGGGTTAAACTTTGCCGAGGTCTTGAGAATCCCCGTACATGAATCTTACAAAAAACATTTGACATCAATTACAACTACAATTGCACAAACGGCCATACAGATCCATAAACAAGCAATAGGCACCTGAAACATTCAATGAGGAATAGTGCTCCCTGTCTTACGATGTCTTCGATAACTTACTGCATGTCATGCCATGTACGGTTGACGCTTTAAGTGATACCAAAGAAGGTAGCACATTTTCTATTAGTTCACAGCATCTGTACAGGTACATAGCAATGGCTACAGACTCATTTTGCGAGTGTACAATTACTTAAGTCAAGATAGTACATAAACAACCATAAATAAATTCCTAACCTTAGTAGCAAATTCTCTAGACGATCTTTCTGGGCAGGTTATTTTATATATATAGATTCCTGCGCCTGCAATTTTCAAATGCTTATTCAGTAGGAAGAAAAGGTTAGGATCTGAGATATGTGAACAATCTGCTTCCTTCATTTATCAATATTCAATTATAAAAACTATTCATTAGTACATACACGAGGATTATTCAAACAGGATTTAGGCATGGTTCTTGAGACCTGCAATGTTGGGCACCGCCCTCAAGGTCTGAAGTATATGAAGACTGGTATATGGACAATGCCAGTGCAGTAGACTAGAGTCCCGGCTTCCATTTCTGGCCAGTAGTGTTTCTTCACTGTTAGAACACTATTTTCACTATATTCTAAATTCTGATTGGGTCACAACAGAATAAATGTGAACCAATTCTGCTTAGGACGAGGAAGGAATACAGAAGGGCAGCCAGTTATAGACTAATTTTTTATTAACAGTCCTACTTCATTGCGTATATGAATAAACACAATTTCCTAATATTTGTCTGTCTAGGTAAATTGTCGCTGTAACGGACAACACAGTTGCAACTTAATTTTTTTTTCATAAAACTTTTCTCAAGAATCTGCTTTTGACGTTAATAATTTATTAATAGTATTTGGTTTTCTGTGTTAAACATACATTTATTTCGTACGATAATTTACATTAAAATGGCAGCTTTTTACATGAGAGTCAACCGGCATTTCTTTAATTCAATTGCATCCATGCACCTTTTCTGTTTTTGATCATATCAAGCGTATCTTCGTCAAAATTCGAAATAAATAAATAAATAAATAAATCCAGTTAAATCTTTACGCTGGATCCAAAATCATGAAGATAAGTAAGAGTTTTCATTTGTATAGAACCTATACACTATAAGATTAATAGAATTTTGAAATTTTACTCTCTAGGAAGTGTGTATATTATATCAGAGAGAAGAAAAGAATGTTGATTTTTTATTAAAATATAACTACATAATAATATAATATATTATTATAATAAACATATAATTTCTACTCCAGCTAACTTCCTAACAGAGACAACCTCGAAAAAAAGAACAACTAACATGATCCAATATAATCTTTGTTTTAAAAGAAGTATAATCTTAAAGGTTGATAAATCAATGATTATTACATTAGTTTTACAGTACTTGCTTAATGTTCTTCTGTGAAGTAACTTAGATGATATATTTACAACCTGCAAGATAAACAAATTTTCCATTAACTCCTGTCTGTTTGACAATATACTGAAATAAAGAGCTGAGAGATGGTGCTAGATACATATAAAGGTACTGCCCGAAAGGTTTGCGTCGAGTCCCCCTCCAAACTGACGCCCAAACTTGAAAACTGCTTTTTTTTTTTTTTTTTTTTGTTTGTTTGTTGTTGTTGTTGTTAAGTACTGCATCCAAAGATCAGTTGTTTATCCCTCCTTTTTTGTGTTCTTATATTGCATTTGCAAAGCAAGGCGGCAGCACACAACAAAATAAAGACACAAAAATGTACTACGAGAAGTAATGCACACTTCACCATTAAAAATAATGTTATCGTGGGGAATTTTCTTGCGGAAGACAGTCGTGTGAGGACGTAGACCACTCTACACGTCCATCAACTTCCACTGCTGTGAAAGAATTGATTCAGACAGATAGATGGATGGATGATCAGCACTCGAAAATATTTTCTTCTGATCTAGACACCATTCCTTAAAAAACAGTCGCCACTAATGTTGTCCAAATCGAATCTTCCGAAAACCGAAAATCGATTATCGAAAAAGTTGCAATTTTAAAAATCTATTTTCGGTTTCATTTTTCAAAAGGTAAAAAGAAAATAATGGGAAATACGTCCTCAACCGTATAGGATGAAAGAAATAATCTGAACAAACATTCGTATTCACGGTTGAAGAACAGAGACAAAAATACTGACTGATAAGAGGAACAGAAAAACACGTGTCAGTCAGTTATACAGACAGACACAAAACAAAAAAGCTGAAAGAAAAAAAACGAGAGCCACTAAAGTAGGCAGCACAAGTGCGTTGTGAAAGGTTTCGTTGCTTTTAAATCTACGAGGTGCACACCAAAAGTATGTGCCGTTTTGTTCTAAATCCCTTTCCCCTTTCGGGGAGGATCATTTCAGGAAACCAACTGTGACGTTGGAGACCTCCATTCTTCGTCTCTAATTAGTGCAAATTTTATTTACTAGGTGGCAGCAGTTGAACCACAATACCTGAGCGAGTTAGACGTGTTTCTGATACTATCCGGGAACATGGAATTTTCGGCAGAGGAGCAATGGGTAAGTATGAAATTTCTCACTGCAGCTGTAAGTTGAACAGCCGATTCATTGCCAATTGAAAGGTGGATGGTAATAGTGCTGTCGCAGAAAACTATGTCAGGAGTTAGGTGCGTGAGTTCAAAGCAGGTCGAACGAGTGCTGAAAATGAGCAGAAGTCTGAACGTGCAGAAACAGCAGCAACTGATGCTAACGTTGTCCGTGTTGAAAATTTCATCATGGAAGACAGGCGTGTCATCATACAGTATATTTATGATACACTGGGGCTAACAATGGGAACAGTTGAACGAATCATTTCAAACGAACTGGGAACTAAGGAAAGTTGCTTCTCGCAGGGTTACACGAATGCTTAATGATCAAAATGAAGCAAGGATTCGATCAAGTGTTGCACACTTGAAATGTTTCAGAAGAGAGGGACGCAATTTCTTGGAAAGCGTTGTGACAATGGACGAACCACAGATTCCATTATTTAAGCCAGAAACAAAATGGAGTCCATGAAGAGAAAATGCATAGAATTACTACCCCTCAAAAATTTTATCAGGTGACATCCAATGAGAAGGTGCTGTACGCTATCTTCTGGGATTCTCAAGGAGTGATATTGTCCCACCCTGTTCCGAAAGGTCATACAATTACGGGCGAATATTTTCGTATACTTTCGGATATAGAATTTTTGCCAAAAATTGACTGAGAAATACCATAAATGACGAATGGCGATTTCATTCTCCACATGGACAACACACCATCACACTATGTCAATGTTGTGACCTCATTTTTGGCATGTACGGTATTCAACTTCTGTCCCACCCACCCTACTCATCAGATTTAGTACCGGGTGACATCTAGTTGTTCCCAAACCTCAAGGACGCCATTTTGCCAGTAGTTCATCCCTGGTAAGTGCTATTTTCCAGTATCTGAAACATACCCCCAAAGATAACTAGGCCACATGTTACACACGGAGCGATGGCAACTGTGTGTTAATAAAGAAGAAAAATTTGCTAAGAAATAGACACAGATTGGTTCTTTGTGTTTCATTGTTCTTGGAAATTAGAATGAAACGGTACGTACTTTTGGTGTGCCCCTTGTATAGCATTTAATATTAATATTAGATGGGTGCAAATGGAAGGTCCGCGTTGACATTTGGTGGGAAAATCACTTTAGCAGCAAAGTACAAGGATGGATTAGGGCAGTAGTGAAGCGTGCTATTTTCGTGAAGTCATCGCAAAATCATAAAATGGCAGGGTCTATCTTTCAATGGGGGAATGGGGGGTTAATATTTCTCCATGATAAGTAGCAAGAACATTGTCCTGTTAACTTAAAAAAACTGAATGATATACCAGAAACCTTACGAAGACAAGAGAAAAATATATTGGTACGGAGTTAGTATGGGTGTGAGCACCGTAGCTATTGACCAATACTATAAGAATTGGTAAATCGGCTTTATTTGTATCCATCCAATAACTAAACTTCATAAATCGGCTTATGTGATTTACACAGAAAAATAGGAACAATTAATTTTAAAATAATGGAATGCAGTCTTTTAATTTAAAGTCTTATGATTTCACCCTTTAAGCAGAGAGACGGTTGACTGAGAGAATCTAACGATTATGAAAGAATTCGTGCAATAAGAACCTGGGAGAAAATGAGAGAAAACCCCGAGACAACCCACAGACATGATGTTGTCCCCAACATACTCTCATGGCCTGGGAGTGAGCCCCTTCCAGAAGTTAGCGCTCTAGCACTAAGCCACTCTGTTCCCCACACTTTAATTCAGTACATACCTATAAAGCAAAATAATTGCCATGAAGCTAATCTTAAGAGTTGACGCTGAAGCAAGCTTGAATCTATTCATGTGACGCAGACAGACAATGAAACAAACAGAGCACATTGTGATTTGACTAAATAATGCTGTATTGTTATGGTATTTAAAGATATGAACTGACGTTATTTAAGGATATAAAACTAACTCTATGGCCTATGGAACCCGGAGGTTCAATGCCGCGTTCACAAAAGCTCTCCACTGACTTCTATCCTTAGCTAATTGGATCCAGTTTCTACTTTGTATTCCAATCTCTGCGAGATCCATCTTAACATTGTCCTCCCATCTGCGCCTAGGTCTTCCTAATGGTCGTTTTCCGATTGGTCTCCCAGTCAAGACTTTGAAGGCGTTTCTACTTTCTTCCATCCTAGCTACATGACCCGCCCACCTAAGCCTCCTAGACTTGACGACCCTAACAATATTGGGTAAAACATATAAATTATGTAGTTCCTCGTTATGAAGTTTCCGCCATTCCCCATTCTGGTTCCTCTTGGGTCCGAATATTCGTCTCAGGATCTTGTTCTCAAATACTTTCAGTCTATGTTCTTCCCTCAGAGTAAGTGACCATGTTACGCAACCATACAGAACAACAGGCATGATTATCGTTTTGTATATTTTAAGCTTCAAATTCCTCGACAGAATTCGCGCCGACAAGAGATTTTGAACCGAATAGTAACACGAATTCCCTGCTTTCAGTCGACATTTAATTTCTTCGTCAATATGATTTTCCTCTGTTAATATTGATCCTAGATATTTGAAATTATCCACTTTATCAAAAGTATTATTTAATATTTTAACTCATCCATAATTTGCTGTATTCCGGTCCCAACGCACTTCCATGTATTTAGTTTTCTCTGCATTTACTTGTAAACCCATGTCCCTGCAAGCGTTTAATAAGATCTCTGCATTTCTTTCTATTGTTCTTTTATCATCCCCTATCAAATTTACATCATCAGCATATGCCATAACTTGGTGAATACTGTTCTACTGTAGGCCTTGGTTGCTAACTTTGATTTTCCTTATAGCGTATTCCAGAACAAAGTTAAATAATAATGGCGACAACGCATCTCCTTGTTTCAGGCCATTTTCGACGTGAAAGCTCATGGACAAAAATTTTCCTACCCGGACTTTATTTTGGGATTCATTTAAACATAACTTAATTAATCTAATTAGCTTTCTCGGTATTCCAAGTTCTGTAAGAACGTTGTATAATGTTTCTCTCCTAACCGAGTCGTACGCCTTTCTAAAATCAATAAATATTTGATGTATCGGGGTATTGTATTCCCACTTTTTCTCGAGTATTTGGCGAATGGTAAATATTTGGTCGATAGTTGATCGATTTCGTCTAAATCCACACTGATAATCTCCAATAATTTCATCTGTGTATGGGGTCAGTCTTGCTAATAAAATATTTGAAAAGATTTTATAGGATGTTGACAGAAGAGAGATACCTCGATAATTATTACAGTCAGTTTTGTCGCCTTTCTTGTGAATTGGAACAATGATTGATCCTTTCCACTCTTGTGGCAATTCTTCCTTGTTCCAGATAAGGAGAATGAGTTTGTGTATCTTGTTCCACAATTTTTCGCCTCCAGCTAAAATTAACTCAGTCGGAATTTCATCTACACCCGGAGATTTGTGTTTCTTTAATTTCTTTATAGCGGTTTCTACTTCTATTCGGTTGGGTTCTGGAATATACGGTTCTGCGGTGTGTATCTACTCTTCTCCACGCACACTAGTTTTTGGTTGCGTGTTAAGCAAATCGTCAAAGAAATCTTTCCATCTATTTAAGATGCTATGCGTATCAGTGAGAACTGTACCGTCAATTTCTTTAATATATAAGCACGATCTGTCCTTATTTGAGGCTTTGAATATTTCTCAACAAGTCTTTTTTTTTTTATTATTATTATTATTACAGGATGAGGTTGTTAGCCCTACCCAAACCCCCAAGCTGGAGGACCACTCTTAGTCGGCTGTCCGCGCCTGCCACATTATTTAAGGATATATAACTTGTAAACGTACTATGCCTTAAATTTGTAATGTATTATTACAGGGCATGAAATTTCCGGTCACACCAGGCAACTGAATACCTCACTTTGCCGATATACATTTTGCCTTTAGTTTACAAAGCCTTCGAACTGCGAAGGAAAAATGGCTACGACACCTTTCATTTGGCTACTGGATTCAGACCTAAAATTCTGTGCCCTGTACTACTACGGTATTTCCTGACACTTTCCCCAGCAGATCTGGGCAACTTACATGGAACTTGTCTCATTTTCAGCGATTTTATCTTCCACTACTTTGTGTGCACGGTAAACAATGAAGGAGTTACAAATATTTAAACGTACTATAAATTGAGATGTAGCTGTTAATATAAAAGTACATAATACCAAAAATAATATTTAGAAACTGCACTCCTGATAGGCCACACCAAAATTGGGTGAAGAGGTTGTCACGACTGAAAATAGGACCAAAATGTAAACCTGCGAGATATTAGAACAAGAACTTTCAAACCGGAAATGTTGCGGCGAAAATGGGACGTATGCTAACTCTTAACTACATTTCAAGTTCTCCATCTCCTGAGGAAGGTGTCAGAGAACACCGAAGCAATACAGTCAAAGGTACATTAAATATCAGACGCACTAAATACAGGACGTGTGTTTACCCATTGTTGTACTGTACTGTATTGTATTTTGAGCTAATTAATGATCAGATATATAAGATGCGGTTTACGTACTTACGTAATCAAATTAAGATTAAACGCACTGGGAGCTTTTTCTAAGGAGTTTATAGCTAAAGCTTTTTATGAATGTTCGGAAAGTGGTTTGCTCATGTCAGGGGTAAAAATGGATCTGCAAAGGTAAAAGGGCGCATAACGTCCCGCCATACCCAGTGGAAAAAACTTCGTTCTTCTCAAACTTGATACTTTGAAAAACTTATGAAAGTGGTTTCGTTATTCAAATACATATTCACTCTAATCAGTTTCAGAAGTAGCCTTAATCTTATAATAACACTAAACAGTGTTTGAAATTGAGATGTAACATTTGGGTGAACTAGTAATGCCTACAAGACTCGACAATTTTCTCGCCTCTTCTCGACTCGATTCACGTCTCACTTCATATTTACGAAAGAAGGAGCGTATACATGGATAAGCATACCCTATATTTTTGAAAACGGGAAATCGTATGTCTACCGTAAGTTCTAGTGTTTCTTGTAAGCACTCTACTTTTTTTTTTTTTTTTTTTTTTTTTTAAGCTTTCCTTGAATTTGTTTCTATGCATATTTTATAGACTTAAAAATACTACAGACAGTCACCAGAAAATAATGAATACACATCCTACATATACTCTCGTCAAAAACTTCGGAACGAGTCGAATCGACCAATTTTAATTCTTTTTCTCTGCCACAGAGAGCATCTGATCCTTTGTACAATACCGATGTTAGTTGGTTTATTCGCAAGTTAATATGGAGGATGTATGTATTTTTCCCTTTTTTTCTTTGCTTGTTACTTAAAATGTTCTGCAAATAACTTCAATAACTTTTGAAACTGTTTGTCTTCACTTGGGCATGTGCGTCAAGTGGTTTATTACGAACAGGACAAAAGAACTGTGATAGATTAATTACAAGTAATCCGGTTAGAAACACTGCTGCTTGCATTTTAGTTCCAAAACCGGCCGCCCGCACTAGTTATACCGTAATTTCTTGATATCTTTAACCTGTCCGGAGTTATAAGTAATTACTTTATTAAAAAGGGGAGGGGAGGGAAAATCCCTTAATAGCACCCGGATGGTTAGCTTCAGCATTGGCACTATCAGCATCTTTATCTTTAATTATAAGATATCAAATTGCAGGCATCACTATACTTGTCTTTTCAACAGTATCTACACCTTCAGAGTATGTCTCGCTCTCATTTAGTTTGGCCTTCTTACAACAGGGTGAGCTCGGACCCGATCTTGTAGTTTTAGTACCCATGAAATGTTAAATATACATTAATAAATAGAAAATGCGCGTAAACGCTGCCAACTTCACACCGGGCCGCTTGCCAGGAGAACTTACGCTATTCCCCTGGCTATCTCGTAAGCATGCCCTCACCAGTATCAGCATGGACCGACGCGGTCAAGGGGAATGGGTCTGCAAGAAAACCAAGAAACCCATGGCCCCGGAAAAAAAAATGGAGCTAAGAGAAACAACCTGCCGAATAAAAACATAGACCTCACCAGCCCACAAGAGAAGGTGTGCAGTGGATTTATATATATATATATATATATATATTAACCCTAACATCGGAGAACACGAATACTGGACGCACGTAAAAGTCGGCCGGGATAAGTGCACTTCCACCTCAGATGGAGGAAGACGTCCACGGACCATCCATTTCCCAAGACTTCCACCAATCACTTAAGGCATCATTGCATCTGGTCTTGCTGGGTGTCCCTACGCTTCACCCTTCCACTCCATGCGTCTTCTAAATCAGAACAGGCCATAGCGAGGTTGGCGTCCAGAGAAAGCAATCTTTATACTTTGCTCGATCGCAGGTTATAAATGTAGAGTGATCGTCCTGGCACAACCGCCAACTTGGGGGACCAGTGGCTGACTGCAGTTCCCAATAACTGAGCGGTAGAGGTGCCATATCCCGACGCCGAGTTCTTCTCCCTTAGAATACGCCCTTTAAGAGAAGCTACAAGGTAAAATCAAAGCTTAAGGTAGTACTATGTTCAAATATTCATTTCAAACTGTTCAACCATATCCCCGTGTTGCAATCATACAACAGGCAACACCGCTTTTAATGTAAAGAAAAAGTTGAAAATGACCCATTTCTTAAACGGAAATTCTCAAAAAACGCAGGGACACAGGACCACTTATTTTTAGTGAGTTTATACCAAGTATTATCTTCCTTACTTGATAAGATTGTGAGATTTTCAATTTTTCGCACAGATTTTGACCCTCTTATCCCCCCTTAGAATAATTATGCATTTTAATCAAAATAATATGATAAAAACCGAGTTCGAGATACTTAACAAGTACATCTAAAAATTCATTTCAAACGGTTTAGCCGTTTCCCCGTGATATGATCACAAACAATACGCATTTCAATCTTAAATAATAGATTATAGTTGAACACTATTAAAGCAAATTTGATCGAGTGCAAACTAAATTCGTGATACATGATTCCCGAATGCAATGAATAGTATTCAATAGTATGGCTTATTTTTTTCAGTTATTTTCTCTTCTGGTGATGACATCTTGATTAATATATACTTTAGGGCAACTCTGAAACGAGATGAGTACGAGTGAACAAAGTAAGGGTCATGTTTAGCACAAGGGGTCCAAAAACACAAACATTTACAGGAGAAATGGATAATACAAGTTCTTAGACATAGCATAACGTAACCAAATCTAACATAAGCTAATCTTAAATAACCTAAACTAACCTGAACTAACCTAATATTAGTAGAAATAAGAGAAATTCTATACTTTTTTTGGAAAATTATGCTCGACCCCTACTCTAACATAATGTAACATAAACTAATCTAACCTAACCTAAACTACTCTAAAACAACCTAAAATAACCTAATGTGAACAGAAATGACCGAAATTGCAACATTTTTCAGAAACAATAACTGGATTCCTTCTGCTAAACATTAGGCGAAAGGTAATTATAAACACATTGTTATTTTTTTCAATTCAAGTTTGGCAGTATACATTTCGAGGTGAGGTTTTTTTGAGTTTTAATGTGCGTTTTACCCCCTACACCCCCAAAAAACACCGATGATGGGGAAAATTTCACGAACCTGCTTCTACCCTGTGTACTCTTTAGCCATTATCGTACACGTCCAACTGCTAATAATGTCAGTATAACGCACGACCACTAGACTCATAGGCTACGTCTGCACACAAATGAAATGAAATCTTTAAGTTTTATGTCTCATGGCTATGCCGGTTAGGCTAAAAAAGACGGTGATGAAGAAAAATGAATGAAATCATGGAACGAAGAAAGTGGGAGGAAACGGGAGAACCCCGAAAAAACCCACGAGCACGGTGATTATCCACCACAAAGTCCAGACGGCGCGAGCTGGGATCGAACCTGGGACCCCAAGCACCGGAGATGAACGCTCTACCGGTGAGCCACCGCCCCGCCAACTTACGTCTCCACACGGCTGAAGCGTTAGCAGAACTAGATAAGTTGTGAGAACGACACACAAGTAACTCGTACTTGTGCATGGAATTCTGTATTGCCTCTGTATATTGTAGTATAAGTATGAAGTCTTTCCGAAGGTCATCTGAAACACTTAGTTGATTTCACCATCACAGTAAGACTTTTTTTGGTGAAGATTTGCACGGATCCATACATAAATTCATTACATATATATATCTTCTTTTCAGTAACTCGACTTTTTATATCTTAACAACCATTTTTGGGGTGATGACTTGCATGTATATACGTACATGATAGGAACTATTGTGCGAAAGACAATAACTAACTTCTGGTAGATGGTCACAAAAAATCAAGAATACTAGCTACCCGAGTTAGGACAGAAGCGCAGCAAAGGAATCGAGCGTAGCGAAAGGATGCAACCGTAGAGAGCAGGCGCGTCAATGAAACTGGGTACGCATATAAACGGAGGATAGTGCAAAACATCGTACCGTATATGGCATAAAATTACTTGCCTTACGTGTTGAATTATGTACGTTACTATAGACGTTAAACGTAATATCCCAATATGTTTTCATTGCTTGTATATTTGTGTTCCAAAATAACATAACACATTACTAACGTAAATTTCACAATTATGTGCATCCCTTAACTCTAGGATATTTCCCGTCATGAGTTAACACATCTACTTCAGATTCTCCACTTCATTTTACCCTGTATACTGTGTTTACTAGCTACCTTATGGGCGACAAGATGCAGATTTACTGTACGGATTCACAGATTTGTAGAATTCACAGAACAAATTTAATCCAGTTTAATTTTGTATGTGAAACTGCTTTTGCTAGACCCATAGCTTTTAAGATATATACAAAAAAAAACTTTGAAAAAAATTACATTTTAAACCACCACTATCGCCAACTGACTCCGTATCATCGGAGAGTTTTCGTACCAATACCTCGTTTGAGCCACTCTCCAATACAACTATCAAATTCCTGATCTACACAGTTTATTTTTTTCTGATCGGCTTTTTTGGCAGTCGTTAACTGGATTATGTCGTTATATTAAGTGAAGGTTTCAAGATGCTGAAACAAGAAAATTAAACACAATTCACAACACTAATACATTAACCACGATTCGAAAGTGCAAGTGTAGAGTTTTAACTCATGATAGTCTACATTCCGGCTCAAGAACTGTTATATATTTAGGATGTAGGAACAATATAAAATTACAATGTACAATATTTTAGGCAAATAAGTGTCCAATTTCACATCCATTCTTTCAAAAATGTTGGAATACCAGTACTAGGACATATTTTCTCCTGTATCTGCCAAAGAGCTAAATTACATCACCTTATGTACCAGATCAAAGGTATATCTCTCACAGTAATTAGTTCCGCACCATGACTCTCGATGAGAAAAACAATTTACAAAGGGTGTTAACCTGTACATAATTGTCAAAGTTGAAACAAGATTTTAAATATACAAACCAACGTACCTCCTCTATGGCTAATGTGCCGACACCTGAATTTCTGTTTCTTCTTCTTATGTATTAAATTCGGATATTTAAATAACAAAACAGATGTTAACACATACCCAACAAAAACTGTAAGACCCACCATTATTCCATGACACATCGTCTGCTACATCAAAGATTGTGTGTGGGAAAAAAGTACTCAATATACCGTACGAAAACAAAGTAACTGCCATCTAGTGATATTTTCGTTCACTTTGTATCTTGGCCAAAATCGGTGTAAGAAAATTTATAAAGAATTAAAAGAAGAAACAAATAAAGGAAACAAAGAGGATGTGAATAAGTATAAAATATATGAAGATTAGAAACAAAATTAAAGTACGTTCAAGTATACGTTTGCACCGATTTATCCTATTAAGGAATATAGATATTAACTTATTCTGTTTATCATAATCGTTCCTTCTTTAATTTTAAAGTGTGTCTGGATAATTTAGCCAAAATAGTACGTAAAAATTAACCAGACAGAAGAAAGTTTAAGAAAAGTCATATTTTACAATGCCCATTTAACAACTTGTTCAAAAATTCCTTCTACTTTGGCCTCATTCCATAATGGATACGCAGAGTTTACGGACACACTGTGATGAAAAAAGAAAACACGATTACCTTAGACCAGAACGCAAATTTTGGAACGATAAGGATTAGAAATATCACAGTAAGCTGTAATTCCACGTCTTCCAATCAACCAGTGATATATTGCTAGAATTTTCGGTAAGTAGGCCTATACGCTCGACCGTTTAGAAAAAATAGCGAACATCTACTTTTACATCCCTGATCAGTACCGAATCTAGAAATTTCGGGCCCCCCGCAAGAAAATTTGAAAGCGCATCCTCTATATTCATTTGGCAAAACAAAAGTGGATGTACGTCGTAACGCTCGATGAAGCATGGATTTGCCTTTCCGACTGCGGCAAACCGAGAGCCATCATGAACCGAGAGAAAGGATCCAAGAACTTCAGAAGGTGGGTCCGTGTCTGTAAAGAATCCTTCCCAAAAGGGTTCATGGTCGTTACTGGCTACTGTTACCAAGGTAAACTGAAGATTCGTAGAGTGGCGAAGAACTGCAAAATAAATTCGCAGTATTTTCAGGGGCAGATCATGCGGCCGATCTACGAGCATGAGATTCCAACAATGTACGGAGAGGACGCCAATCTGGTGCGCATTCACATGGACAAGGCCTCATCACATACCTCACGATCGTCCCTCGAATTCTACAGGGAGATGGAGGAGGCAAGTGGTATACAGGTGATACCTTTCAATGAGATACCTGTTGAATCTCCAGATGCAAGTCCTATGGACTATTGTGGATTTGGATTGCTGAAGCGGGCTTTGGGAAAACGGTGTGTGACAACTGTGGAAGGACTTTGGAAAGCTGTGCAAAAGGAATAGGACAAGATTCCCCTCCTAGTTCTTCAGAGAATTCTATTACAGTGGAAATTACGCTGTCGGGCTATTGTTAGGAACCAAGGGAAACACATCGAGCACTTACGGACCTTGCGCCATGGATTCTTCTAAATTTTTACGTAAGTCGAAATTGGCCAAATGTAGACTGATCAAACCTCTGTAATCTTTACATGAAACGATTAATCTACAATTAGTCCTATGTAATTGGGCGAAATAACATTCACGTAAGAAGTATACTATAAGAATAGTATGCTCTCTGTAAGCGTTTGTATATTAGGGAAATTAATGGTGGTCACATACACAACTACTCACTATTGTACAGGGAAGCCCTGAACGGAAGCACTTGCATCTTCGTTGCATTTTTTTTTTTTTTTTTTTTCAGCAACACGTAAATTGTTGGCAACTTGTTGCATTGGGGGTAGTGCTGTCCAGTAGATTTTCTATGCTTTCCCAAACTGCATCAATTCCTAATTGGCAGGGCTGTTTTGTTTTGGGATTGAGAATTGTAGCTTGTCCCAAGATAATTCCAGCTTGATACTCAGCACGTTTTGCATGTTCTTTAAAAGCTGCTTGTGTTGGTGGAATGGAGCCATAGGACCTCAGCTTGCGAGCAAACAGTTCCAGTCTTGATTCATCAACACAAACTGCTGTACTTCATCTATCATACTTTAAAATAACGAATACACTAGACTCTCGCTAATCCGGTCATTCCTGGCACATATGGGTGCCGGGTTAGCGGAAGTGCCGGATTATTGAGTGTCTGACATTTATTTGACTGATTTATTTATTTATCTTATTTTTTTATGTATTTTGAAAACATAGTGGATATAGTGTACTATACTTTATTAAATCGAAGAGCGCTTATAATTTTAAAACATAGAGGATATACTTTATTAAATCCAAATATACATTAATTTTCAAAGAAAACTTAGTCCTAAGCATTGTTGCGCATGCGCACGATAATTCATTGTGCACGTGTTTTTGGTTGGATGTGAGCCGGATTATTGAGAGGCCGGACTACTGAGGGCTGGATTAGCGAGAGAGTAGTGTATATCTAGATTTTCCAGATCGACCTCTCTCACTCCTGATGGATAATGGCTGAGTTTTGTGAATGTTTCTGAAACCTGATCACAGACGTTCCATGTTTGCCACGCGGATTTCCTTTCCTTTCCCCCGAAATACAAAAACTGTATCACAGCCAGTGAAAGCATGAAGCTATTAAAATCCCACTTTCTTTCTCCAACCCTATTGCAGAAACTGTATCGTGAATTGAAATCCCTCGTGCACTTGATGCATGGCCAAAATCAATCTATACCTTCTCGAGCCCCAGCTTCCCAAGTTACGGTAGTACCGATATTGCTATGACGACTACGTCTATATAATTTGCTTTGAGTGGTGGACAAACACAGCGTGGTAGAGCTCAGTGGTAGAGCATTCACACCTGGTGCTTGGGGTCCCTGTTCGATACCAGCTTCCGCCTTGTGGACTTCGTGGTTTACAAACACCGTGCTTGTGGGTTTCCTCGGAGTTCTCCCGTTTCTTCCCACCTTCTTCATTCCACCATTTCATCCATTTCTCATCATCACTGTCTCTTTTAGTCTAGCCGGCATAACCGTGGGACGTAAAACTCAAAGATTTCATTTCATTTGCTTTGATGACAAGAGACTTGCAACCTTCAATCACTGCATCCCTCGCATGGACGAAGATTCTCGTGTCGGCTTCTTCAAGGCGGCAGATCTTCTAAAGGTTTCGTTCTGTTGCTAATGACATCTCCTTTCGTCACAATCACCAAACTTGACCGTGCTTGACATATTTTGTCGGCAATGAAATGAAATAAGTCTGTCTTGTTGTCTGTATCCCGGAAAAGCTCTTCTAATTGCTTGTGTCTTGAGGGTTTCGGTAACTCTTTTCCTGGTCCTCTGTCCTTGTTTCGATCTTGCTTGTCTTCAAACTAGACTTGTAGACAGGTCCGGATTTAGTTATGGACCCAGGACCAGGTCGGCAATTAAAAAAAAAAATAAAAATAAAACTATTGAAAATACATATTTCACCAACGACCCAATAAAATAAGTGAAAGTCATTTTTTTTAATGGCCGTAACTACGAAAATATTGAAGCAGATTAGTCGTAGCAAATACTGTCGTAAGTTATTATGTTGGTTTGATCAGTTGTCGGTGGATCTGCTGAAAAGGGCGGCAGTAGGCAGCTCGCCACTCGTACTTTCACAAATTGGCGTGTATTTATTTATTCAACAAATACCAGATCATTTTCCACACTGTCAAGAATCAAAAACTATTTGAGATCTACTTTTTCTCAGAAGAGACAGGTTCATCTAGATGCTTTAGCCACCGAAAACGACTTTACTGTTACACTTGATTTTGATGAAGTTATTAATGATTTTGGATTGATACGCAAAAACGTTATTTTGTAAATTTTTATATATAATAAGATAACTCTTTATATCATTTAAGATTGTTTTATATTTTGTTGCCTTTTACACCATGTAGGCAGAAGCCAGGTAAGTTTTAACGAATCTACAGAGGTTGTTCAGCCTACATTTGACCGATTGCGTTCCTTTCCCCTCCCGGGCAGAATGGATTCACCCGACCTGGCTCGTGGCGTCCTGCAGTGTTCTGCAGTGGCTTCCTGGGAACGGAGTTGTTTTTCCCCGCGGACGACAATAACGCACAAAACAGGCAGGACCATTGTTGTGAGTGTTGTGTTAAACTGTTTCCAAGTATGTGGGTTTCTACTCTGTTACCAAAATGCCGCCCAAACTAAGCCGGTTTTGAGAAGGCTATGTTGCGGCTCTTTATGACGCCCACTTTAGTGCAAGAATGGTTGCGACATCAGTTTAAGTGGAATAAAAAATCTTATTAAAAAGTACAAGGGTAGCGAAACTCCACCATTTGGATCCCCAACGAAGTTACCTAGGAAGTGGGAATGCACAAAGACCACCTCCACCATGCAGAGGAAACTTCGCAAAATGGCAATGCAAGAAAACCCGCCAACACAAAGGTGTATGGCTAATCGTTTTGACGTGTCTTTGGGGACTGTGAGCCGGATGTTACAGCATCAACTCAAGCTGGAAAAAGCCATGAAAGCTCGCGGCCATCTTCTCACAGATGCCCACTAAAAGGAACGAAAGTGTAACGCCCGGAAGCTGTACGAATGGCATCTGGCAAAACATAGGTGGATGTACGTCGTAACACTCGATGAAGCATGGATTTACCTTTCCGACTGCGGCAAACCGAGAGCCATCATGTCCGAAGTCCTGTCATCTCTCAATACCGGGTACGTTAAACTCTACTAATAAAGGGAATTTAGGAAGTCCGATTTCCTTTAGAGAAGTAATAGCACTTATAAGTAGAAAATTTACTTAATTTCTGTAGCAGTTATTTTTATTCTTTTCTTTTATTTTCATTAATATTTTGTATATTATTTTAAAATTTAATCCGCCTTATGCAGAGTCGTTTTGACGAATGATTAGAGTCATACTAAAAGCCTGACTACTGTAGGAAACATATGTTAATCGAACTCTTTAATATGGCACTAATCACACTTCAAAATGACTCTGCATAAGGCCCAATATGTTTATGTATTTTTATGCATATTCTTTAATATATTGGATATACCCAATATATTAATTTTCTTCTTTACCTTTAAATAAATAAAATCTTTTAAGAAGTGGATCCAGCAGAATGGAAGTTTTGCAGAGCGATGCGATTCGATTGGTGTGGTTAGGGGCGGCAACTTCGCTAGGGCCCATAGGCGCAAAACATGGAAATATGGCCCTGCTTGTAGATATCAAACACTAGATCTATCCTCTTATATTTGGTAGCAAAAAATTCCACCTTGTGCAGCATGTCTTCTCTTGCGTAGGCGTTGAAAGTCTTCAGATAGTGTGGTGGTAAGGCTGAGTCATCTATGTTAATAGCATCTCCATGTGGTTCACTGACAGGAAGATTTACCAATTGTTGTAGAGTTTCAGTTAGTTGAGACTTTTGAGGTGAATGAAGCTTTCCGAAGCAGGAAATGATTGGTTTTCATGCTTGAAGAATTCTCCCAAGTCACACTGTCGACTCTTACAAGAAATAAAAAGTCGCGAGAACAATTAACAGTCTGTCTTTAGCACCTTCTGTTTTGAGTTGCTGAAATAAGTTCTTGCTTAAAGAAAGAAAATCTTCCAAACTTCTGCTCTAGGACATTCAAGAACACTTGGAACTACTTTCTTCCTTCATTGTAAAATGTACCAAACCTTTTAGCAATTTAGCAATATTTTTTGTGTCAATGCAAGGCGGCCAGATAATAATTCTTGGAAAGGGCTGTCCATCTCCCTCAGCATGTTCGTGTTTTCCCACGTTCTGAAAAAAAAAATCTTTGTGCAGTTGTGGTCTGTTCGTAATGTCGCTTGTTAATGGTTGCGTCTTTTAAGCTTGATCCGCCTTGTCCAGAGTCGTTCTGAAGGGTGATTAGTGCCATACTAGAGAGTTCGTATCCTGCAGTAGTCACGCCTTTAGTATGACGCTAATCACATCAAAACGACTCTGCATAAGGCCTGATGATTCTTCATATTGTGCCACTAGGCGACGTACTTCGGGACCAGCCACCATCCGTCTACGAAGTGCCACTGGATCTTCTGTTAATCCGATTGCACTTCCTGTAATGACTGCATTATTTTGTGTGTGTGCTTGATCGACAGCCATAGCAGAAAATTCTCTTTGTCTTGTGGATTACGAAATGCCCTTTAAAGAATTCTCTATCTCAGGAAGTTTGTGATCAAGACGCAGCATGTCTCGAAGGTGAATTGGTAGCCATCTGGCATAGTGAATATTGATGTTTGAAAAACAAAAACAAACAAACAAAAAAAGTTCTGCCAGCACTTTAAGATACTGTTGGAAGTTAATTTCTCTGAACGAACGAATGAGCATGAATGTAGCAAGTTCCATTTCAAGTACAAGACTTCAGTAATGAAACTGTGGACTTTCTTGGCTTCGTTCTTCGTATGTCTTCAAATTTAAATGTGGTTGGTTGTTCTGAGGTATTAGAGCAGTATCCTCATATGCTTCCTTCTTACGTTTGTGCAAGCTGCACACAGTAATTTGATGTGCTTGGTTTAGTGACACTTGACACGAAGAGAAACGACTCTGCTATTCCAGGTGAAACCAACCCAGTGGTCCAACCACTGCAATTTAGTAGTGTTCCAAGAGAACTCAGCGCAGCCATTTCTATGTGAAGTCTCCCAAACATAATTACTAAAGACCGGATGTTTAGGCACTAAAAAGTTGCAAAATAGGCAGGCAAATAGGCACTTAAAATTTCAAAAATAGGCAATAAAATAGGCACTAAAATGTAACACGAAATAATGAAGATAAATACTCAATACAATTTAAAAAATAAATTCAAGTTTTAGATAATCTCAAAGAATATAGAAACATATCTGTTTGTAAATCTTCTTTTACTCTGTATATGACAAGAATTTTAGAAATTATTCAAAAAATGGATCAAAAGATTGCGATTTTGGCTAATAACTAGTTTTTGGATCAGAAGGCACAAAATTTGTGAACGGACCCTAAATCGAGTTTTTTTTTTTTTTTAACGAAATAAGCACATCATACTGAGTTTAGTTTTAGATCGAGTTTGGCTATACTATATGTAGTTCTCCATATATGGGACGTACAAGAAAATTTTTGAATGAATGAAATATATGGAATTTTTTGAATGAGGGCACAAAAATTGTGAACGGCCCCTAACTTTTTTTTTTTTTTTTTACGGAATAAGTACATCATACTGAGTTAAGTGGTAGTTTTTGTTTGGCTACACTATATGTAGTTCTCCAGATATATGGCCTATAAGAAAATTTTTGCCTAAAATATATTGGATCTTTTGTTCCAGAAACGAATTTTGGCATGCATTCCATGTATAGATATATATATATATATATATATATATATATATATATATATATATATATATATATATATATATATATATAATGTACCGTATTATTTGTGGTATATATTTTCCCAGTGAAGTCTTATTTTGAAGAAAATGCATAGAATAGGCAACATTAGGCACTAAAGCAATTATGTAGGCAGTAAGGGGTGAAATAGGCAAAATAAAATTGACTTAAATTGAAACTATAATCTCCCATATAAACTTTAAAACGTTATTTTTGATCATATCTTTAATATTAAAGAATAGGCATTTTGCCTAACATCCGGTCTATAATAATTACAAACTGAATTCTCTCAAAGTTCCAGCCATTCCCACTGAATGTTTTGCCAGAGCATACAGCGGTTGGTCAGCAGTTACGACTGGAATGTGACATGACTTAGAAAACCCAACGAATCATCATCTTTGGTATATTCTTGCCTTAGTGAAGATCGCTCTCCTGGCAATTATAGTCGGTGTTTTCAAAAGAAAAAGATGGAAGATTGAGATAAATCTTTAGAGATGCTTATAAGATGCGAACTAACTTAGATCTTTGTAAAGGGAGCAGGTCAAAACTCCCACACGTAGAAATTGTCCAAACCACCACACAAATGGACAAAACTCCCACACAATCGGTCATAATTCCCACACAAATGGACAAATTTCCCAAATGCACGAACGATCAAAACACCTTTGTACTTCATTATTATTATTTTTAGCGTGTGAAACTTACAAGACGAGCAACCAGGATCATTTCAAAGTGTGGGAGGTTTGTCCATTTGTGTGGCGGTTGTGACAATTTCTGCGTGTGGGAGTTTTGTCCATTTATGTGGGGATTGTGACCGTTGCTATGTGTGGGTGTTTTGACCGTTCGTGCATTTGGGAGATTTGTCCGTTTGTGTGGGAGTATTGACCTAGACCCTTTGTAAATAGAGGTAATAGGCATTAAGAACAGGTGAGAAATCTGACCGTATCTCGAACCTTCTCCATGACATATTTTATGGTTGTTACAGAGTGTGCCTGATCTTGAATTAACGGCTTCAATGAAGTAATGCTTACTTCAAATGACGGACTTGTGTTACCTAGTAATGTTAGGAGATGACCTGCAATTATATTTGCTATCAATCGTACAGCTAAGGTTCCTGGTCGGATGATGTTACTGATTATTTCAATACATACTATGAATGGTATAAGGGGGGCTGGGGTTCTGGTTCACAGCTGCGTGGGGTGCAGTCCAAGTGATGGGAGCTACATTACTCGCATTCTTTATAAGCGATACCTCTTCAAGCCAAGCGTATTCTCTTTCATGTGTGACTTGATTGATTCAGAAGCTGGCAATGATAGCACTTGTTTTTGGAGGATCAGAAATCTATGCAATGTATGTTTGCATGAAAATCAAAACAGAGAAAAATTAGCTTCTCATGCTTAAAAACATAAATCAGCAACAAGATCTCAGGGGCGCAGCCACTATTGGGGTTCACCGGGTCCGGACCTCCCCAAAAATTCGAAACTCAACATTTGTAGACTTTCTTAACGAACTATACTTGTTTAACAAAAAATGATTAACCCCTTGGGGATCCTATGGTAAAATTTGTACCATACGCATTTTTCATGGAACATTGCGTTATTTCTCTTCTATTTGAGCTTATTCGTCCGTTTTTTTTTCCAAGTCCAGAGGCCTTGTAGAAGACATTACGTATGGTTTCAAACCTTCCTGCGTCCAGACATAAGAGGTGATGACGTCATAAGTAAAAAATTTATTTTCTCATTTACTAAGCCTATGTTCAATATTTTTTGGCGGGCTTATTTTTCCACGTAGAAGATTGAAATTTTGCACAAACATTCAGTCCACCGAGTAGTATTTACCAGATTTTTTTCCGATGTGTGCTAAAACAGGGGGGAAACCAGAGGGGCAAAGGGGTGAAAAAAGGGATATTTTTACCCGCAAAATCCCGTTTCTCGTCATTTTCCCGCCTCACATACATGATAGGGACACGTGGGTCATACCGTCTGAAAGGCAGTTCTATTCTGAAGAGAATGACGGTCGAATCATTGTCCTAGGGTAATTAGGGACGTCTCAGTGATTTTTTTTTCAAAATATACATCTGTATAGGGTAACATGGGGAAATTTCTGATTGTTTTTCTGGCGGGCTTATTTTTGCACCTAGAAGATTGAAATTGTGCACAAACATTCAGTCCACCGAGTAGTATTTAACAGATTTTTTTTTTAAATTTTGCGTTAAAACAGGGGGGTCCAGAGGGGCTAAAAGTTGAAAAAAGGGAAATTTAGACCAAAAAATCCCTTTTTTCTGCAATTTCCCGCCTTAGATACATGATGGAGACATGTGAATGGTACCGCCTGAGAGGCAGTTCTATTCAAAAGAGAATATGGGCGACACATGATCCTAGGGTAATTAGGGATGTCTCAGGAATTTTTTTCCCTGAGATCCTAATGTTTGTGCTAATTTGGGGCATGGTGGGAAATTTTGATAAAATTTCTCCCTCCCTTACTATTCAAGATAGAAACTTGAAATTTGGCACACACATTCAGTATACCAAGTACTATTTCTCAGATTGTTTTAGATGGCTACGTTCACACAGGGGGGTCCAAAGTTCGAGGGAAAAAAATTTCCCTCCGAAACTTTCACTGACATTTTTCCCGCTTCTGGTATATGGTATGAGCATGCAAGTGGTACCATTTGAAAGCCAGCTCTATTCTGAAGAGAATGAGGTATGAACCATGATCCTAGGATAAATAGTGACGACACAGTAGCTGCTTGACTGAAAGTCTAAAGAATAGCCCAAAAAGCCAGGATCCGGAAAGGGTTAATGCAGGCTATTATTTTATTTTACGCCTCATCATGAACTTTTTCTTTTCTTATAAAAATAATCGTTCTATCACTTTTTTCTAAGAATATAGATGACAGTAAGAAAGAATTACTTATCGTTTTTTCGAGTGCAGAATAAGACAGGTTCAATATTACACAGACGTATTGGACCCCTCCCAACAAAGATTTCTGGGTGTAGAACTGGCAATACTGTTTGTTTTGACGTTCTTCGACTTCTGTTATGTATACATGCTGATCCTACATCTGGCGGGTTTCAAAGTTTGCTTTCCAGTTCGTATGACACTAATAAGCATGTTTCGCCTCATGTATATTCTGTTCATTGTGCATTGGTTACAGCCAAGACGGATGATCTGGAAGTTTTTCTTTTATGCATGTGTATGTGTTGGTGTATATGTGACATTCGCAATTCATACACCTCTTTCGTATCAGCTGTATTAATTTTTAGTTATTAGATATACTTGCATTGTATGCGATCTAATTCTGTAAATAACTTACAAAAAAAAGAAAAGCTCTCCACGGAGGAAAACTTTGCAATTAACGCTTAGGCAAAACAAGCAAAGAGGAATTCAGTTTTTTTTTTTTTTTTTTTTTTTTTTTAAAGGTTTAAATTCACTTCTTATGATAGCAATGTTGTTTGCACTAGATATATTTCCAGAATTTATTTTAAATTTTCCTAGATAAAATGTAAATAAAGCAGTTCCATCGAAAAAGATCTGACAATAAGAATACCAGAGTTCAACCAACATGTACTAGACAGATTTGCTCCAAAGAGAATGAATTTACTAATTAAATCAGGTAACTAATCAGATAAAATGTTCTGCATTATTTTTTCATTTTTAATTTTATTTAATTTCACATGTCACATAGCATTTGCATCTAAAGTTATGCTGGTTTGTCAATGAGTCCAATTTATATCTTTTGTCTTCGATCGTTCGTACTGCAACACCAAAAACCACAACCCACTGAGAGAAGACTGCAATTTCACTAACATTGATAAATCTATACGATATGGAGCATTCCAGTAATGCAATCAGAGCCTCTACATGTCACATTGAAGCAAAGGGATTAGAAGTTCTCTTGAAAAATCGCTTGTCATAACTGCTGTATGCACCTAGACACCAATACTGGAGAACTTACGAATAAGGTGCCTAGCAACAGTATTCATGGTAATGTCAGGCGACCATGCCGAACAAAGGAAGCAGCAGTACCCGTCGTGTTTCGAAGACTTCCACATTCCGAGATACTGTGGCCTGGCACTGCCCTGTTGAAATGCGAAGTAGACACTGATGAGATTGTCAGCTACGCATAGCGACAAAGAGGAGAGTTTCTCAAAATGGCACCCCCATTCTCCGCCTCCCGTTAGGCCTCTTATGATGTTAACAATGGACGATGGTAAATTACACTCACCACGATAACGTCTATCCCGTGTGCAAACAGTAAGACAGATTAGAGCGTGTGTTAAAAAAACCTCCTGCCAATCAGCACACCATGAACGGTGTCTTACGCATCCATTACTGTCTCAGGCATTTACACTTCTGGTTCAATGGAAACAAGCAAAAGCACACGTACCAAGGGTCCAACATTCAGCAAACACTGTCGAACCACAAAAATCCGCATACGTTGGCTTGCTTTAGTGTTAACATTGTGAATGGCCCTATGGTGCGTCGCGGCCATGCAGACAAAATGTCTGCCATCCCGTTGTGAAATCATTACATGGTCAACTCCTCAATCTTCGCTCTGAAGACATCTCCATCTACTGGCTCCCCATGCAGCACCACTTTCCTTGGGCCATGCCCTGCAGGCGTACCAATTTCGCGGTATGAAAAGCTTCCTTCCTTCCTTCCTTCCGAATACACGACTTTTAAAATGCAGTCCTCTCTATGTTGTGTCCTTTGGCGATAATGATACATACCACTCACCACGTTCCAGCACGTAAGTGGTGCGCAAATAATTTCCCAGTACTGTAATGTTAGGTTGGTGCCAATGAAATGTCCGCTTTGACGTCTAGTGGGAAGTTCACCCAACGTAACTACGCCCTTGCCATGTCCAAGAAACAAGTTAGGGTACTCATACAGCCAGGAAGTAGTCCGTTGTTAAACAGTTGTATAAGAGTGCACCATGGAGAACAATTTCGAGTATTCTTTACTACTTCAAGTAGGACATCCTGGGCACTAAGCCGAAGAAAGAAAAAAAAAAGTGTTTCGTCAAATTTCGTTCCGGTGAAACATCATTTGTAAAATGAGCCCCTCAAGGATATCATGGAAGCAGACCGTCGAAAAGTATTCGTGCCACTATAGACGAGTTCCGCAAGCACTATACGCTGTCATTCACTGGCTCCGTGCAATCGGTAAAATCAGTGGACACATGGGTCCCACATTAGTTAACATTTTCCAACCAGAATCGTCTTCTGGGTGCACAGTTGTACAGTCGGCAGCAAAAAACCTGTAACATGAGCACGTAACTTGATTGTGAAACTACGCCTAACAGCGCAGGGAATCAACATAACGTCTAAGTGGCACGAATCATGCCAGGAGAAATCTTGCGTCCTCCCCTGCACACTTATTTTAGAGCAAAAGACTTCTTAGTTTCACAAACTTACGTGCCCATGTTGCAGGTTTTTTGCTGCGGACTGTACAAAGAATAACTTGGAAGATTTCCTATATCGGATTGATACTTTAGATAAGAAACATGAACAGAGAGGGAGTTGACAATTTAACCAATTTATCACATATCAATCAATATTAACGTATTATACTTATGATTTTGTGTCAAACATTATCTTATTTATAACAAGTAATTTTAATTATATGACAATTTCTAACTTCAATGAAAATGACACTAACACCAATTAAGACTGCAATTGGTGGAACAATCGGAAACTTCCTCCATTCTATGGATTTACATTTCTCTTACAAAGACAATTTAATTTCGATCACAATTAAAACCGACAATTCAGACTTATGCCTTCTTTTTCAGTTTAATTTAAAAACAAGTAGTACTGTTACATACCTCAACCTAGTGGTGACGCTTTCATAGGGAAACCGCGCAACCGCTCTTTAAAAAAACATTTACAGACAATGGATTGTGCGTCATTCAATACAATTCTGAAGCTTAGAAAATCAAGAACAGTTGAAAAGATTAGTTCTTTAACTAGCCTATCTGGAGGACACCTATACATGCAACATTAATAAAAATATTCTCATTATTCCCTCAGCCTGAATGTTCAGTGTATTAGTGAGCCTCATTGCCCATCAATATCATTTATTATTTCTACAGATCAGTACCCATCTTGAATTGCTTTGTGATGTCATCAATCCACGCTTTAAGTCTAGTCAGAGCATTTAACTGCTGGGAAAATCTGGTGTGAAATTAAAAGAGGAGTTACCAACCGAATGGGGGAATATACACGGTTCGAATCAAGCTTTCTTACGAAAGGAGGAGAAAGTATTCCAAATATTTTATTTATATATATATATATATATATATATATATATATATATATATATATATATATATATATATATATATATATATATATATATATATATATATAGATAGATATATAGATATACACTTCACAACATAGCTCTAGACTTTCAGTTCGAAATCCATCAAATGCTGAATGAAACGATTGAGGAAATACGTCAGAAGTTTTTATTTGTTTAAAGATACAGCATTATACTTCGTAAATTAAAATTACAGGTTTCTGATCTACTCTTTCTCATACAAAAGTACCCAGAAGCATTATCTATCATACTTAAGAACAAATACAAGCGCTGGTTCTCTTACGCGAATTCATTTTCTTCGACGTGAAGTTTTGGATAGTCACACTGTATGTAGAACATTAGTGCATCGTATTTCTGAAGTAAGTTCTGCAGACTGAACGAAAAAATAAAGAATGTAGACTTTAAACAAATACGTTCCCTTAATCATGAACGAATTTTAAACACTTAATTCTGTTATTATTGTGAAATCAAAAGAACACTTTTTCTGTTCTAAGTTCCTGAGATAAGTTTTAACACTTTTCAGCAGCTCATAAAATGCTGAAAAACAGTATTATACTGATTTTAATAGATAACCACATCGTGGTTTTTGATACAAACATACCGAGCTAAATATTCCATTTACTGAGCTAAACAAGGCTGTCTAACTACAATGGGAATGCCGTTGCAGGTTATTGGGAGTGAACAACGCGAAAACATATACTTACAAAATCAAAAAAGAAAAAATGAACAAATGCATACGCACGCACACACACATTTCTCACAAACCACACACAATGAATCTTCATTGTTACTATAGGTATGTGGAAATGACATTTATACGCATCCTTCGAATTGCAGAACTGGTTCCTTTAAAGTGAGGGTCACATACGTTTTGATAAAACTTACTTGGAGAAGAAAAAAATGTCCCTAATGTAAGTTACGTCATAAAATGATTAGGCTAAAATGAACACACACTAAGATACGCGATTACGTATGTCAAATATTTGCCTATGTGCACAACATGAAAATGTAAGTTGTTACGAAACCAACATTTTTATATACTGGCATACCAATGTAATGATTACATTTGAAACAACATAGAAAGGGAAATTGTCCTGTTACCAATTAAAATTTCTGCTACTGTTTTGACGGTCTCCAAAGCCCGAGCCTTCTCTGACCCAATAAGAATTCCCAGGGGTTGCCCACCCCCCTCCGCCGCCGCTCCCGCTTCGGCCCCAACCGTCGTCAGAATAGCCACGCTCAAACCTTCCTCCACCAAAGCCGTATCCCGAGCCACGAGGACCTCTGCCGTAGCCGTCATCGTAAGCATCATAATTACGGTCTCGGTAGTTAGGGTAGCTCACCAGGTCTCCATAGCCATAGCCGTAGCCTCTATCACCGCCATAGCCTCCACCACCAAAACCGCCTCCACTGCCACCACCTCGGCCTCGTGGAGGGCCTCGGCGCCTCCTTCGAGATCGCTGACGGTCTCGTTCTCTCCTTGGCTGATTCTTCTTTTTCTTTTTCTTCTCCCGTTCATCCTCCTCCTCTTCCTCATCGTCGTCGTCGTCCCTGCCTCGCTTTGTCCACCACAACAAGTGTTTCGGGATTGGCTTCTTCGCGTTGGGCAGTGTGTCGGGATCTCTCTTCTCGAAGTATAGCACAAGACTGATGCCCGATGTGTGAGGGCTTGTATCAACTGGAATGCCTTTGATAGGAATAAAAGGATGTGTTGCTTCTGTGTCTGCAGCTGACAAAGTGGTAAAATCTCGCACATCTGGTCTTGGTTTCTCAGATACAAAAACAAGGTTTTGAATAGCCTCGCACTTCCTTAGTTTAGTTACAAATTTCGTGTCTGGAAAGAAATAAAGGAAACTTGACATTAGTGTCCAATTCGAAGTCTCGTAAGAAATTATATTCGTTTCTATTTTACCATGCAGTTCGTAAGAGCTTATCATTCATTATTTCATATCATTCCTATCGTGAATGAATTAAAATTAATCTAATTCAAACTAAGCACAATTTATAACTGAGCAAAAAATAACAATGGCGTAGATACACAATTATGCAGTAGACGACGATAATAATATTTATTACATAGATTAATATTTGGCGTGACGTGCTGAGACGTTTGCCGTTCATAAGGAATTCTCATTATAATACAACTGAATGTAAAGAACATACACCAAATATAATAATACTAATTCTCACTGTAGCCCTTGTCTTTCTACAATTAACATTAAGTATCTCCTAAACACGAATGTATAACATTCCACTATAGCGTGATTAACAGACTGACTTGTTTCCCTTTTATAATTACTGATGTGAACTATACGGTACATATTATTTAAGAAATATTGTACTCGGCTTTGTACCGCTGTTTTCTTGCTTGTACAGGGTGTTTCAAAACAACACCGACAACATTTGGGAGGTGATTCCTGACGCCAAGATAAGACAAAAAGTATAGACCGACTTTGGTGCACAAATTCTTCCTTTCGGAGTTATAGGCTGCTGACAACACGAAAAAATGAAATTTACAGGTCCATGTCTCCAAAACTATCTGACCTACTGTAGTCGGGTCAAAACTTCACTTAGGAACTAGTATGTGCCCTATCTAAATATCCATGTTCCAGAATCCTAAGGTACTCACGCAACAATTTTTATAAAGACATTTTACCTACGGCCATGTAATTGAAGCACTTACCAACTATCTCTATAAAAAAAAAATATTGCGGAAGTACCGCAAGATTCTGAAACATGGATATTTAGATAGGACACATACTAGTTTCTAAATAAAGTCTTGACCCGACTACAGCAGGCCCCATAGTATTGAAGCTATGGACATTTAAAGTTCATTTTTGCATGTTTTCGGCAGTTTATAACTCCGAAAGGGATCATTTGTGCACCCAGGTTGGTCTATACTTTTTGTCTTATCTTGGTGTCAGGAATCACCTCTCGAGCGTTGTTGTTTTGAAACACCCAGTATATTAAGAAACATCAATATTTTAATCCACACGGGATCATCTTCAATTTACTCTTTTAAACTGAAAACCTATTAACTTACTTTCTTTGGTTTCGCTTTTTGCATTATCGTATAAGAAAATTAAGAAGCCACAGTCTCAGAAGAAAGCATGCAATCACATCATTGTTAATAAGTTCTTAGTTGATTTATATATGTCCATTAACAAGTTAAAAAGAACAGCAATTCATAGTTAACGGTTTTTGTATTTTCACTTGTGGATCCTTAAGTCCACTTTAACATTACGTGTACAAACACTATTTCACAATAATTGTTCTTGCTTGACTCGGTCTCTTTACATAAGTTTTCATTTAAAATAAATTTAGTTTATGAAAATTCTTTTTTACGTCTCTTAAACGATATTTCCTTTATTTCAGAAAGTCACCCGCAAAAATAAATTATCGAACTTCGTATTTATATAACTAGATCCAGTTGAAATAATTATTTTATGAATTTAACAATTATCTAAAATCACTTGGAATTAAACTATGAAGAATTGTAATGTATGAAAATAAAAATGCTGTAATTTGTATTTTTATTGTAACTGGAGATGACCTATGATCTAAAATCTGCCTGTTTAAATTAAGTTTAGGATTTTTCATCTTAATAAAATAGTAGTAGTAATTAAAAAAAATGCACTCTTTTGATGATATTGGAACAGGAATGTACAACAATCACTCGTTTTATCTGATAATGTGTTTCCTTTAGATGTCATGACAAGCCTGAGCTAGGGGAATTGTTGTCCCTTGCATCTTTAATGTGTTCTTTAACTCGGGTAGAGATATGAAACACAAATTAAAATACAATAGTTTTATATATTTTCACATATTGCAATTCTTCACAGTTCAATTCTATGTATTCCAGATAATTGTTGAATGCATAAAAAATATTTCAACTAGTATCATGCTACAGTTATACAAATACGAAGTTCGATACTCTTTTAATATTTCTGCGGTTGAGTTTTCTTCTTAAAAGTAAATGAAATTCCAATTTAAGTGATGTAAAAAGACAAGAAAAACATATGACCTAAACTAAATGCACCCTAAATAATTAAATAAATATTTGTGTAAAGGAACACAGCGTATATTATATATATATATATATATATATATATATATATATATTAGGGTGGTCCTTAATTTTTGATTTCCTAATTTCTTTGGACTCACCCCCTAAAATGGTTCCATATGGGACTAAATTAAGCCAGGAGAAAAATTAACTTCATTGAATAATATTAAATGGTGCCCCAAGCGACCTAAAATTTTGAATCTGATTACAGTACATAATATAGGGAAAAATCTGGAATAAAATCTTGTAATTTAGAAACTGGTTAAGGGTACGCAAAAATACCCTGGATAATGGAACTAGAGGAAGAAACACATCTAATGTTGTATAGTATTGTCACAGCGGCCATCTTGGATTCAGATCAAAATTTTCAAATAGGAAAAGGGTCATGTGACATATCGTTTTGAGGTGGCGTTTCGCCAGAAACACAAATCTGGCACTATTTTAAAGATAGCCTTAGTCGTCTAAGAATTATTACCTGTGAAAATATTTCTCTGTCACAAGTAATAACTCTTACACAACTAAATGTAAAGACATGAGTTTGGCTCGAAAAGAACAAGAGGGATATGCGCGGCTTCATTAGAAAGAGGAACGAAAAAAAAAAAAAATCTGAAAATGATTTGTATGAATTTTACACCAAAATACACGGAGGTAAGTATTTCAAGAAATGAAGAGGAAAACCCAGCTGAGTATGTAAGATAAAATGTAAATATGTGCCTGTGAGCGCCCGGACCCTGCAAGAGATGTAAAAGAGGAAAAACATTTTAAAACTCCAAGGCAGGTTGCTGCTCTTGATCGATACAAGTCCACTGATAGAACGAGAATACATATTCTGACAGCGACGGCAGAAACATTAGGCCATAATGTAAAGGAACTAGTAAAATATGCATCGATGCTGAGAGAAAATCCGTAGCGAAGTTGCATAAGACCAGAAAAACAATTTCGGAGTGCATCAAGTGCGTTAGTTGTGCAATGAGACGGAAAACTACTGCCAAATTTGACTGGTAGAGAGACTATCGACGGGTTATCAATATTTATTACAGGAGATGCTCCTGAGAGGCTAACTAGTGTTCTCAGTTTGTCATCATGAAGAGAAGAACGAACATATTTCTACTACAGTTCATTAGCTTGAAGAATGGAACTTGGTAAAGCTCGTGCAGGCAGTTTGTTGTCACACTATTCCCTGCAATATGGGTCATGTGAACGGTGCTTTCATTCTGCTAGAGCAGATACTCCAAAATGATCTTCTATACCTTCCTTGTAGACACTACATTTATGAATTGGTTTTAAAATGTGTATTTGACAAGTGTTGTGTTTCGTTTGCATCTGGACCGGACGTTCACCTATTTAAGCATTTTCAGAACGATTGGTCTAAAATAGATTGTACTAACTTTATTCCAGAATTGATGATAATAATGACGTAAGAAACATTTCAGATGTAAGAAATGAAGTACTGAATTTTGCTATCAAACTTGTAGAAGCAGCACACCGCAGAGAAGATTACAGTAAATTTTTAGAACTGACATTCTTGGATGGCATACCTCCTCGAAGAGTTTTCTTTCGTTTGCCTGGAGCAATTCACCATGCAACGTAGATGGGAAAAGCAATATACTGTTTAAAAATATTTCTCTTTCGCCAACATTTTCGTTTAACGAAGCAAATAGAAACGGGTCTTCGGAGAACATGAATTTTTCTGATACGACTATATGTCCAAGCTTGATTTAAATTTGATCAAGTATCCCATTCATCATTAAAGACCTGCAATTTTTGAAAGCTTTGTACAGTTATAGGCAAACAGATAATGAATTATCTGAAGTTACTCTTTCTAAATTTTCTCAGCATCTCTGGTACTTGAAGGAGGTATACGTAGCATTGGAGTTTTTTGATGATGAAGTTAACATAGTGGAAAAACAAAAATTGGTTGAAAGAATTAAAACTATAAGGAGAAACCGTGAAGCAGCAAAGAGGCTTGACTCAAGAATAATACCATAAAAATTCTTGCGAAAAGAGAAATCAGTGATTTTGATACTACAAACAATTTTTTCTCGTGAGATTTAAAATACCCAAAGGGTTTCTTGAGTGTGATCCGATTTCATGGTCAGATAACAATGACTATCTTCAAGGAAAGACAATAGTTAAAGACAAATGACCCTCTTCCTATTTGAAAATTTTGACCTGAATTCAAGATGGCGGACTTCAAGATGGCCACCATAATCTATATATATAAAAGAGAACGCACAAATCCTTTGTGAACTCATCACGCTAATACGGCTGAACCAATTTCTTTCATTTTTGGGGGGTTGTTAGGATTTGGACCCTAGATGGTTTTTATCATATCACTTTAATTTTTAATTACCAGTGTCTTGAGATAATTGACCATTCAAGTGTCCATACGTACAAATCCTTTGTTATTAGTTCATCATAGGTAAAAATAAACGTATTTATATGCAACCCGCATGACCATGTGACTCGGCGGGTTAACATAAATGACAGGCGCTATAATGTTAACATTTACTGCAATTTGAAAGCGAAAAAGTAAAAATTATCTAAGTAACAAAGTTTATTGCGTTCCGGGGTGACCGCAGCGAAGCGGGGCGGGTTAACATAAATGACAGGCGATATAATGTTAACATTTACTGCAATCCGCATGACCGTGTCACTCAGCGGGTTAACATAAATGACAGGCGCTATAATGTTAACATTTACTGCAATTTGAAAGCGAAAAAGTAAAAATTATCTAAGTAACAAAGTTTATTGCGTTCCGGGGTGACCGCAGCGAAGCGGGGTGAACGCTGCTAGTAATGCTATACAAAATTACGTTGTTCACTTCCTCTAGTTCCATTATCCAAGATATCTTTCCATTCCCTTAAGCCGTTTGTAAATTACAAGAGTTTATTCCAGCTTTTCCCCATATACTATGTATTGTAAACGCACTCAAAATTTTAGGTCGTTTGGGGCACCATTTAAAATTATTCAATGGATCTAATTTTTCTCCTGGCTTAATTTTGTCCCATATGGAACCATTTTAGGGGGTGAGTCCAAGGAAATTCCTAAATTTATTTTCCCCCATATAAATAAGGACCACCCTTATATATATATATATATATGGCAGATATAAATCAAACCAAGAATTTATTAACAGTGATGTAATTGAATGTTTTGCTGTTGGAGACGCGTTTCTTAATTTTCTTTATAGGACAATGCATAAATCACCCCCGAATAATGTATGTTAATAGTTTCCAGCTAAGAAAGTTAGTAAACTGATCTCCAAGATAATCATCCTATATGAACTGAAATATTGACGTTTCTTAATACACAAGCACGAAGAAAAAAAGCACAAAGAATATGTTATTTCCCTTTTATAATTAGAACTGCATATTTTATGACTTCTAATTTGTGTTCGGTAGTAGCGTGTAAGTTCATTTACTAAACGAATGTATTCCGTATTATCATAACTGAAATTTTATCACTAACTATTCAGGGTTCCCATTTATTTGAGGAGTACGAATTCCCCGACTCTTCCAAGTTTTCCAAGTCACAAAGAATTTCCAGGTCTATATATATATTATATATAAAATATAAAACCAATGTATTTCCCGACTTCCTACTATGCATGTACACTCATGTTCAAAATTATTGTCACATATCTATAACTCTTCTTGTAAGCATATAATTTGATAATGATTTTGCAGGGTACTTTTAATACCGATACAATATGTATAATCGGGAAATGTATATTTGTGGTAAATTTTATAGGAAAAGAATTATAAATGCGAAAATTAGAATGAATAAAACAAAATGTTGCTAAATAGACAAGGAAGTTTTATTGTCCTTACTTACTGCTCTTTTCACATGAAATATGCCACATACCGGTACATGTCTTTGCCGATTATACACATATTAAGAAATCCCGAGCGAATTTGTTATCAAATTATATTCCTACAACAACATATTTATAGACATGCGACAATAATTTTGGACTTGAGTGTACATGTACACAGTGTAATGTGTGTGTGTGTAAGTACAGAAGTTTTGCAAAACATACTATTTTACAAAATATCCCCTACCAAACAGCCAGATTATTCAAAAATATGTACTTAAAATTCCCCTGTCTTTCCAGAACTTTTTATGAGTAACCTGACTGCTTTGCCCTTTCCAGGTTTTCCAGGTCAATGCAGACCCTGCTATTTTATTTATCCATAGTGTACTTAGATGGTCAATTGACAAAGATGTAATAATAATAATAATAATAATAATAATAATAATAATATTAAGAAGTATATACGGGCTCCATAATACCACCAGTTCGAATTAGTATAAATGAAAAAAAAATAGGCTTATGTTCCACAGTATGATGCTGGTGATAAGAATGAATGAAATAGGAGGAAACAAAACCCCCAAAACGCCCAATGTTTGTACACCACTTAACTTAGCATAAATATTGACATAGATTGAGTACGTACCCAAACCTCGTGCGAGTTTTCGAGGCTCCAGCAGAACAACTATAGTTTTTCCGGTCTCTTTCGCAAGCACATTGTCGATGACTTCATCCGGTTCTCCTTGGATGAATTCACAGTTAGTGATATCATTCTCGGCAGCAGCAAGAGTGGCATCTTCAATAGCAGCTTCATTTACATCTATTCCAATTACTTTGCCACATTTCTACAAAAATATACAATAAACTGATCACCATCGAACCGCCACCATGTAACAAATATAGACGCAAAAATTAGAAACAATATACTTCAAGACAAGATAAGGTATTACTTTCATCCAAAATATGACTGATATCTGATGTTCCTATTGTGTTTTGCTTATACCTAATGGGATTCTCATATCTTTTAATGCTCATGAAACAAATTCCAGTTCATTTTGAATAGTTATACCAGTATTATTATGTAATAAGAGCATTCTGTATATACCAACTTACGTTATTCCACACTAGACGTTCGTCTCCTGGTACAGTCCGCAGCAAAAAAAGCAACGCCGAGGTTTCTACTGGCGTGATTCGTGTCCCTTAGACGTTATGTTGATTCCCTGCGCTGTTAGGCGCAGTTTCACAATAAACTTACATGCTCATGTTGCAGGTTTTTTGCTGCGGACTGTACACTAAAAATCATTATACACAATTAGTCACAAGTTTAACAGTGTTTCAAGTTAAGATCGCTTAAAAGCATTGGCCAAACTGAGATATTATCTTTATTGTAGCCTGCTTCAGATCACATTTTCTCTTCCGCCGGATCCACATGCATCCACAAATACAATTACATTGAATTAAATACAATTCCAGAAGTAGTATACCATGTGTTAATCCTGTTGTGAAGGTATTAAAACAATTAAAGAGCATGTAGGACTGGCAGATGAAAAAAATATGGCCTGAAGCTAGCTACAGAGGTACCCAATCGACTTTCGTAAAAGAAATCCCTGCAAAACAGGGAATTACCATTAAAACAAATGTATGTCGTGAGTGAGTATGAGAAAAAAAAAATCAAGGGGTGATATTTTTTCAGAACATGTTTTATTCTTTTTTTCTCAATCTAATATATTACGTATCTTTTTCGTATTCAGGGGGTATATCTCCTAACGCCCCTGTGTCTTGTATGTTTATGGATGATGATCGTTTTGCACTATATGAGTGACGATGAATCATTAAATTTCTTCTATTACATTACATCAAACCAAAAAATAGTGTCCACTTAAAAACTTTTGCACATGTGAAAGTACTATGTACTCCCCAATAATTAAAAGTAACGGGGCCAGTGAATGCCCTGATGTATTCTTTACCATGGAAATGGAAAATTTTGCCAAATATCTTGTTTACTTATCCCTATATACCCTCCTTTAGTATAATTTTTGTTGGAAAATTTTAAGAGCTTTATGAAGTGATTAAAATTTTTATTACTTTGCAGTCTTCATTTTTGTAGAATATGCATTTTTTCCCCATAAGACATCATTTAGTACTCGAAGTTGTCCATCGATTTCATCTTGGAATTTGGCAGCATTGGAATTTGGTAATGTCATCTCTACGCTGTTTTCAATCCTTAGAAATCCTCTTAAGAACATCTTTTACTGTTGTATGTTTCGGAAACGACGAAATAAAAACAAAAATTTTGTGAAATACTTGCCATTTTAGATTTGAATACATTCCTACTATTTATATTAACAGGTGGCATATAATACTAACCCTGGAAAGGATAAGTCCTTTCGCACCAACTCCACAATAAATATCCAGGACTGTAGTGTCCTCATTCAGCTCAAGGAGTTCATCAACGGTGGAGTAAATTATTTCAGCGGAGGATGTGTTCAACGGAAATGGTGAATCCATTCTTAAGCTGAATTTCAAATCTAGAACATTCTCCACAACACGTTCCTGTCCAAAAATATGCTCTGCAGGTTGGCTTCTTCTTGGATCTCTCCTGCAAATTAAAAAGTGGAATTAAACGACACTTAGTTTTACGTCCTACTATTATGCTAGAAGATAGATGTTTCATGAAAGTGACTACGAAATTACTGGAATCAGAATACGGGAGTAAACAGCAGAACTCCGAAAAAGGTGCCGTTCATAAATTCGAGTAGATGGGATCGAAAGACCCTTTGTACAAGAGGTGAGCGCTCTACCACTGAGCCATTGTGCCGTGCCCGTTTCCTGTGATAAAATTAATGCCGTAAGAACATAAGGTACAAAAGCATCGTCAGTAAAACGATCAGCTAAAATATATAAACACAATTGATATTTTATCTTTCGATTTGTGTATAGTGTTCCCAGTTCCTTTAAACTTCCACTACGAGAAATATAATGAATTACGTATTATAAATTTACATCGCAAGAGGGATAAAATTAGAAGTCGTAAGAACTTTAATGGGATATCAACTAAAAATTACAACTGCTGAGGCTCCTACACCACACTTTGTAAGAAGGACTACGGCTGACCAAATGGCGTATGATGAGTGATCGCGTAGTCTCATATTATTTCTAGTGCTCTAAATTTGAGTTCGCCACCTTTTAATTTAAGTACTTGCTCAATTGTCTCACAATACTGGGCCAACATTGAAACTCATCTGTACCGGAACTGAATCCAGGACCATACGCTTTAATCAAATGGCTGGATTGGAGCATGGAATATGATATTATGGAATAGGTATGATGATATTTCAAAGTAATATAAGCTATTTTAAACGCAAATTATCTCAGCTCAATTCGCGCAATTGTAATACTAAATTTAAATGCTTTCCACCTTCGCGTTATTATTTCTAGGATAATATAGAGTCAAACGAAACTAGGTTGAAACCTGTGAAATAACTTTCACTCACAATGGATCTATACTTAGGGATTTTTTTTTGTGTAAGGTGCAACCATCAGTGATCGACTTATGAACACACTTGCACTGCTAAGACTGATGTGTGAACTTCCAACGGGACTTGCATCATGACGACGTTTGGACCTCCACAGCCAATAATAATGCAACATTTGAGAGGTCATGGCCAATCCAGGTTACAAGCCCTGGGCTTGCCCCCATGTAAATTGTGTGCTTAGAGGTAAAAATAAATAAATAAATAAATAAATAAATAAAATAAAATAAAATATAAAATAAAACTGACGATAATTCCCTTTTAGCTGAACCAAAAAGTGAAAAGTGCAGTATACTCACTCAACCATACAAATTCTTCAACATCGGTCGCCTGATATCAAAGTGGAAAAAGTGCTACCAATGGTAGAGACTATTGACTTGCTTTCTATTGGTTTCTGCCGACTTTCATGTCTCTCATTTCCTTATTCCTACATTTGTGCAACTAACCTTTCACAGTAATTTTTAAAAATTAAAAAATGTAGTGGATTTAATTTGGACACAAATTCTAGTCGGAAAGACGTTGTTCCTTACTGCTTGACAGAAATGGCACATTGTATTGACAACTACGGAAGAGAATTAAGTATTGTGATGTAAAAAATTTTGGAAGATTCCATTTGGATTTGGAACATGTATTATATTAACATTCACTATATTAGTCTCTCTTCAGCGTTCTGCCGGGTCTATGTACATACAAGACTACTTCTAACGTTTTCTTTTACGCCATTCATCTTGGACCTTTCCCATTTTATTCCCCTTTTTCCATATTATTTAGTCTTTCATTCTCCGAACTGTTCCTTAGTTCTCACTGCAATCTCTTCATGGCAATTTTTCTGAAATTTTCCACCAACATAAAATATTACGACCCGACAAATACCATATTTACGCGAATCTAAGACGCCCTCAAATGTAAGATGCACCCTTGGCGAAAATGAGAAAACCTACATTGCGCTGATTTTAATGAATGAATATATATATTATATATACAGTGGAGTCTCGTTAATTCGAACTTGGATAATTCGAAATATTGGATAATTCGAACAGAAGTCAATTCCCCTTGAAAACTGTATTGAAAACAATAGTAAAAAATCGTGGATAAATCGAACTTTTGAACCTATGTTTTGGATAATTCGAAGTAAATAGAGTTGAAAACTTTTATTGTTGGACAGATGTGAACAGAGAAATACAGTTTAATGTGTTTTCAGTTATCCAGATGCAGCCATAGGGAAGAGTAATACAAAAGATAAATAGAAAATCTATGTAATGATAAAGATGAAGGTGAGTTGGGGAAGAAGTAAAGATAGAGAATGTGTGCCAATCTCATCTTGTTTCAGAATTGGTTGAAAATTTAAGATGAATTATTGATAAAGTCAACCAAATGTTATTAATATCGTATTCCATGCAATACATGAAATTTAAGATTTATTGACCGTACAAAAACAATCAAATTTAAGCAAATGAGGTTTACGACTTCTTAAAAGTGAGAACAGAATATTCAAATTGTTACTGGTGTTTAATTGTTTGGGCTATTCAATGTATGTTGTAGTGTTGTACGTAAATATATTTTCCATTGTACACGTAGTTTGAATTATGTGGAGTCAATGTCCTTTGTTAGTTTGCGGTATTCGATCACGCAAATAATAAGTTGCTTTAAAGGTAAAGTCTACACCATATGAATATGTTTTTGATGCACAGTACTTTGGTTTGTTTGTTGTTATATATGTGAAAATGAATGTTGTTGGATAATTCGAAGTTATTTCGTGTCCCCTTGAACTTCGAATTAAAGAGAGTCCACTGTATATATAAACATGCGAAAACAAGGTTATGGAAAAAAAAGAAGCATTGAACTTACTGCTGGAATTTTTAAACTCCTTATTTTGTTATCAACTGTCGTGCTTCAAAAATATGTGACTCACTTGTTTGTGCTCTATAAACAGAGGAAGACACCAGCCGCAATATGCAGGAGGGAAAGGAACAATCTCCGCTGTCGTAAATTCACAAGAATGATTCATCTAATTTGTTACTAGTTTGCGGGATATTTTAAAGGGGTTTTATTTCGCGTAAAATACACAATTTTAGTTCTGCATTCTGTTGGTACACTTAAAATACTTCTACAGACTCGTGACTGACGAGATTAGCAATTTTTGGCAAAACTTCATCTAATCTAGCTTAAACTTGCGTAACTCAAATCTAAGACGCACCTTGATTTTGGAGAGAAAAAAATTGTAATAAAAAAGTGTCTTAGAATCGCAAATAATTAGGTATTTAGTATGGGTATCACTTGCATTTTTAACAACTTCCTAATTGTTTTTGAAGATTCTCTTACTATTTTATAGCATAATACACCTACTTGAAGAATGCCATCACATCACTCACTCTTAGTTTTCTCTCACTTCTGCGAAAAGTTATTTTTCATATAGACTAATTTACAAAAGGCTATTTTTGACCACTTTCCAAGCGGAAAAATTCAAAACTTATCATCTATAATAGTTCTCAGTACCTCACGCCATTTCTGCCAAGAAACAGACTACATTGGAACGAGACAAGCCCTTGGTACTTATAATGCAATTATAAAATACATGGGCTAAAATACGAGAACTTACTTTGCCGCAAAGCACTTGAAGTAAATTGAGGTGACGTTTAGTTCCTTTCCATCCCCAGTCTCAAAGTATTGCTTTATCTCATTTTTGACTTCTTCGATTTCTTCATCCGTAAGCTTCTGTGGGTGGAACAATACCTCCAACATCATCTCACCAGATCGCGTCAATCGGATCCTTAGCTGTCTCCAATGACCTTCATTATTTTCAGTCAACGGATCTTTACTGGATTGCTTGACGAATTCTTCAAACACCTACACGGAGAAAAAATTGTATGAACTGATACTTTATTCTTAAAATATTCTTTGATGTCATTTAACGGAGTTAAAGAAAAATCACCTTGAACAGAAAGCGCCAGTGCATATGATTTAGCGCTTGCTACAGTACCATGTACGCTAAGTTGCAAGTATTATAGTGTCAAAGCAAGAGGAGATTGGCTCATACTATATTTAACCACAACTATAAAAACTTGGTCACGGGATGTTTCCGGCTTTACTGTCTGGTATGTGCAGTGATCAGTACCCACCTAAGATCTTTATGGATACAAACTTGAATTTTGAGAAGTACTAGGTTGGTGCAAATGAAATATTCGTCCCCAAATGAAACATTTTCAAAGGACAAAGAAAAAACAAGAAAAAGAAAACTGCAATACCTAGTTAAGCAAAATAATCGCAATCTGCAACCACACGTTTGTTATCGCTCAGCAAACGCCTGGATTATGTGGTGAACGAGATCTGAGTCTGCTATCCAATCCAGTTCTCAACCGCACATTACACTGAGGAAACTTCAGGAAAGGTCATCCCTCTCAAGAAGTGATCGACATGCCGGAAGTAGTCGGAAGGTGTCAGCAAAATATAGTGTGAGAAAGGTTTTTATACTGTAATTCATGGAGCGTCTGCACCGTCCTTTGAGCGACATGGACATGAATTGACGTGCACCATGAGAACACCATGTCTGTTCACAATTGTTGGATGTTTGCGTACAAGATGCATTTCATGGAATTAAGGATTATAACGATCCGCAGTGCCCAGGTCGCTTCGACAGACCCACCACAAAAGCAGTAACACCATCTGCAGGTAGAGTGGTAAGAGACACTCTTCTGGACATTTATCACGACTCAACCATTTTCCCTTGAGCTCCTCCGTGGCTAAGCGGTTAGCGTACGCGCCTTTGGCGTGGGAGACCCGGGTTCGATTCCCGGCGGGAGCTCATGTGGTTCGGATTCCACGGTAATCAGTAGTTCCAAGTCTCACATAGCCTCGCTGCTGAACGGGACGTTAAACTCAAAATCAACTCAACTCAACCATTTTCCCGACCATTTATGATTGTCGTATTAGACCCATATTTCAAGAGAAGTGAAACTGATTCAAGACCACTCAGAACTGCACGCCTTCAGACGGCGATTCTTGTTGGCCGGTGTCAACTCGTAAAAATCAGTTTACGTCCAACGATTATGCCCTTTAGGCACGGGAGACGATGAATAAGACAAGTGAATGAAGGAAGAATTGGAGGAGTGAGGAAGTAGGAGGAAACTGAGTATACCGAGAAAACCCACGGATACGATGTCCACCACAAACTAGCTTGGCCGGGGATCGAAGCCGTGACTCCAAGCACCAGAGGTAAGCGCTCTACCATTGAGTCTAGTGTCGCATGAATAAGTCTTACCCCCTTTTCATCTTACCGATTGCACGAACCGCCCAGTGACAAATTGTATGGTGTTTGTCTAATTCGTCCACAATGGCACAAACACTTTCCGAGGGTCCGCTTCCACGATGTTCTTGAAGACCTCATCCGAACATTAACGGTGTCTACGAACACATTTTGCAAAGCTGTCATCGGAACAAATTTGACAAATGGCGAATGGTGCATTCACTTGTCATTCCTTGTCCAATTGTATTATTCATCCTTTTTTGGCTTACGGTGTAGAACATCGAAGTGAGTTCGTAAAGAAAATCACTCCCAATTTTTTGTTCCCCATGGTGCATTTTTATACAACCTTTTTAATAATGCGCTACTTCCTAACTGTCTGGGCACCATAGTCTGTTTGCTGACGTCTACAGTTTGTGATGTCAGATGCGTAACCTTAGTCCATCCATATGTTATGTTGCTTAAGTGAGTTCCCCATCTGTCAAAAAGCAAATTTCATTAGCACCAACCTAATATTATCTGGACTGAGTATCTTTGATATGTTCTGTCCAGAGCACTTAATAGCGCCATCTAGTATAGCTACATGAAATTCGCAGTCTTTAACCTACTTTTTTATTTTCCTTCATAAAAGGTACGTAAAGGGGCAACGTCCATAAATATCTTTAATATACTGAATAATCACAAAAACAGACCTGACCTCTGGTAAATCACAGTGTTAAACTATCTTTCAAGATGTTAATGAAAGGAAGAAACAATCGATTTAAACTTATTTTTACACACCAAATCCTTTGTAGGTGTCGATTCAATAACTTACAAGAGTGAAAAGCTGATTTGACTGGACCGGAACTCGAACCCCACATTTCTGGCATACCGTGCCGATGCCTAATCACTACGCCACCCAGTTCGCTTCCCAGAACAGCCAAATACTCGCTCACTCCTGCAGTCGGTGCTCTCCACTCAGATCACCCCCTTTCGGTAAATTAGGTTATGATAAAAGCAAATGGATAATGTAATAGCATGTCTTGATTCCTCAATATCCTTTCGGTCCAGCATTCTATATTCCACACCAACCCTCCTCTTGCTCTCTAACAATCTAGCATCATGAGAATGTCAAGGTGTTAGTGACCCTTGTTAATATTGGAACTTTTAAAGCAATTTTAATTAGATAAACTTGATTTTTAGTTACCTGCAACATGCAAGGTTTACTTTTTGTTATTCAAAGGGGACATCTAATACAATATTGTTGTAGTCTTAATAATATGTAAGTGTTAGCTACAGTAAAGTACGAAACTACTCAAATTTAAAGTTTGGATGTCTTTGACAACATTTGTCATAGATCGGTTTCACAATTTTATATTGTTTTAACACGTTTACACGCACACTGTATAACTACAGGAATATTACTTTTATTCTGAAAGAACATTTATCCACACCTATTCAAAACTACGTAATGAAATTTTCGTACAAAATAGATATAATATACCTTCTATTACCATTTTGTCAAAGGAAGCAAACCAACTGTCTATATAAAATACTGTATATTGAATGTAAGTACTCGTTCATGAATTCACAAATACATTTTTTTCATTGCTCAAAACATGTGATCTGATATCACTTACTAAACGTAACAGTAATATACAACTGTACCTTGAAGATCACTTCAGTCACAGCAGTATATACGTATTAGGGGTTGCAGTTTCCCATTGTATCTTAATATGACAAAGAAATGCCAGAGGTATACCTATGCTTAATAAAATGACAAAATATGATTTTTGTGTATTATAATTACAAATACCACTGGACCAAACCATTTCGTACTGTATCAGGAAAACCACAGTATCTTTATATCTCAAGTTCTAGTTTTTCCCATTTACTAATGTTGCTTTAAAAACTGTCAAAAAAGTAATAAAATATTTGAAATTAAATTGGTTCCCCACCTCACCAACGTAAATTACATTAAGGAGACGATAGATGCAAATGGATATTGTTACAGTGTTTTTATGCTATATCGGCAATATCAATTTATCATGGACTGCAGGCCACAAAATGATAACCATTCTGGGAGTCATTCTCTATTTTCCTTCCCTTCCTCTCCTGAGGTGAAGCGACTGTTCGCTGAATGTACGATGTTATACATTTTCTGAATGAATGTCCTATTCTGAATACTCTTGTTTCTTGTTCATGTATCTACATCGATTAGGACCTGAGAGCTAGGACATTTAAAATTAACTACATGAAATTGCATTGTTTCTAAATAGGTCTTGTACAATCCGCGGCAAAAAACCTGCAACATGAGCATATAAGTTTATTGTGAAATGACGAAATCTTTTGCTCCAAAATAAGTGTGCACGGGAGGAGGCCGAGGTTTATCCTGGCATGATTCGTTCCACTTAGACGTTATGTCCATTCCCTGTGCTGTTAGGCGTAGTTTCACAATAAACTTACATCCTCATGTTGCAGGTTTTTTGCCGCGGATTGTACCAACGGTCTTATCTTGCAGAATGAGCTTGATAAGCAACGTTACAAATCTAAATTCATTTCTCATGTTACGAATGAAATAAAAAAGAAAGATGGATATTCGCAGACTGTCACTCAATATGCTTTCTACTAACTTTTCTCGGAGCCTTAAATCATATACAGTAAGGAGGAAGAATAATTAAATATTCAGTTGCTCCACTATTCAATTTACAAGACAAGATACTCTTTTGCATGAATTTAAGTGTAACAAGGAATAGCTTTGCATGCAGATAAGACAACGACCGAAGTGTCAAATTTTATTAACTCAACTGTCCTAAGTTCAGTGGTGAAAACATTTTTTTAAAGACAATTTTGCCCTGATTCAATGCAGTCTTCCAAAGCTGAAAACTTACAGTTGTGATGTTCAAATTAAAGAGTAAGTATGGAAACATCCTTTTATTTTTCAACTACTAACAAAATCGAACACTAATTTTGGGAAATACAATGTGTAAAGCGCACAAACATAGTGAGAAGCGTGGGGATTGTGATTGTCATACTTAACTTCACACTTTTAAAAATAGGAAGATCTTATTTAACGTATCAATTAGAGAATTTAAAATGAAACTGGGTAGTATTACTATTCTTGAACAATATTTTAGTAGTTTCAAAATTACAGTCATAATTGAATATTTAGAGCTGTATTTTAACCTTAAATTCACTCGTTTAAATTCGTAGTTTACTTCAGAAATATGAATTGAACATCGCATTGAAATCTCCCATAGAATTCAATGAATGTCACACGAATATAGAATCTTTCATTTAAGAAGTTAGTCGTGACGTTTTGTAAATAAGAACTGTCTACGAACGATCGCAGAGTGGGCGTTTTAAATGCGTAACCAGACGATGCATCCATAAATGTGCCTGTTGATGAACTGAGACGGGGCATTCACACAGGATGTCATATGATATACCGCTTCAATCACAATAGTAAATATAGTTTACATAATGGCTTGAGAATCCATGCACACCAAACTTTTCTCTGATTAGACACTATTATATTTCAACGGCAAGATAACTTAATTTTAGATATTGGTCTGAAACTAACGTGTTGCGACATATGAACCAAGGGATGATGTATCATTAATATGTATTAATGATTTGTCATTAATATGCATTCAGATTGAAGTCACCAACATCACTGCGCTTCACATCAGAGATGTTCACCCTCGCGAGGGTGGCCCTCTCGAGGGCATCCTCACCCTCAAGTTCCCTCGCCCACAGTGACGCGAGGGCAAGGACAAGTTTTGGCCGCGAGGACGAGGAAAAGCATCGACGAAGAGGGTGAGGGTGCGCGAGGGCGAGGTAAAGCTTCGACGAAGAGGGTGAGGGTGCGCGAGGGCGAGGACAAGTTTCGGCAACGAGGGCGATGGTGCGCGAGGGTGAGGGTGCGCGAGGGCGAGGAAAAGCTTCGACGAAGAGGGCGAGAGTGAACGAGGGTGAGGGCCAAGTGTTACTGCGGGAGCGAGGGTGCACGATGACTAGAGACAACTTCCGTCAGGAGAACGAGGGCACGCGAGGGAGGAGGACAAGCTTCCTTAAAAGCAACTGTTTTGGAGTTTGCTGTTTGACCTCTTTTGGAGAGAGGCAAAATTTAAAATATCATCTGCCATGTCCCCTAGATGAAAAGTTAGTGTCATAGCAAGGTTATACATTAATCGTATTTTTCCTTTCAATTAATTGCAGTAGACAATTTCTCGTGTGTACGTACATAATTATTAAAAATAATAATGCAAATAAGAATAATATTTGATTTTTCCCATGAAAGTTTTCGGGTAGAAATAGCGCTACATTAAGAAGTAAGTGTGCCTCATTGTTGCCCTCCCTGTGCTGGAGACGTTTTAGATAAGAAGTGTCTACTACACTGTCATGTTTAAAGATTGTTGGTAGACAGACAGACAGTCACTCACGTTATTCAGCAGTAAATGACAAGAGCGCTGATATCTGAACAAACACAATCAATGAGAGAATCATCAGAATGCAGCAGATCAGATGGAGAAAGACTCGATGGAATGACTTTGGTTCATAGATGGCCATTTTGCTCTGGACTCTCTCGGACTCGGGCTCATTTTTTTCAACTGGGCTCTCGCTCATTTATTCCTTTGGAAATCGTGCTCGGGCTCACTTCCCTCAGTTGGACTCGCGCTGACTTATTTCAGTGGCGCTCGGGGTAGCGCTTAATTATTGAACCCGAGAACGGTTGAGCGCGAATGCCGAGCTAGCGAGCGTTGGGCTCGTGAGGTTGGATGCCCATGAAATGGGCTGATTACTAGCATACATCCTCCTACAATGTCCACCACTGATGAAGTTACAATTAATCGGAATTTTTAACTTTTCATAGTTTTGTGACAGCCCAAACTATTATCTGAATCGATATTTGTTAAAATAATGTCAGTCACTATTGTATCGATTTTCATTGTTTCTGCTTTTATAATCTACCTGGGTTGAGCTATCATTTAGTTACAAAATAAATGTTTTTTCTTGTCCTTAAATAGAAATATCTGACACGTTAATACTGAAATTTTGTTAAAAGAGCTGCTTTAACAAAATAAATTTAATAAGCTCCACAAGACATAAGTTGTTTATGCAGCCGAAATTTGCAACTGTTGACTGATCGCCGTTTAGCGTCCTCTTTCGTCGGCGAGGCTATATGAGAAGTGGACCTATAGGTTTAACGCGGAATTCGATCCACTGTCGTTCAATGTTCTTCCACTCGGAATTGTCCCCAGGACCCCATGCACCAAAGGTTCGCGTGCAAGCCAGTGAGATAGGGTTTGTATGTTGCGTTGTTCAATGATTTTTATTAGGAATGAAACACGTTAAAGGATGATATACTGATTGTAAATATTATAGTGCAAGTATTGAACGATTGTGGTAAAATGAGAAATATAAATTTGGACAAATTTAAAAAAAGGCCTGAAAAAAACTGTAGGATATATGAAACATATAAAACTTAGGAAAAGCAACTTCAGCAAAACGAGCAGGATTTTGTTGGGGGTAAACAGTTTAATCATATTATTATTAATTTCGCACAAATGTGCCACACATCATAGCATGGGCCGCGATTAGAGGGGCAAAGGGGGACAGTTACCCCCCACTCTTTTGAAATGACCCATTAATGTCGCTATATAGTTTCATTTGGAAATATAAAGTTTTTGTATGTATTAAGGTTCATAGAATGAAAATGAGTGTTCTGAAGTATTTTATTTGTTTGCTGACGGAGTTTCAAAATTAAGCTATTTAGATCTTTCCCTTTGAATTTGTTCAAATTCCTCAGTTACGCTACATACATCAGGGATGGCCAACGTGTTGACTGTCAAATTCTGACAGATAGTCCGAGGCAGTCACTCTACCGCCACTCATCAAACCTTGATTTCATCCTCACCCTCATGAGAGCCGCCCTTGTGTGGCTGAATACTTATGCTTGCATCGTAGTTCAAGGAACATTTAGAAGTAAAGGCATTGGATACTGTTGATAAATGATGTAAACGTCACTATCGACCGAGATCTCCATTGTAACAGTTGTTCCATTTTAGGTGTTCCACAGTAAGTTATACGATGATATGTTTAGTTTCCTTTCTTTAGGACGTATGTTAAACAAGGGCGGATCCAGGACGGACTTCTGGTGGGGGTGGTGGGTTGTAATACTGCTACTTAGAGCTACTTTTAAGAGCTCCAAACTCTGGGATGCGTTTTATTTATATATATAAAATAAAGAAGTTTCCTCTTCTGGGGGGAGCGATCGCCCCGATCACCCCCCCTGGATCCGCCACTGACGATAAGGAAATAATTCAACAAATAGGTTGAATAATTGATGCTCTGATCCTCACGAAGGAGGCCCTCTCGAGGCCTCCTCAACCCTCAATGATATGAGGGCGAGGGTGCGCGAGGGCAAGGAGAAGCTTCGACAGCGAGGGTGAGGGTGCGCGAGGGCGAGGGCCAACTGCTACTGCGAGGGTGAGTGAGGTCGAAGTAAAATGAACATCTATGCTTCACATGCCTTGATTTTTACTTGTAGAATAATTTACGTCCTAGTTTAATCAGTGAAAATTCGTGATAATCACTTCAGGTAGTGATTCAAGGACGTACTTCATAGTGTGCGATACACAAGGCGACTAGTAAAAACGATTTGTACATTTGGCAGGAACAACAATAGACTGAACTTACACTAACACCGTTGCTGCTGCACTAAGTAAAAGTAGGTCAATACATGGGTGGCGTGCACTGAACTGCTTAGGTGAATCTAGTGCTCCTACTACTTATTAGAACCATCTCAATGTAATGTTGAATCTATAATTCGTAATGGCATTGTTTAAGGTTGGTACACTCAGAAATTTTCAGTTTCGTTCTGAATTACCTTGCAACTTAGGAAGACTAATGGTTTCATGCAAAATTTTACAGGAAAAAGTTTTCACCAATGTACTTTCGAATTAACAAGCATTTCATTCTTTGGGTACCAAGATATTCCTTGTGAACTGAACACAGTATCACCCAGTCAAAATATCTGGAGCTATAAATGAAACTATATTATTGCTGTTACCTATGAGTGCGTATTGTATTCTCTGTGATATTTCATCATTTGGACTTGCAGATTACTGTGTTGTACATAAACTTTCTACAGAAATAGATTATATGATGGCACATTCGACTTCTTCTGAAATTTTGGTGCAGTAATAGTAAGACTGGGATTATTCTATTTGTTGTGATTTATGATATAATCCCATTACTTGACACGGCTATCTTTACTAATTTATTTTTTGGCCTTATTCCAATGAACTAAAACTAATTTACTAGTCTTCCTACGAGGGGCATGCCGAAAGGTTTTTTAGACAATAAGATTCAAAAAGCGTTGCCGTACTGAAACGTATCACATTTAAAAGCGTACGCCCTCTAATGGTGAAAGGTATATGGCTACAAATTTATTTGTTTGAAAATTAGGAGGCTGGAAGTGTAGTTAAGTTTGAAGCCATCAGTCGGCAATAATGGAGCTCAAGCGATGAGATTATTTAAAGTACGACTAACGCAAGAGCAGTGCAGGGTCATTTATTGAAGTACCCCCTTCACGTGAAACCCTTTTAATTGGTTTGCGGAATTTGAACGCGCGCGACAAAGCCTCACATATGAGCCTCGCTCTGTGCGCCCTAGCGCCGCACTGACGGATGAAAATCGCGTAGTAGTAAGAAATCTTGTGAAAGATTCGCCATATATCACATACGAGGAAATTTAGTCAACATTGAGATTGGATCAACTGCTGCCCAGTCCATAATAAAAGATTATCTCGGTCTTTCCAAGCGTTGCGGTCGCTCGGTCCAACATAAGATTACGCCTATGTTTAAAAGATTTTCGCAGGGATACAGGTGACAAAATTATGTCTCCGAAACAGAACAGCAGTCAACAGTATGGTGTTTTCAAAATGAAACACCACCTTCGAAAGTTAAATGAGCACGGAGCGTGGGTTTAAATTACAGTGGCATCTTTTTTCTCTAAGACCGGCCATGTAACAACTGTGCAGTTATGTGACCGACATACTGTGATAGCAGACAGTATTCTAACAAGTGAAGTGGCTATCGCAGTGTATAATAATGACGTTTCTATTTTTTATGTCTGATTCTTAGTTTTTAAGAATGCAAAAGTGTACTGATGCTTGTGGAGACTATTTTGAGAAACTGTACAAGTCTATGTAAATAAACTGATTTTTCAAAGAGTACCAAAAACTTTCGGCATGCCCATCGTATTAATACTGAATCTTTGTGTAAAATATTGTTTTATGACATGTGTTGATTCTCCTAAGTGTTTAGATAATTTGAGACTGCTAGAGGGAACAAGATAACCCTACAATTAATAACCAACATATTTTAAGTTATGACAACACTGAAAGTTGGAAGATTACATCTGGAAACCACATTAGGTTGATCTTTAATGTTTAAATTCAGTTTTTCAACCTCAGCTATTTTACGAGCTAACTTTTATCCTTCCCTCTAAGTAGTAGGAAGTTGCTTTTTCTTATATATATATATATATATATTAAAAAAAAAAAAGTAAAATAAACCATTCTTTGCGTTTCACAAAGTTCTGCTCGAAAAATTAATCAGATGATGAAATATCATAGTTATATATGGCTAACATGGGCGTGTATATACATTTTATTTTTATTTTATTAAGATGCCATATATATATTAGTTTGGAATGTAGTTACTAGCATATTTCTCCTGTATATAATGAATTGAAAACTAGAATTTTTCTGCTTAAACTGGTATGATTCAATTCTGAAATTATTGTTTGAGGTTACTTTTAAATGTTGGATTAAGTAACGTATGATTTACATATATTCTTCCATATATATATATAGTGACTAGTAATTCGATGCATTCCTTGCAAGGGGATATTCTCTAAGTACTTGGGAACATTTTCACCTAAATGAACCGGGGGTCGCAAATCAATAGTTTGAGTAATTTCCAGATGTGTGATTTCTTTGAAATTTGCCGGCCAACGAGAGGTGCACAAGAAAATTTTATCCTGACCCACTTTCACATATCGTAGATCAATGAAATTTTACATATGTAATCCTGCGTACCTATGTAGGTTATGTGCTAATGTACATCTCGTAAGGCTGCACCGTTGCTTTGTTATAGGTCCGAACGTGAAGTAAGGTGTAGTTGTCCAAAATCTATTACTGCGCCTTAGAAAGCAGCGTGGCACCCGCTGAAGTACTTGCCCCTAGCAAATGACTGCATGGTTGCGAAGAGGTGGAATGAAATTGGTATGGGGTCAAGATAAAACGCGAATTATGACGGACTTCATACACAGGGTAGTGCATCTGTCTGGCTAACATTCGAGCAGTGAACGGGTGCGTTGTTTTCGAGCAGACAGACACCATTTGTCAGCATGCCACGCTCTGGGATTTCACAATCCCGCATCGCACGCAGCAGTGAGGCATATCACGTATATTCTGGTAATTAAATAAACGTGAGCAGCACTTTGGTCGCTCAGAGTTGAACACAGACTTCCTTTGGTGGTGGTACGTCGGCACGCTGTCATTGGTTTGATAGGTTTTTATGCATGTATGTATATGTATGTTTGAGAGGGAATGACACAAGGAAAGGTTCGGTCCTCCAACTTCGGGACCACATCGGTGTTTTAGTTGGGTCTAGGATTTAAGAAGAACTGGCCCTGATCTTCTGGAAGGTACCATTACGGCCTTTGCCTTTTGGAAGTGAAGGAAACCAGAGAAAACCTAGTAAAACCAATGACAACATGCCAACGTACCACCACCAAAGGAAGTAACTATGTGTTCAACTCTGAGCGACCAAAGTGATGATCATTTTATTTGGGATCAGCATGGGGAATTACTATTTGCTTTCCAGGTAACGGGTACCACAATTACCAGGATATACTATGAATCATTGCTGCGAGCGTTGCGGGATTGTGTGAAATCTCAGTTTGGCTTGCTAACAACAGGTGCCCGCCTCCTGAAAAACAACGCATCAGTTCACTGCAGTTATCTTGGCCATATAGATGCACGACCCAAAAATCTATCATTGTTCGTGCTTCCACTTGACACCACACCATCTTCATTCCACTTCTCAATCATGCAGTATCTCCTGGGAGCAAATACTTCTGCGAGGTTGCCACGCTGCTTTCTAAGGCGCAGTAATGGATTTGGACAATTACACCTTATTTCACGTTCGGACCTATAACACAGCAACGGTGCAGACTTACGAACTGTACATTACAACATGACCTATATAGATATGCACGATTACACATGTAAAATTTCATCGCTCTACGATATGTAAAAGTGGGTCAAGGTAAAATTTTCTCGCGCGCCTTTCGTTAGCTGGCAAATTTCAAACAAATCACACATCTGGAAATTACTTAAACTAGTGATTAGCGACCCCCGATTCATACAGGTGAAAATATTCCAAAGTATCTGTAAAATATCTCCTTGTAAAGAATGCATCGAATTACCAGTCACCCTAATATATATATATATATATATATATATATATATATATATATATTCTCTTTTTGTAGATGAATTTCTAGTTACTGTTTTTATTTTCTTAGGTCAGTTCTCTGGACTTCACATTTTTTAAAGTTACTTTTTCTCTTTCCAAAGTTATTAGTTTTTCTTCGTTGATACTCTTCTGGCTCTCCGTTTTGTGTACTTAAGTCAGTGCATGGCTCCAGAAATGCTATTCGCGTAATTCCTTGCTAAGAAGTTCTCGCTCTCAGGTTCTTTCTTCTATCCATATTCTTTCGGATTTTCTAACTAGAAATTCTACTTCGTCCTGAACTCGTTAGATTTTTAAAAATCAAACCTTCTCACAAACTTCAAAATAATATCTCATCGAGTAATTTTTTTTTTTTATACATATAACAGCTTTGGAATTTATCTTAACACTTACCTAGATCAACATATAACCCTGCTGTTCTCTTCGTGAGTACGGTTCATATTAAATTATTTGCTGCGTAATTCATTTTTTTTTTCTTTCTTTCGTATGGAAGTTCTCATGAAGAAACTAGCAGCTTAACAAAAACCACATTCATTTTCAAGAACAATACATTCGACGAAATGATAAATTAATTACCGGATGAAAAGACTCAAATTGCTTGTTTTCCATGCAATTTGAACACGATCAACCCACTCTTTTCTCCAGCCACCATGAGTGCTTATCAATTAACTACAGAAAAAGATCATGATGCTGAGGGGAAAAAAAAATTACAACACACCAATAACTCTATAAGTACCTACCAGAAGTGATCATTGTTCCATCAGCACTCAAGCAGTAACATTGGTAACTGCCTGTGGAAGCTGCAAAAATATACATGTTAACGTATTGACTACCCTATTTTCAATACACGATTTAAGTTTGGAATTTATAATGGTTTTGCAATAGGAAGGGCATATTCTGGGGGAAAATATCCCTAACTAAGGCTATTCCTCCATCATCTATCGCAGAAATATGTTACGTATTACTTTGCATACGTAATGGTAAGTTATACCGGATTTTGAAATAACAAGATAATAAAACGCTTACCACAATTCGAAGTTCCCTTATATTTTCGTGTTACATTTCCTCCGTTGGTCAAATTCTGCTTTGTACCATGGAGCTTCTCCACACCACTCTTCTACATGGCAATTGTTGGTAATATGATTGGTTAGAGAAAGAAGTATGGTCCTTAAATGTAACAACTGCCATGATCTTGAGTGGATTTTTTGAGTGCTTATGACTGCTAAAAGACATTAAAATGAGGGATGAACATCATCCCATTCATCCTACCTTGATTCCCTCTTTCATCCTGTCAGGAAGATGTCTTAAGCAGTCAACAGGACCAACCCCAATCGAGCCCTCACCAAAAGCAGATAGACCATATCCAATTGTTTTTTCAAGTGTCTCTGGATTAATGCCTAATGTGAATGGTACAGAAAAGAATAAAATGTATGAATCAGTATTCGATATAAAAATCACAACTGAATATACATTATAAATATTTTTACGCGCTCTCTACAGTATTATTCTTAATATTACTGTATAATAATAATAATATTATTATTATTAGAGATTACTATACATAATAATAGAGGAGAGCGCGAACAATACAGGCTATATAAATATAACCAATTTAAAAGTACACGGAAGATCGGATGAAATAAGTCTAGCTAATGAAAGAAAGGTTGTTTATAACTATACAGGGATAGGTATATATACAAAATTTATCAATCTAAACATTGCCTTTACAAAAAGGCGAAGAGAATGTTACGAAACCTTGTAGTTTTCACTATTCTAAGTAATGATAATAATGAACACAGATTTGTTAACATTGATTATTATACAACTATATACACAAACACAATTAACACTAAATCTAAATCTTCTAAGAAACCAAACAAAATATTAACACTTGACATAGAATAAATCACATACAAAACAACTGCTATAACTGTCACAGATGGTTACCAGACTATATCAACAAATAATCATAGTAGTCACCACGATATCGGTACGAAGATGGCACTAAATTAAACACGAAATCCGACTGCCAGTACGTCAAAAAAAAAAAAAAATAAAATAAAATAAAAAAAAAAAATAAATAAATAAATATATATATATATATACATACAGGGTGGGCCATTTTAATCAATCCACGGAAATATCTGAAAAATGATAAAACATAGAAGAAATGTTTGAAGTACACGTTATATATTGCTAATGGGGAAAACCAATTCAACCAAAAGTACTCCTCCCACCATGACCCAGTCGAATAATGCAGTTGCTATAACTTACAAACGTGTGAATTTGCTAATCTCCGTCGCCACAGAAATTTTTATACAATACGTGCTGGTTATTCGGAAAGCATTTCGGGGATATATACGTACACATTGTTTCGTCCCTCAAGCTCACAATATGACATGAGTGCTAATAGTTAATCAAAATGTAACTGTGGCCATCCGTATTAACTCAGTGCACCAATTCTCTATCCATGAAGTCTGCCTTCCAAACAGCATTGGGTAGGTCAAGCGTACGCCCGAACTGTTGTCCGGTCGGACATTGAAATTTTGAAGTTAGCCCACAAGACCCCTTCACGGAAGCCGCTGGAATTACAGGGACCACACCATTCGATATGCCCTATGATATTTACGTATTTCAATTTTGTTCCATTCATTTACCTTCCATGGTTTTCATACTACGGGTACTGGAGTTTCCGAACCATATCATGGCGGCCATTTTGAAACTGGTGCTCCATATGAAACATCTTTTGGTACAGCTTTACTTAGTTTTCCAAGACCTTTCGAACGAGGTATTACTCGACCAATGTACCCATTTGACATTTCAAAGTTACCCCCCGTTACCCCCATTTACGGGGGACGGTACTTTTGGTGGAATTGGTTTACCCCCTTAGCAATATATAACGTGTACTTCAAACATTTCTTCTACGTTTTACCATTTTTCAGGTATTTCCGTGGATTGATTAAAATGGCCCAATATATATATAGTGTAATTAGAAGGATAATTTAAAAGGTAAATTAAGTAAATTTTTCACATCAGAACAAATGTTTTCGCAAAAACAAATATACGTTTCGAAGTTTATGTATCACTTCACGTCGCATGCTAACGACAGTTGTTTCAAAATGGCACCTCGGTTCGAAATATTCAAAATTGCGGAGCTGCGAAGTGTAATCAGGTTTCTATGGTCAAAAGGACAGGACATCTATAATATATCGTGAGCTGTGTGCAATTATGCTGTATACTATATATTGGTGCAAACCAATATACGGTTGTGTGCAATATGACATTCACAAACGTGTGCGCTCTGGTGAGCTAAAGTGTAAAGCAGGGCATGCATTCGATTAAACTAATTTCAGACGCCGTGCATATCCCATACATAGGGAAATATTGGCGCTGCGAATGAAGTGATTCAACAGAACCTGCGCGCAAAAACTTGAACAAAGTATGAATAGGGCATTTCATATGAATACACATACGTCTTTCATGAAGTGCTTAGGTACACACTGTGATACCAAAACTGTTTGCGAGATGGGTCCCCATACAGATCACACCCCTGCACATGGAGAACCTGATGGTATACTGTCTTGAGGATTTGCTACCGTACGAGACGTATGAAAATGCACACCTCGACAGTCGGGAACGAAAATGCCGGAATGATGTCGAAACGCAAAATTCAACCCACTCAAAAATTTCAAGACAACCCCGTCGACGGAAACAGTTTTCCTCGTAATCTGGGTTAGGCTTGAACTCTTCTGGTTCTTGCTGATTTGCAATAAAGACAAACTTTGCCAATGCTGCTGCGTATTGTCCATACTTCCGCATAACAATCCTAGTTCTCATGTTGTTGCAAGTGCTGCAAAGCTCCAATCTTGGGAACTGGGAAATTATGCAGCCAGCATGAAATCTACATCTCGCACACCTTTTCGGACCAGTAAAGGAACATCAGCAGTGACTGAGGTTACCATAGTCGTTTGTCGATGGTTTAGCGCTCAGCCAAACGGATTCTACCACACGTAATCATAGGATGAGAATAGCAAGATAAAGCGCGACTGAAAATTTCTCTGCGCCTACAATGGGATGATCAATTATCACGAGAGTAAGACTGATATCACAAATTATTGAAACTTGAAACACTCCACAGCACATACGGAATACTGATATTTCCGATCGTAACTCATACTTAGCAGAATAATGAAAATTTGCAAACAAAATTCAGTACTAAGATTAAGGAAAAATACTATGATTAAAGCAAAGGATATCGCATCTAAATCTGTAAAAGCAAACTGGTTCGCGAAATCCAGCCTCAAATGCACACTTCCGGAGAATAACTATTTACAGTAAATTGTTAATATTCTTTTTCACTCTCTAAATATATCGTTCCGTTACGAACTTTCCTGCTTTAAGTGACATACTTTTGGAGGACATCACTAGCATCTTGAGGACTACTAAATTTCCCATCTAGTAACGAGTGAGACGTATTGGTCAAGTATTATTGACAGTGTGTGGCACACGAAAAACAGCTGTGCACAAAATTTTTATCGGTTTCGCTCTGAACTGAAATTATATATATGAACACATACCAAGTGTAGTTCCAAAACTGAAAAGTAATAACTAGCAAATCTTCCAGCATGAACTTGACTATGAAGTATTGCGAACTGATCCACGAGAAGGTACGAATTTCTGACTGAACACTTAAATCTGCCCGGAATACTATCAAGTTCATTTAACACGTTTTTCATATGATTACGCAAGATCGGCGTTTAAATAACCGCCTTACAGTTCTAGTATGAATGTCAAGCTTTCGAATTTTCGTAGGATAGTGCGACTCATGTTCTCACGAGGCAGAAAGTTAAAAGAATAAATATGCACATGAGGAGTTAGCATTAAATTATAAGTACCACGTACACATGTGATCCTAAATTTCAATTCTGCTTCCTGAAGACTTCGATCACTATCCATCTGATATTCAATTCTTTATCAACATTCAAAGAGGACAGTACTAGAATGGAAATTCAAAAGTTTTTATATAATTTTCCGACAAAGTAGGAATAATGAAATTTTTTAGTCGATAGTTTTCTTGAGATGACAACCACAATTCTGCACCTACTTTGTACTTAACGTAGAAACTACTTCGATTTTTTAAATTTCTTTAAGACGGTACATCGGTAACTTCAATAAAACAAAAATATGAAAATGCAGTATGAACTAGTCACAACGATGGTTCTCCACATGTACTAAGAGATCTATCCTAGTGTATGATATTTCCAAATGGAACTCACAAATTGTCAATTTTCATTCTTTTTATTATTTTCTAAATATACATCTGTATTTGCGCAAATATAAGCCGCGTGTGAACATAGGCTGCACTACTACATTTACGAGAAAGTTCAATTATACAGTACTTTGAGTTGTATCTCTCTCCTTCCCCTTCTTCAATTCTCACATAACTAAGGGTGACTCATCACCAACAGGACAGGCCTTGCGTATGGGAGGTCTGGTGACGTGACTAATTAAGCAGCAGTGTAAGGAAGTTCAAAGTTGATTTATTCGAGAAAAGTAGATCATTTGGTTTCTGAGTGACGACGAGAGAGGAGCGTACTAGATATACAGCGAAATTTAAACCAGGTTATCAGTTATGAAAAGGAACACGAAAAGCTGCACGCAAATTTGATGAAAAAAACTTCGTCGGTGATATGTAAGTGAAGAGAAATTCTTAAATAGTTTGAAAAGTCGGTGTTCATTTTAAGGGCGAAAGTGCAAACATCCAGATGCGGAAAAAGATTTTCTTGATTTTGTAGTTTAAAATAGGAAATGTAGATATGCCATTACAACTGAAACTATTCAAATTGAAGGCTGCAAAATAATGAGTATGTCATTTTGAAACTGACGATTTATGATCTGAGGGGGGAAATCTCGATTATAGGCCCAAAATGATTTTTCAAGCCAAAATATAGGAAAAAAGTGCGGCCTATATTCGTGCAAATACGGTACATTCATCTGTCTCGAGCGTGCACCGTTGGCAAATACACACTAGGATATGCCTCTTGCATATTCATTTTGATCATTTTTATCATATAATTTGAGTTTCATATTAAATATTTTATTATTTCCTATATCAAAACACTTTCTTAAAAGAACAGAGTAACAGTACAAAGTACTAGTTTTCCTGCATTAGAAATACAAGTAACTGTGATTATAATAATTTATTAAGGAACAAAAGAAGGTTTCACTGCTTATTGATTTAGAAAAATGTTGAAATGTGTTAAGAATAACTGTCCACTTACCTATTCTACATTCACCTTTGTTAAGGTAACCGTCAAATGTAGGGCATGCTTTGGCATCCAATACTTCACACGCACGACCCTCGTGAGTATCTCGCTGTTGTTCCAACCATCCAGCCAAACCCACGTTTCTCTTAAGCATCATATTGGCCACATGTTTAAACAAGCCCTGAATATCGTGTGTCTTCTTAAACAACTGTTGGGTAAAATACAACAAATTAATTTTCTCTTTGCGTGTAAAACGTAAGATTCATTACTTTACTGGTTTAATTTCCTCCTGATTTACAGTAGATCTCATGGAACCCAGGGAGGAAGATGCTGCTGTTGCTGCTTGTTATTTGTTATTATATAACACATTACATCCTTCGATTTTAAGGCTTTCAGATGCAACGGACAAATTCTGAAGCAACAGATAGATGAACTGTCTTTAATTTATATTACAGTATGTAGGATTTTTTTTTCTTCGAATTTCGTTTCAGCAAGCTGCGGAAAAGGTGTCATTGGCTTACAGTAGCTTGTATGCAAAATTGCAGATTCTTTGACCAACTCCTTACCCTGCATCAAGAAGGTCCGTTTTCAAAGGCCGAACGTAGGCAACAAATCAAGTCAGCTTTGCCGTTAAGCACCGGGGAAAAAAAGGAACACTTAAAAAGGTTATTAACAAGTCAATATTCCAATGAAAATGCATATATACAACCACAAATTAAGTTTATAAAATTTTTCTACATCCATTTAGGTTTCCGTTCGTTGATTTTCACTGCGGTTGAGAATTTCCAATAACGTGAAGCGAAAAAGCGAATGTCACAACGAGACAGATCAGATATTGTTAATTATGCGACTGGCAGAAGGTAAAACAGGGAAGGATAGGATTTAGGATATTAGATTTCTGGGTTTTCGGCATCTATGGCCATTTAGCCCGTCACGTTTGAGGGATGACGTCCCTCGGCGAGCACACTATCCGGGGAAGAGGAAGGAAGGAAAGATTAGGGAAGGAAGCAGCCTGGGACCTATAAGTTAGGTACCACCTGGTGAAAAAAAAAAAAAAAATTAAAAACAGGAAAACCTCATTCAGGGTGGCTGGCCTGAAAAAGCATTCTACACTTTTTCGACCGAGTGACCCCACCGGGAATCGAACCTGGGACGAGGAAAACGTAGGGTAAAGAGATGTATTTGAAGAATGACAGTGGTACAAAATATGAACTTTGCGGCCTTCGTTTCAATGGACGGAAGGTCGACACTAATACAGAAGGAAGTTTGGAAAAATTCCACAAAGGAGAGAGACAAGAAATGCATTATTTAATGGAAGAACCTCGAATATGTTCCGCTTTCAAGACACAGATTCAAAATACTGAAAGACATTCTCCGGTTTCTTGAATAAAGTGGAATAAGACACTTCACAATTATTTATATTAGGATCTGATGAAGCTCTGTGGATACGGATAGATTTAGTGGAGTAATGACATGTGTGGAGAAAAGGTAAAGGAAATGGAAAGGATTGTGTTTATTTCATATGAACGAACTTCCTCTCAGTCACCTAGTTTAAAAACTGATGACGCTTCTCCTGGTCCAAAGACATTATTGGAAAAAGATTGCCTGTGAAGAATTACTTGTTTCTTTCCAACCGGCTGAGGTGCAATGGGTCAAAAGTGATTTTAATCATGTAAGTGCCCACCAATACTATTTACTAGACATATAACGAGTTGTCTCTAGTGGCATATGTTCCCTGGATCTATCAAAGAAAACCTCTGGACCAATTGTACACTCTCGTTGATTAACTACTGCCTCTTTACGTATGCATCCTTGAACCTGACGAAGCGTTACGTTGGCTGGTTCACAAAGTAGTTCGGGTCTAATCTCTGTACGGTTCGAAATTAAGTTACAACAATCGTGCTGTAACGGATCCCGATATTTGTGGAATTATCTTTGAACTGGCACCGTTTCTTCCAGAAGACATGAAACAAGTTATAGACTAATCCGGTCGTGTTAATGGATATTTCGTTCATCCTACATATCTTTTTTCGATAACGAAAAAAAAGCGGCGACATTAGGACATTGAGATGGACATATTTTAAATGCCAACAACAGAAGAGAAGAAGCTTACAAGAATTCGTCCCTAAAGTCAGTTTTACATCAATACATGATCGACTGGTTTTCCACCCACAATAACGGATCCACCGCAGTCGATATCGACAGGTCAGCTTCAGGAAAATATCAATGTAGTCCAGATGGCCTTTACATCCTTCCTTGCCACACTCAAGCCACTGAGAGGACCGTACTACAATAACGGAAGCTTCGTAAGTAACGTCTGGACCTCAGAGAAGAGATTGTCACATCCGGACAAATTGGCCTATCACCAGAATATACCAGTATTTCGAAGGAAGTGTGACTGTAAGGCAAAGAACAACCACCTAGCTAACTTGAACAAAAGAATGAATAACGGGATAGGGTGAGTAGATGAAACTAGAGTTGCAGCAGCCTCTCGTGTTGAGTTCCTGGGTGATTTCGAAGTATTGCAGGGAGAATCCGAAATAGGCGAAGAGCTGCAAGAAAGATCCGAATAAAAGTCACTAAACGATTAACCAACTAAACTCACTCACTCACTCTATGGCCTATGGAACCCGGAGGTTCAATGCCGCGTTCACAAAAGCTCTCCACTGACTTCTATCCTTAACTAACTGCATCGTTTCTACTTTGTATTCCTCTCTCTGCGAGATCTATCTTAATATTGTCCTCCCATCTGCGCCTAGGTCTTCCTAATGGTCGTTTTCCGATTGGTCTTCCAGTCAAGACTTTGAAAGCGTTTCTACTTTCTTCCATTCTAGCTACATAACCCGCCCACCTAAGCCTTCTAGACTTGACGACCCTAACAATGTTGGGGTAAACCATATAAATTATGTAGTTCCTCGTTATGAAGTTTCCTTCATTCCCTATTCCCGTTCCCCCTGGGTCCGAATATTCGTCTCAGAATCTTGTTCTCAAATACTTTCAGTCTATGTTCTTCCCTCAGAGTAAGCGACCATGTTTCGAAACCATACAGAACAAGAGGCACGATTATAGTTTTGTATATTTTAAGCTTCAAATTCCTCGACAGAATTCGCGACGAAGTATGAAGAAATGAAATGCCACAAGAAAAGCTGCTAAAAACGATGAAGGATAACACAACAAAATCTACACACAACTTGGTTGTTGCCTACATTCAGGCGCTGAAAACTGACCACCTTGAGACAGGGTATAGAGTTGACCAACAGATTGATTCTGCATGCAATCTACTGTAACACGATGACAAATTTTCCGCACAGTTAGTTCACGTAAACAAGCATGTTATAGATTGTACTTATTTTGTTAACTACGTTACCTATATAATAAAACAGATTTTTTTTCTAGTTAAGCTATATTTTGTGTGCTGAAATTTTTAAGATTTGATTTATATATTTAGAAAGTCATTTTCATAATCAGAACAATCATAAGACTGGCAAGGTTGCACGTAATGTTAAATTTATGAAAGAATGCATTTTTTTTTGGTTTAACGTACCACGATTATGTCGTTTACTCTAAAGGACACGGATGATTAATGAAAGTGAATGATTGAGAATTTTTTTTTTCTCACACCGAGATTCGAACCCGCGAAAACGTGCAAAGGTGAACGCGCAAGAGAGAAGATTCTATTTACAAAGTTACGAGATATTTTATACATTGTATTAATTTAATATTTAGAAGTCATTACTCTTTCCAGTTAATCTGACAATGTTTATAAACAACGTACCTACATAACTAACTCTCTCAGGGCCATCTAATCTTTTGAAATAAGATGTTAGCTGGAGTTTCATCTGATCTGATCTAAACCTACTTTAATAGTTCGATTATGAAAATAAATCACATGTTCATTAGAAATAAGAATATCAAATAACTAATTTACCATAATGAAATCATTGCCATGTAAAAAAAAAAAAAAAAAAAAAAAAATCAAGTGACCCTGACAGGAAAAAACTGAAATAAATATACGAACAAAATATCATTGCCAGTATAATATCAATATATGGACAGTTACTAGAAAGAAATTTCGTGTGAATGTAACGAAAACATTAATGTAATTCAAACAGTAAGATCAAATTTGATTTCGAAAAGTATCTCGAGAAAAAAAAAAAAAAAAATCAACCATTGATCCTAGTCATGTTCTGAGTTTCATGCTCTCGAAGTAGCTCAGTATCTTAAACATCTCATGCACTTTTCACCGAAGAAACTTCTAATTTTGAAATGCTTACCTGATGTATATATGGGACATCGCTAAATGGTAATACAGCTTTCTCAAGTCTTTCTTCAGGAGGCATAGTTGCTTCTTCAATAAGTTTTGCTCTCTTGGCTGACTTGCTGTTTTGCCCACTCTCCCATTTCTTCTTCTGTGACTGATGAACAATCTTAAAATTTAAAAGCAAAATTAAGTAGTACGAAGGATGAAGGCAAAGCAAACTAAACCTCTCTCTCTCTCTCTCTCTCCAATTCAAATAAACTACATTCCACTTTTGGTGGTTGTTGTTGCAGTTTAGAGTCTTTTCAACTCCGAGGTTTATGAGGTGTGGACACTAAGATGAAATCCGAACCACCGTAGTGTTCAATATTTTAAGGCTCTCCCACTGGGAAACGAACACAGGACAACGCAAAGAAGCAAGAACGTGCTAGTCACTAGACCAGTGGGATCTCCCATGTTTTGAACTCTTCGCAAATTCTTTTTAAAAACAAATTAAAGTACTTTACCCAAAGCAGAACGACAGGTGACGATGCGACAATGTTGCAGAAAGATTACCTAACCTCGAGACAAAAATTACGGGTGCAGAATGTTTGTCTACTATGTAAATGAAAATTACGGTTGCAAAATTTTCTTCTCTGTAAATAAAGCACGATTCAGCCTGAGACAATTCACAGTGAAGTAGTGCATGAAATTGTAAATTGTTCCCAAGAGTTCTTAAAATTTCTAGTGTCGCTCAAAGAACAATGTTAGACTTGCCTAAATACAGATGAACCCAACAATTACTCTTTAGTTTTTCTTTACTTTGGACTCCCTGGTATTTCCAAGAAATAATATAGCTAATGACAGAGCAGACCAATGTTTCGATTCTTTTAACGCATATTTCGACCTCAGTGTTTTTTTCATTCATTTTTGACGACTGTTGATAAAATGAACAAAAACAAGTACCTGTACAGGCTTTTTGAGTAAATATGAAAGGAGTTCTTATTTAGTTATTATATTATACATATACAGTCCTATAAGCCTCTTGTATATTTCTCCATAAATAAAAAGTCTAAGACAAAAAAAAAAAAAAAAAAAAAAAAAAAGTTTAGAAAAAGAATTAAGAACTTTTTTTGCCTTCATGAGCTTGGAAATTTTGCATCGTAATTTTACATTATTACTAAAATACTTACAGAAAGTTTTGAGTATTTCGCAAACCGTCGCAGAAAGCTTAGAAACGTTCTGGTTTTGGGGTACCTGATAATATTGGCTAGAGCGCCCTTTTACAACTGCCATGAAATAAACTGTTTATCTGAATATATTTTAAAGTTATCATTATTTCCTACATAGAATTCTATCGATTGAAAACGGAAGGATTCGAAGTTATAAGTCGTAGAAAGAAATAATTGGTTGGTTGATTTGAGCTTTAACATTCCTTTCCAGCAACTAGTCCACGAGACAAGGACCTGAAAGTTTAACGGTTAACTGAAAAGCTCGAGTATATTCGAGATTTTAATTTTACAAATAATTTAAAACCTCGAGTATATTCGGGCATTATTACAATTGATCACTGTTGAACGGTACAAAGTTTATAAGCTCGAGTATATTCGAGGTTTTATTGAAAGCACATTTTAGGTTTACGTAAATCATTGTTGCATTCAGTACAAATAATCACACTGTTGCCATTCGTTTTGTTCCTAAAATGTTAGATGATGTTAGAATTTAGCAATAAGAAAATAGGTAAAAATTGAAACGCTCCTTTGGAAATAATTGGTAAGTTAACCGGTTAATAAGAGATTCGACCGGAATCAGTTTCTCTTCCCTACTTGATGGAACTCTTAACAAATGAGCTTTAAGGTTTTTCTTTAAGTGTGTGTGATTATTTTCACTATTTCCTAATAATTTTCTATTCCCGCTTCAGTACTTTTCTTAAAGCCACATAAAAAAAAAAAGTTAGCTCAAAGGATTGTACACCCTCCATTCCAAAAGAAACCGAACGTTAAAAAAAAAAAAAAAAAAAAAGCAATGTACATTTTGGAACAAATCATTTTTATTAATCAATGTATTCCCCTTCTGCATCGATACACATATTTGCACGCTCCAACAAGTTGTCAAACGACTTCTCCATGTCCTTTATTGGAATGGTCTTTAGGACGGCGGTCGTCGCCTTCTCAATGGCATCAATCGATGCGTGCCACTTTCCTTTCATCGCCAAATGCACTTTCGGGAACAGATAGAAATCGCACGGAGCGAGATCTGGTGAATAGGGCGGATGATGCAACCGAATAATGTGATTTTTGACCAAAAATTCAGTTACAAGTCGCGAACGATGTGATGGTGCATTATCGTCCAAAAGAGTCCAACTGCCGATTTCGCGATATTCGGGCCGAATACGACGAATTCTTGCCAGCAAACACTTCATGACGCCCAAGTAAAACTCTCCAGTGACTGTCTGGCCGGGCTGAACAAATTCTTTGTGGATAATTCCTTTTGAGTCGTAAAAACAAATCAGCATCACCTTAACTCTTGACTTCACCAAGCGACTTTTTTTTGGGTGTTCCTTCATCCGGCGCTCTCCATTCAGCACTTTGCCGCTTTGTTTCGGGCACATATTCAAAACACCACGTCTCGTCACCAGTTACAATCGATTTCAAGAAGTTTCGATCCTGCCGAGCACTTTTAACGATGTCTTTGCAATGCGCAATTCGATCAACTTTTTGGTCTTCGGTGAGTTTGTGTGGTACAAACCGCGAATTAACCTTCTTAAGGCCCAAAACTTCGGTCAAAATGCGGTATGCGGTTGTTTGAGGAATGCCTAATTCCATTTCAATAACTTTCACCGACGATTTTTTGTTATGTTTGATGAATTCACGCACTTTTTCGATGTTTTCTTCCGATAATCCGGTTCTAGGACGGCCTGATCTTTCGTCATCATCCAGCGTCTCTCTACCCGATTTGAATCGCTTGAACCACTCGTAAACTTGCGTACGGGATAGACACTCATCACCATATGCATTTTGTAGCATTTGGTGCGTTTCACTAAAAGTTTTACCCAGTTTAACACAAAACTCAATTGCAGCTCGTTGTTTGAAACTCATTTTCCGACCGATGTACACAACACACTGACAGTTGAAAGGCAATAACTTTGTTGCCGTGCATCCAAATGTCATGACATTTATACCAGTTGTCAATGAGGGACTACGCCATCTACCGGTAAAATATTACAACAGATGGCACTAGTGGTACTATTTGTTTTCAAAAGTTCGGTTTCTTTTGGAATGGAGGGTGTATGAGCCGCCACTTGTCATATTCACATAGTTTTCGAACAAATTCTAACTTACCTTCCCCGACTTTGATGAAAGTTGGTGATTTTTATACTACTGAAAAACGACAAAACCCTGATATTTCAGGTTGATAGATGAACTGATTTTGAAACTTCAAACCGCAGTTTCTAAAATTAACCAAAAATTGCGCGAGTAACATTTGGGTGATTAGTATTTGCGGCTTTCCTGAAGTACTTAGGACTTCGTTATGATATTTTAAAGCTCACCAAAAGCGCTTCCAGATGATAGTATACAACACTATAGTTTTTAGAAACTTTTTTTTCAGTGGTTTAGAAACATTGAAAAAAAAAAAAGCCTTCACCAAGAAAAATCAAGTGAAAATAAAAAGAATTAGAAAAAACAACATTAAAAAATTTACCCAGCAATTGCAAACTTTATAAATATTAATTGGTAACATTGGCCATACATGCGGTAACCATCGTTCCGCATGGTAGATATTACTTGGTATATTATCGGAGGGTATTCACAAGATGGTAGTACTTTTCTATTTTGTTTCTGTATTCCTGATCAAGCATCAAGAGAATTTCCATCTACCTTTTCTTTTTCTTCATTATTATTATTACATTTTCCGTCCTTTTTATCGAATAGCAACGATATTCCAACTTCCCATTATCACCCAAGATAGCCGACAGATTGTCAACAATGTTTTAAAAATATAGGTGACCGTTCACTGCAAAAAAGAAACTAAAATGGGAGGAAATAAATATCAAAGCACCCCAAATACGATTCAACCACATTTTGTGTATCTAATAGAGGGGGAATGAATAATGACTATAGCCCGGATTTACATGCAAAAATGCATGTTTATAGCAATATGCAGAAACCTACGGAAAGTACTTTTTTTTCCTTTCCTATGGACCTGTAAGGGTTCGTTTGAGACGCATATGATAGTGCATATTTTGAGTGAATTTCAATGTGCATGCATATTTCGTAAACTTTGCAGGATACTGCATATTCCGAATTTTCGTCCTACATACTGGCATATTTCAGGGTATATCACAAGAAAACAGGTTATATTTAAAGTGAACTGAATCACTTTGTAAATGCAAATGTAGAATAAGATGCTGTATGGAATAATAGAATAAAGTGTTGCATCCTAAATTACTCAACCTGACTTCTCTTCCACACAGTCTTCATCGCGTAGAAGGAACAATCAGATGCCAATATCGGGAAGCAAACGCACTTGTACCAAACGTAATCAAAGTATTGGCGAAACCTCCATCGCACGTACGTATCTTTCTCGAAGTTGGGAAAAATGTTCTGCTACTTCCGCTACTAGTTTTAACCGACTGGGCTCGTCGATAGAAGCTGTGTCGTACTATACAAATAACTTAAATCAAGCGAAGACAGTTGCAGACTCACTAAATCCCGATGATGTAGCCGCTATTCAAGTGTCACAAAAATGTTTCTCTATAAGTGGAAACAACCACTTCGAGAATACGTGAAATGATCCGACAGTTGGAATCCCGTAACAATGCATTAAGGTAAGATAATGATTAAGGTAAGATATTTTTATAAGAAATTGAGTTTTTTATTCTCTTAGTGTATATTTCAGTGTATATGTTAAAATTTTTAATGCATATTTTGGTGCATATTTTTGATATTTTTTGTGCATATTTGCATGCATATCTCGGGGTTTGATTGTGCATAGAAATCCGGGCTCTAATAATGACCATTGAAAAATTTAGAATTTCGAAAGCCCTAGTTGCGTCAATTACTGTTTCTTGTTCAGTTATCGTTAAAGGTGACACTGGGTAAGATCTCAAAGCAAGGTGACAATGTTCCTTTTGGAGAAAAAGGGCCAGTATAAGGCAAATTATTGTTGTAACACCATCATGAAGTTTTTGAAGCTTGGAAAATATGGATTTTACACGGTTCCAGAGAAAAAAAAAAAAAATTAACGATTAATTTTCTAATACATGTAGTTAATTTTTTTAAAACAATTATCAATTTAAAATTAACTAATCGTAAATTTAATCGATTACAATGAAAATTTACAACATTTTTGATTAGTTCATTCAATCGTTAACTTTTAAGGATTAATTACATACCTGGTTGTAAGCAATATCCAGAGAAGATTAGGCAGAGTAAAGGCAGAATCTTGGTCAATGTTCTTTCCTGACACTGCAGCATCTTATTAATTTGATTTAATATTCTTATTTCTTTCGGTGTTTCAAATGAAGATACGATTTTCAACACCACGTTTTGACATGGAAACTTTTATGACAAAGGGTATCATGGTGATCCCAGTATCAAATTTTGGGATACACTCATAACTGTCGAATATGATTTTATAATTTTTGAAAGTTTTAATAGGACAAAAATGCCTCAGGTTAATGGTACCAGGTAGATTTTCTAGTCACCAACCTTTAAAATCTAAACATTTTCTGCATTGTTTTCGTAACCCTAACGGCACGTGATCTCTGTTACAGCTGTCACAGTATCTTGTTCACTCATCATCATGTAAATATCACTCATGTCTTGCTAAGTAGTACATTTATATTATATATATATATATATATATATATATAGAGAGAGAGAGAGAGAGAGAGAGAGAGAGTGTGTTATTTAATTTAAATTCAATCATCAGGATAGAAATATTGGGCTTTATATATAATTTCTGTACTACAATCAACAACAGACATGAAGCGAAGTGTGGGTACTGGAACGAAAGAGGCAGCGAGACTCGGTGCAGGAATATCAGCAATTAGACAGATTTCAAGAGTCTTTTAGCCAAAACAAGGGAACTTTGACAAATATTATATTGATATTTCGACGTGTACCGTACAGTTAAGAAGTTTACTTGAAACAAAAACGTTAATAAAATAGTGTACTAAGATTTCTGCCTTTCATTGATTTCTTGGTGTGCTTAATGAAGTGAAGTTTAAAAATATTTTATAATTTTGAACAGCAATTTAACACTTACCTCTGCTCGAAGTTTCTGCTTCTTCCATTTTGTTCCTTTCAAGCACTCAACGGCTCTCTTCTGATCCTCTTCAGTTTTGAAGATAAGGTAGATCCAAGGACTATTCTTGCGCAGAGATTTCACAAGGAAGTAATTGAATTTGAACTTGCTTACTAACAAAATCTTTATTTCCTATTAAAAAAAAAAAATAAATAAATTAGCAGTTTTTAATAATCAAACTTATTCAGTTAAATATGTACAGAGAAAGATACAAGACCATGATTCAACAACTGAACAGAGGTAGCACTGGGAGAATAGGTTGACCAAAGAGGAGGGAACGAGGCAAGTGGGATGGAATAAACGAAAGGTTGGTAGTGTAAGATTAATTAAGAATCCATGAGTAGTGTATTTGCAACATCACCCAACTACACCTTGTTCATCTTCTATCAATGCCAGGTGTGCTGAGTAGTCTTGCTCTGTGTAGTTTACTCAGAATACGAGCAGCAAACTGATATCCAGATTATGCAACTGGAAATAACTGTTCTAAAATGAAGTCTAGGGGAAAGTATACGTATGAAGGGGAAGGGGAGAAAAGAAGGAATGTCACAAAAACCACATTTTCGAGAAAACTGCTTTTTAATATTGAAAACCGCGTACAAAATGAATAGGGTTGAATTACACAAACGATCACTTAATAAAAAGTTAAAAGGCTATTGTCCATTCGTTATTGTACGCTTTGAAATAGTACCAAGAGTCACCAACAGATAATCCACAGCACTCGTTAAAGCACACACATGGACATTCCTTGTTTTTTCCTCTTACCCTTTATATATGGTGCAAACTGACGGACAAATGCATGAACGGAGAAATTGTAATAACATGACACTTTTTTATATCCTATTGTTACAAATTGTAGATTTATATCGAAAATTACTAAATTTAAAAACGAAAAATGAATGAGGATACATGAAAGAAGCTCATATGAGACGGAGGATTCGTAAATCCTCCAGTCAGAACTTCCCAATGGCTTCATACCTTCTCATTTCACGCCTATGGTTAAGCAAAAAGATTGAGACGTAAACACAGCAAAGTGGTCCTGACATGATCCAATAAGAAACTTTATTAACATATTTGAATTCTTGAAGGGCTATTTATTAACATGCTGAAGTTCACGAACAAATCTGCTCACTCCCTGACATTAAATTTCGCGGTTTAATCGCTTGACTGCCGATAAATTGTATTGATTGATTGATTGACTTTACATCCTCTGTTAGCAGTAATACTATATACAAGGAGACCAACGGCTTAAGATGGTTAATGAAATGTTTTCATTCACAATAGGGAAGTCGAAAGCAACAATCTTGAGAGGATTTCATAGGCGAATCCTGAAATATTGTTTAAATATAGACTACTGTTTGGAATCAGCCTGTTCCTTTCCTTTGTGAACGAAGTACGAGCACGTTGTCTTTTAAAGTAACGTGAACGTAAATTTTGCGTTCCTTCTGCTATTCTGCGTGAGTAAATGTAAATTTTACACAGGTTAGTACGCATGAATTTATTGGAGGAGAGGCACAAACCTTTTGGGAAAGACAAAGGGGATCCAAATTCAATATGAAAATAAACTACATTAACATTTGTAAAAATCACCCACAAAATTTAGTCTAAATTTACAGACCAGTCGAAATTTTAGGGAAGGGGGCTGCACCTCTGCGTCCTTGGTTTCACATACTTAGAACTTTGTTAGTGCATTAACGCAATATCCTTTACTCGAAAGACGGAATTCATAGAGTAAGAGATTGAAGTGGGTATGTAATACTACAAAGCTCTTTTCACACCCTTCAACGTCTAAAATTCAGTAGTAAGTCTCGCATTCAGGAAAATATAATACAGAAAATATGCTAACACAGTGATAAAAGCACTAACGTAAAATCAGTAAAAATGGAATATTAATCTTCCTTTGCCGAAGTCAAGCAGCAAGGATAAAGAAAAGTCCAAGTTATTATGAAAGATAAAAGTGGTCAAATACTTGTCGAGATTGTGAATTGAATTGGAAAAGAAAAGTACGTTAAGTGACAAGTATGGGGACAATTACATACGAGGAAGCAAGAAATAAATTTCGGTTTCGAAACACACTGCTGAAAATAACTGCAATTGGGAAATTAAGTCAAAAAAAGAAAGAAAAAAAAACTGACGACGTAACGACCTAACATTGATCACTGATTACAAACTGTCTCTTCTCTGGTCCTTCTGACAGACGACCGACCGACGCCTGCGACCTGCAATCCGTTTTATAACTGCAAATAGCATGATTCCCATGAGTAGATGACCTATAGTTCTCTTCCCTTGAAATAGCGATGTATGGGTTTAGTGATAGTTTCCTTTGAAGTAGAAACTTGAGATCAATAAGAGACCTTACTCATGGATATAGGATACTGAAAGAGTGGCGTATGTTGTTCCTTTCCTTATGAAAAGCGTGAATTAAACGAAAATACACGATGTGAACTTTCCAATGTCATTTGTACAATCTTATAATGGTGCTGTAATCGTCTAATTCAAGGGCGCATCCTAAGGGCAAGGGATAGAAGGGCTCAAAACGTAAGTAAAAAATACACTACCTCACGAACCCGTCAAGTTAGGAAGATGATACTCGGTATATAAACTTATCAAAAAGATCTGATTATATGTTTGGCGTCCCTTCAGCAGCGAGATTGTATGTGAACATACAGCTTAACGTGCAATCCAAACCACATAAGCTCCCGCCACTGCGTCTCAAACGCCAATGGCACGTACAGTAACCGCTTAGTCACGAGGGAGCTTGTCAGTAAAAGATAAGTGAACACGTGTCCCAAGATTTTCAAAATTTTCGTTTCATTTAAGGGGGAAAGGTCATTTTCATAATTTCTTCATGTTGAAAGAATTGTTACCACTTGTTTGTGATCGCATCAAGGGAAACAGTTGAATAGTTTGAATTTTGCAACATAGATAATACCTACCTTAAGCTGGGATTTTATCATACTTTGATTCAAGGGCGCATCCTAAAGGGGTTAAACTGGGTTCAAAATTTTCGTAAAAAGTGCAGCATCTCACGAGACCGTCAAGGTAAGAAGTTTTGAATTTCTCAGTTTTAAGGGGATAGTTTACTATATCTTTCTTCACGTTAAAATCGATGCTGTCTGTGTTCGTACCACGGGAAAACGCCTGACCCATCTGAAATTAATTTTAGAACATACTACCTATCTCAAGCTGGAATGTTATCATGTAACTTGGATTAAAGGATATATCCTAAGAGGGGTAGAAGCTCAAATTTCCGCACATAATAGACTGATTCATTTTTACGCCCCGTTCAGCAGGGAGGCTATATAAGACGTGGACCTACTAATTAAGGTGGAATCCGAACCACATGAGCTCCCGCCGGGAATCGAACCCAGGCTTCCCGCGCCGAAGGCGTGTTCGCCAACCGCTCAGCCACGGAAGAGCTCCCGCACAAAATAGAGTACCAAATGAATTTTTATCATACTTTCATTAAAATGCATATACTAAGTGTGTTCAAATATTTTCCATAAACCTATTCTCCCAGTGTGAAGAACAAACATTTCAGCTAGTATCAGATAAAGACGTGCGAAAAGGCATACGAGGGATCAGAAACTAAGGTTACAAGGCCGATATTTGTCGAGTTTCGTCTATTATAAAGGAATGAGGAGTGTGCGGTAATTGTAATATATGAAGTTGGCAACTGTGCAGAATCTCAGCCATTTACGGCGCTAGTTATAGGTAAATACGAATGGCGACTCGTTTGGAAAACTGGTCTCGTGAAGAAGTCCCCTCAGTTCTGTGGGCGATATATGTAACCGAGGCTGAAATTTCACCGGTAGCTGATAGAGGTTTACGGACAGATTGTAATGTCTCGTCAGCATGTAGCAGAATGGTGTTAAAAGTTTGCGGCTGGTGAGAAAACGTCACCGACGAGGAGCGCAGTGGCCGACCCAGCACGGCATCAACAGATTTGAACACAGCCCGCGTGGAGGAGCTGATTCAAACAACAGGAGGATCACGTTACGGCATCTGATGGCAGAATGGAGAATGTCGTTCGGAAGCACGTTAAGGACAGGACAGGAAAGACTCATCCCACGATGCAAGAAGTACAACGGAAATGGAAACTATGTCGAAAAATAATGTATGTACTATCTGCTGGCTGTATTGGTTGTATGAAATTATATATACAAGTTTCACTGCACGCTATCACTCCTCGTACATCGTATCTTAACGTAATATTAAATTCTTGCTTGCGATTACTGTTCCTGTCAAATTACTTTTTTTAAATTCCGCGACACTAGCTGAGAACCACTGATGTATCAAACAGCCTAGCAAATGGAATAATTAAGCCACATAATCATAATTCAAATATAGATTAATACTCAATTTCTAGCGACTACATTAACATGTACAGTTTCACATGTTCTTTTATTCGTCTATCATCAAGTATATCTCGCAAATAGTTGCCGACAAAATTTCAAATACTGGAACAAACACATTCGAAGTACCCAGCAATTTTTATGTCATGGTCGATTTAAATTTAACACTGTTTATCTCCAAAACGAGAAGAGCAAACTTCAGAGTGGAATCGGGTTAAGTTTAAGAGGGCTGTCATCTTGAACCATGGGTGATTCATACTCCTACACAATCATATACTTATGAATTGACGCATGGTTATAAAAATTAATACTTACTCTTATTTACTAATATTTACTGTACTATTAACTGTACTGTTTCGGTGTTCCCTGACACCTTCCTCTGCAGATCGGGAAGATCAATGACAATATACTTTACTCCTATGTTTAGACACAATTATGTGCAATTTCGCTGTAAGGTAAGTATACTGTGTGTTTTGAAGGATAAAAAAAGTTAAACGTATACAGCAGAATTCAGTTTAAGGAACGAGGAAAGAAACGCGTTCTCTTATGGAAAAGGAATATGAATGGAATTTCCCAAAAGGAACTTCCCGAACACTGATTTAGAAAAGTTAATAAGGGACCAGTGGTCTGTATCAAATTGTTGAACATGAAGGAATTTAGTTTCGAGAAAGAAGTACAATACAGCTTATGATTCATCGTCCTCAAGTGATTTAAATGAGATCCCTGAGATGATTCCATTGTAGTTTATCTACTTACGTTATATGTATAAGATTCTGGTAATCCTGTGACTTCCACAACATATGTTCCTGTTGCCTTTTTCAACGAAGATAAGTCCAACTTTTCATTCTCTTCGTCATCAGCTCCATCAAAAGTTTCCTTGTAATCACCCTCCCCATCCTGTTTCGCTTCATCGCCTTCACCCTCACCTACGCCGTCGGCATTCTGTTCCCCAGTCGCTTCGCCATTTACATTTTCATCTTTAGGCTCTTCTCCTGGAGTTGTTACGGCAGCATCAGCCATGGTTTTCGTTTACCCGATGACAAACTGCAACAAAAACAAAGATTTTATGAATCATCGGGGATCTACAGAAACGAAACACACATTAAATGCAAAGATTGCAATGTAAATAGAGGAACATGTACTGAGAATTTTATTTATTTATTTATTTGTAAGTCGCAACTACGACTAAGCCGTAAAATGCAGGAAAATGTAATTTGAGTCTTGATAAAACTAGAAATCAGAATGTTCAAGAATAAATATAATGTATAAATAAACTAGCAGCGTTCACCCCGCTTCGCTGCGGTCACCCCGGAACGCAATAAACTTTGTTACTTAGATAATTTTTACTTTTTCGCTTTCAAATTGCAGTAAATGTTAACATTATAGCGCCTGTCATTTATGTTAACCCGCCGAGTGACACGGTCATGCGGGTTGCATATAAATACGTTTATTTTTATACCTATGATGAACTAACAAAGGATTTGTACGTTATGGACACTTGAATGGTCAATTATCTCAAGACACTGGTAATTAAAAATTAAAGTGATATGATAAAAACCATCTAGGGTCCAAATCCTAATAACCCCCCAAAAATGAAAGAAATTGGTTCAGCCGTATTAGCGTGATGAGCTAACAAAGGATTTGTGCGTTCTCTTTTATATAATAGATATAAATATAATAATAAATATCAATGTCTGTTAGAAATTTTGCAGTTTTAGTGGCGATGTGGCCCAGTCATAAGCAAGTCTAATATGTCCTCTTGTGTATTCCATAGAGCTTGTCTTCCACAACACACCAAACAGGACAAAAAAATCTTCCAAGGTTCAATTCAGCCTATTCCTCTTCAGCAACTCTCTCCAGATCCTGCGAGGGTTTATAATATTTTTTTAATTATACTCCACAAATGCTCAAATGAGATTTATGCCTAGAGACATCACCTCACATTGTGAATTCGGCCTGTTTTTGACAATGATTAACGCCAGTGCCATGCTATCGAGAAATGTCATCCTACAAGGCAATACTCTGGCCTAAAACTAAATGTGGACAGATCATAGGGTACTTCATCCTTGTCACACTTCCTATACGCATAAGGACTGGCCTTCAGTTATGAATGATACCGGCCTGAAGCCAGGGGCAAAGTGCATACCCCTTCAGTTCTCTGGTAACATGGTATATCGCCACTAAAAAAGATCTGCCAAAGTGGGCCCTATATTAGTGGTACAGTCCGCAGCAAAAAACCTGCAACATGAGCATGTAAGTTTTTAATGAATCGACGAAGTCTTTTGCTTTAAAAAAAAAAAATGTATAAGGTAGGCAGCCGAGGTTTCTCCTGGCGTGATTCGTGCCACTTAGACGTTATGTTGATTCCCTGCGCTGTTAGGCAGTCTCACAATAAACTTACATGCTTATGTTGCAGGTTTTTTTGCTGCGGACTGAACAACCGAACTGCATCACACTACTTTTCTTTAAAGGAGATTCTAGACTTCTATACAATAAATTAGATATTTTCACACACTAAATTTTCTAATTTTTGTATTACTTCAAAATTTAGTAATACTAAAATATTCTAAGACTAACCGGGAACGGAGAAATCACCTTCGCTGGAGATAATTAAAAGAAAAATCAATGTATACATTATAAATAATACTTGAAATAAAATACACAATCCTACATTTTAAAACATCTGTAAAGCAAGGCAATAATTTGGAGAACATAGCGGCCTGGAATGTAGAACTATCGATTTTTCTTCCAATATTACGAGTATTATAATCGGACACTCATCCGCAGGCGGTCACAATAGCTTAATTCTTTTTACAACATGATTTTTATTTACTTATTTATTTACTCTCAATTGTGAAAATTTAAGAGTACTACGGAAATGAGGCAACTTCTTAAAATTTTAATATGCACTGTAGTCAGTTCTTTATAATTTTTTTGTTTATCTTTTGTATCCAAATCTCCACTGATTTCTCGGGAACTCAGGGTGTAATTATGTATATCTGCACAGTACATACATATAATAAAATTTTAAGCTATTTTCTTGTTAATTTAAGTGGTAATGATATCGTCCTTATTCCTACCACAATTTCCTTTATCGGTGTTATGTTCTGGACTTCTTTCTTCGTATGTAATATCAGGGCTTACAGTGGTCTGGTCTCTTGTAAATAGTCGAAAAGTGATCAAAAGTACACAAAAAAAGGGACCAAAATCTCATCATGCCCTTTTTTTCCTTTGTCAATTTCTCCACCACCTCTCTCTTTGTTGTTGTTTTGTTTCAACTTTTCTTCTTTACTTCTTGTTTTAGCTTACTCCTAGGTTTTCTAAGTATGCTTTGTAGTTAGGATAAGCAGACTTAGCAGATATAAGAAGCTTCTGAGTAAGTAGAATCAGTTCTGGCCTATTTTCGAATTTCTTCATCTCAGACATTATATTTAACTTAGCATTGAGAGTTCTCAAAGCTATGAAATATTCAAATTCATCACCTACTCTTAAGAACATCAAGAAGCATAACACAAGACTAACATGATGAACCAACCTCCCCCCCCCACAAAAAAAAAAAAAAAAAAAAAAACGTTGAGCGGAGCGTCAATTATTACCAGAGAAAACTAAAATACTATTATGATAGAAGAAAGAATAGACACAGAAGGATTCTCAATCCCACCATGAGAGCTTAAGCATTCACCAACCATCCACTGTGCTTTAAGCTGAAGTGAGAACAGAGCTGACTGTTTCACATGTGGCAGCAAGTACTGAAGCTTTCAAAAGAGTAATGAGTAACATCTTCCTGTTCTTTTCCTTTTTATATTTTTCTTAGAAAACTGCAAATGCAAAACAAATCACACGAGAAAGTAACTTTACCTCCCAAAAAAAGTAACTCGCTATGAGCCCTGTAATATGCTTCAAATAAGTTTCACTCGATATCTGAGACATCATGGTGAAGAACTTCCACACTATACATCGAGTGTTAGGTCACTTGAATATACTTTGATAAACCCAGGCACGATGGTCATACTTTTCGCGAATCAAAGCAGGACGGCCTTCGTAACCCCAATTCTGGGCACTTTAATTTACGTCACAGATTTATTAAACCTAGCACGATTAAGGGGGAGGAGGATGAAATGTGTGTACTTTTAAATTTTTGTTCTTGAATAGGTGTGAATTCTACTCCATTTTCCTTTTTTTAACTACTAAGATTGCAATATATTTATTCCTTTATGCATAATAAAAGTAAGATCACGTGGTGAGTACAAAGTAGCCCTCATTATTCAACTAGTTACTTTGAACTTAAGAAATAATTTTCCGTTTATAGTTTTTATTTGGCAAAACTGTTGAAAATTCTGGACCTATTCTGTGGCACACAACGATCACATTTTTAAACATACCCCAGTGTAAAGTCATTGTCATAATGCCCTATAACTATTACTACTTTGGCTTTCATTCAGTACAAGCCCTCACAAAAACTGCGGAGTGGAGCTCAATGAAAAATATGCAAGAATCACTTAAAACTAAATGTATATTATCGTAAACTGAAACGCAGATTATGAGCAGCGTTCATGAAAACCGCTACGGAACGCAGCCCTTTATCCTGCACGATTTCAAACCAATACAAGAAACCAAGGTGTCTATAAATTTGTGAATCCACATTTGACTTTTGACGATTTTACAAATTTTCTTGACCAATTACTACAGTATTTTAGATTTTAAATCCCCTACCAAGTTACGATGAAAGCTAAAGATATTTTACACTTTTGTCCAAGCAACATTTAATTAATCAAGACTGGATATTTATTTACCTAATTTTATCATCTCAGCGTTACCTCTTAGAATACACTAAATTTAATCCTGGATGAGGTATGGCTTTATTTATTGTTGCCATAATTAATGCTTTCTCTGTGAATACACTTCTAAATGACAGAGATTACAGCGACTTACAACATTCTAATAAGTATACAAATACTCAGTACGTGACAAAAACGTCAGTCACCTTAACACATATGGTAAATTACACATTTGTTCTTGCATAAAACATTTATCTTCACTCATCTCATGAATAGTTTTTTAAGTACCGGTAATGGAAAATACGAATTACTAAGTAAAAATGTAAGCAGCAGCAAACACTTTCACAGAACATCTATGTTAGACTAAGCACACTAACATACTAAATTTCTTTTTTAGATTTATAATTTCTCTGTCCAAAGAATCAACTTCTTCATGTGTTCGATGCATAAGTCTCTTCATCTCCAACAAACTTAATTCTTGTAGTCTTTCCCTCACTGTCAGCGTCTCTGCTCTTCTGATCATTTATAGCTTCCTGTCTTCTAGATGAATTTCTTACCACCAAAATCATTTCTTTAGTTATCCCAACGTTTGAAATCATTCCTGTAGCTGTAACTGTTCCGTACACTGCTCCTTGAACAACAAGCAACTCTTGTCAAGATTTCTACCAAACATTCTTTATTAACTAAGAAACCTCTTTCCACAGCAACATTGCCGTGAAACAAGGTCAAAAGCTGCTTAAAGAACTTAGTTGTCGAAACACTATTCACACCTATGTCACGGAGAACGTTAGAAATACATCCAGTTTGTCTGGCTCACATACAATTTAACTGCTTCCGTAAAACACGGGGAATCGCAAAGTTGAAGCTAGTCCCATTTTATGCAATCGGCCATCGATGGAGATAAATGCTTCTTAGACACAAACTATCTAAGATCAAGGGTTACAGAAGATACTCGTAATGAGCTATTACATCTTGTGAAAGACAAGAGGCTCCTTTAATAATTCTGCAGGCTAATGGGCACTTTCCAACCAGTTTCTAGAACAGTGATCAATTTGCGAATGAATCTGCAATACTGTACAGCAGACTATACAGTTCCATGTACATGAATGGCAGAAGTGAATTACACTGAAATATGGCAAGAAAAGCTCCAACTCAAGTGCAACTGACTGAAGAAACTCAAGCTTTGCAAGTAGGCGCTGATCCAGCAGAAATTCTTTTACCTTTTCAAAGGGATATGAAATTCAAATTCTTGACCTACTATGCCATTTCTTGACCGAGTGTTCGATTTCTTGACTTTTCCTTCACTTTCTTAACCTCTAAACATACCTGAATTACAGAAAAAAAGGGTAAGCTTTACTTAGGGCCACTTTGAAAGGTATAGTAGAGTAGACTAAGGTAGGGACAAGTATACGGTCGGGGTAGGAACGGGTTAGCTTAAGGTTAGGGAAGTTTTGATCCACTTTCATAAAATTAACATAGTGTAATATTTCGTTTCCGAGTGAATATACCAGCTGGAGCGGGCATTGTCAAATTAATCCAAAAAGAGTTTATTTTTATTTTATTTATTTATTTATTTATTTTTTTATTTTTTTTTTTTTTTGAAAGGAAAGCGATTCGGTAAGAAATTTTAGTATATGGTCCGTTGGAAGTATAAAACGATCGACTTATCTTGCGTACAGTTTCCGCGTTTTGTGACTGCCAACGCTGCTAGTGATATTTAAATCGATACAAACCCTCAGTGCTGCCAATTTTGGGAATCTCGCCAAATCTACGGAATTCGACTTGCAGGATAGCCACACAATATAATTTATCCAATTGGCAACTTTTTTGGTGACTTAAGTGACAATTTGGCAACTTACAAATTTAGCGAGTTTTGTGCAGCGAAAAACTGTCCTCGTCAAGCACTGTTAGCTCGAATTGCTTTAACTGCTAGAGGTGGTAATGTACACAGGATATTATCTCCAGAATCCCGCTTTTGAATGTTGTTACCTTTTGCCCTCTAACGGAGACAAAACTACAATTTTAAATGGCCTTTAGTTTCCAGAGCTTCCGTTTAAAGGAACAAATAATAGATTACCGATAGCAAGCAATTTGTTAAACGCCAGTAAAAGTGAAGCGGATTTTCTTTGTAGTCTTTTACATGATATTTGATCTCATCGAAGTGAAATTGATCATAAAAAATACATACTATACTAAAAGCGAAATTACCGTTAATTAGTATGATTATTTCAAATTTGTTTTTAGGTGTTTTGTAGCGTAGTTAGGATTATGACTTGAGATTAAAAAACTGATTTTGACGTCCCTTTCAGCAGCGAGGCTATGAGACGGAATCAGAACCACATGAGCTCCCGCCAGGATTCGAACCCGGGTATTCAACGCCAAAGGCGCGTATTCTAACCGCTTAGCCACGAAGGAGCCCGATGACTTGAGTTAATTACAGATTTAATATACATCAATTTAGGCACACCACTTGAAGCAAATATCGAAAATTTATAATTCCCTCCTTACTGACCTTCCAAAATAATTTTGATGGGGTTACAATACCCGCAGGCATGGTCACTACAAGAAATTGTTAAAAAATTACAATTGTTTCACGATTTGCGTATAAATACAGCGTCAAGATATGTGCCATAAAAAGTAAAGTGTAGAAAAAGACACAAATCAATCTAAGGTAAGAGGTCACTAAAAATCACAAATGCTACTTAACCGATTCAGGACAGGGCAAAGACAGGAAGCCAGTGACTGAGTATACATAGCAAGGGTAGTGAAAACAAGTGTTTTTTTCACAGTGATACGAGTTCTTGTAGCACTTGTAATCGTTCCACACAAGAGACGCTACACTTGTAAACATATAAAATATAGCTTTTCTATGCTTGTAGAAATACTTCACTGGCTGAAAAGATGATAGTCATCTTTCATATTCACCTATGTCAACCGTCGTATAACATTTGTAATGATTTTACATTAGTAATCCTATCTCATAAGCATAAAATACTGCTGCATAACTTACGATTTAATTCTACCACATGCATAAATGTGTTACTTATAAACAAGTTTGGCTAAACTTTCGCAGATGGCGGCCCCGAATAAGACCTGTCAACTACACCGGATAAGACGTTGTATTACTACCTATCTGTTCTTACTTCCATATAGCTTACCTATACATAACCAGTTTCATTTCAGGCCTTCACCATCCACACTCAATGAAATTTATTTTCATGCTACCTTTGCTCTTTCCAACATTCGTATGCATCTATATAGTATTACAGCACAAAATTGTTAGCTGAAAACGTAACTTGCTAACTACGCACGATTCACTAAAATAAATGCTTACCTTCTCACTGCGATAGAGGATATAGCTTTGAAACCGCCATTAAAAATTGTGAATATCCTTGAGGGTTGGCTGGTTTAACCCAGCTGTAAAAACTGGTTTAAAGCAAAAAACGAAAAATGTCCATAAATGTGTAAGTGTTAGTAAAATCTTGATGACCATACATTTGTGGCTTATCACGTTTCACTCCCATATATATTATTCGTATTATATTCAGACCTAAATTCCCCATTCTTTACTCAAAGAGAATATACTACAAAAGCAACTTTTTCTTTTTTTTCAGTTTATGAATGTTTCTTTTATAGTTTGTTATTGTTATGGAATTGGAATCAAAGGAAAATTTTAAATATTTTTTAGTTTTAACAATGTTTACTATTGATAAAATACATCGAAATGCCGTACTATTTTGGGAGGAAGGGGGGTCATACAAACCCCACAAGAGGTATTTATTGAAATCAGACGTATCAGACGTACCTTTGGTATCTTTATATGTATAAATGTGTCAGAGCCACAGTGGACTCTCGTATCTTTATTCACTTTTCTTACTGATATGCAAAGTCGCTGTATTTCTTTAACTTGGACTAATAAAAGCCGTAGTGAACTAACTTGGACTAAATTAGTTCTTCTGTACTCTGTAGTACTTTGAAATTGTCCATATGTAATTCTGCATAATGGCTTCACTTGTGCAACTGTTTATCTTTTTGTCCTGAAATGACTCTTGATTATTATATTACCAAGGATGTAAAGGTCAGTACAACGTATTTTTATCAGGAGTCCTTCGCGAGCGAGTCGGCAGACGTATCGCATTTGTGGCCAATTTCGAAAAATTGTCCCGGTTTCGAGTTCAAATGAAGGACAATTTTTCCCGGATATAAGCCGAGAAGCGGTTTGGATCCGCTTTAATCTTACGTAACCCCTTCCAGCATAACCTGGTTATTGCATAATAACACCAAGGCAAAATAAACATATTTCTATCCATATGTGATATAAATACATAGAGCAAATTATTTAAACCAAAAAACCGGGTTATTTTGGTTCTTTCAATAAAAACCATGACTTTTGCCAACTCTGATATCCTTCCTTGTGTATTTCAGGGGGCGTTTAACAGTGCAGACACATCCTAGGAGATTAAGGGAGCAGTTCGAGTTAAAAACAAGTTTGGTGCAATAGAAAGAGTTTTAAAAAGTAAGATACGTATTTTTTAAAATCTGGATAGGCCGTCTCGTTCAGCTTCCATAGGAGTTTGCTTTTTATGAATCGCACATGCTGACATCTGTGGGCTGGCGAATTACTCAATGTGAGTCAGCAACCACTCATTTGCACGCAGCTAATGAACCTTTAGAAGTGTAATGGATTTAATAGATTGTTTTGGGTTTGTTAGCAGCCTTGCTTTGTGTTGAATTCCTGATGGACGTTCTTGTTTGTTGTTCTCGTACAGCATTAGTATTAAAAAAACTGATTATGTAGTGTTACACGAAGCAGTGTCTCTTCTATACATGTTCCTCGATGGGGTACTGTCTTCTGGAGCTCAGTGCCCCCCGGAGGAGACCAAAATAATACGTCTATAATATAATAAATAAAATAGTACAGTGTGAAAATAATGTGCCCCTCCGAATACTCAGTGTGCCCCCGGGAACATTTTTTCTGAAAGAAACATGGTGCAAAGTAGAAAACACGTGTTAGTACAGCGTGCTGTGTGAAGTGAGGTAGAAATGCCTAACACGTATTGTGTTTTCAGTTACAATTCTCGTGTGATTAAAGGTATGGGACATAAAGTATCCTTTTTTTACGTTTTCACGTCGTCAGAAATCACCAGATCGATAAAAATTATAGCAAGTAAATCAATACGAAAAATTTTATGCCAAATAAGAACACTCCTGTTTGTTCCAAATATCTTGAAGAGACCGACTTCGAGTCGTTGTTCCACGTTTATTATTGAAAGGTTTCGAATCTGAGCCATTGAACAAGTGCCGATTTATGTCGTTACCAACGAAAAAATCACACAAAACGCAACTGAATGTTGCTGTGGCAAGATGGGGCATTAGAGGTTAATAGCGACGACGTCATTCATGATTTTGAAAGTACTCTTTTAGAAATAAATATAAATACAGCTGCTATTCAATGTGCATTAGTGAGTGAAATATATCGGCTTGTAGAAGGAATCAGTGACGATGACTGTTTCTCAGGACATCGATTCATCGTTTAATTCTTATGTATCAAGTGACAATGACGATGAAACGGGTGACGAGAGTTGTGAATAAAACAAATTTGACAAGAAAGTATATTTCTTTTTCTGGCAAACTTCACAAATGCATACATGGACGCATCGGGAGATATTCAAAATTAACAAAAAATTGGCTACTTAGCAATGAATCCTTTCTTGAAAAATTTAAAGATTTTGCCTTTTCGGAACTCTCAGCTGGTTCCTTCCTCAGTGGCAAGGTAAAAAGGAATAAAATGGAAAGGAGATGAATCCTTTTTACCTTGCCACTGAGGAAGGAACAGCTGAGAGTTCCGAAAAGTCAAAATCTTTAAATTTTTCAAGGGAGGATTCATTGGTAAGTAGCCAATTTTTTGTTAATTTTGTTAATTCACATATGCTATCCCATTTTTGCCACATATACCGCGTTTCTGTATCTACCTTGAAGCACAAAAGTATATGATCATTAAAAATTGCAACAAAATGTGAAAATGAACATACTTATGTTTGGGAATCGGAACCACGATTAAAGAAAAGGTACTTGGGTGTTGTAGCAATCTCGTCCGTCATCTATTAAAATGGTATTGGTTTCGAACTTTTAGTTCCTCTTGTAAAACGCTGAAGTTATGTTTTGTAGGAAAAAATAAGTTTTATAATATTATACAAACCTTTGTGCAGTCCACCATCAGATATTATTTCCTACATGCAGGTGACATTTCTACGTCTTCGCAATCAGTTCTTGGAAAGGAAATCACACTTTGGAACGTGCCACCGCAACACTCACAAACGAAATGCTTGGCGCTGTGTGTATGGAAACCTGCTCTCGCAGCTGGACTACGGATGACGTCATCACAATCTCGTTTTCCCTTGTTCCCCGCTAACGACTGAACATACCGCGATCAAACAAACACCATTCCTTTGAGAATTTTCAGCTCTACAATTGAAGATAATTTGTGGGAAAAAAAAAATGCATTTCTAGGTCGAACTGCTCCTTTTAACTTACAAAACGCAAACGAAAATACTTCTTCCCTACGTGTTTACCATTTAATGGAGGAGTACTTACATTCATGATAAACGAATTTCCTTCGGCATCACATGTATTCTTATTGCCTTAGAAAGTCTTTCTTAGAGGAGCTCCATTAATAGAGCTAACTGATTTCACAGGGACAGAGTATAAATACAATGTGGGGAGGGGCAAATTTTCCTCTTAGGCAATTCATTCATTCATTTTTGATATGTTGAATGATTCCAATTCCGATTCTAAAAACAGATTACTCGGAGCAGGTCCTCCGAAACGGAATTTGGTTAGTAATCATGGTCGTTCCTGCAACACATCCAACTCTAATTATAAAAATTTACACCACTATTCTAATTTCCATTCTTAGAATAGTCCTAAATTAATCAATATTTCAAATATTCACCAGATACCACCCTTCTTCCCAACGCCAGCAAGTTACAGAACAAAATTCATAAAAACCTAAAACTAAGAATTATATCGGAATAGAAAAAGCAAGCGAAACACGAATTTCTATTCACTTGAGGAGGGGAAGCTCCCCTAACCCCCAAATACCAGCTACCACTCTATCTAAAAATTAAAAATATATTAAACGAAAAATAACCACATACCTAAAAAAATTACACAGAAGAACACAGCTTGCAAAATCTACTCCAAAATGGTCTGGCTAGTAGATTTCTTGGCTGGCTAGTAATAAGAACCTAAGCCTTGTAGATGAATATAATTCAGCTGCAGCCTCAAAAGATATTAAATACTTCCACAACGGGAGAGTGCTTCATCAAATTCAATAGTTAACCCTGCTTCCGCCAATTAGTCATAGGAAATACCTTATAACAGCTTCCGAACATACTTCTCTAAAGTAGGTCAATCATAGATAGATTTTGAACCACACAATCAACCATTACTGCAAGGTACAAGCTGACAGAAAAGCCCCGTGAGCTCTTTTATTCCCTGCCATGCAAGTCAATCTGACGTAGCGACTAGAACATTCATTTATTTATTTAAAAAAAAAACTGACCAAGATTAATGAATCGAAACAATGAACGAATTGCCTAAACGAAAGACTTGCCTGCGGATGTATGGCATATGATAAGTGGATACTAAAACGCATGAATACAATCTAACCGAGTTAAGGCAGGAGCACAGCAGGGGTGCCAAGCGGTAGAGGGGCTGTATCTGTAGGGAGCAGCGCGTCAGCGCCGGTGACTATATGCATAAAAGAGGATAGTAAAAAAAACACATCAAATAGCATAAAACATATGTACTGTGAATCGTAAAGCTTTGCAACATTTGCATTATCACTTTGCACACTGCCCTGACACAGCCCTTCCTTTCATCAGGTCTTTGTTATTAAGTATTATGTGGTACAAAACACATTCTCCCGATTTCGTATTTCTGCCATATTATATGCTGGTTTACTTTTGGCATACATTATTGGAAGATGTACAGATAAAATTAAACACTTCGCATGAAAAAGATTTATAAAGGGCAACAGAATTAGAATAATACTTTTATATTAGATTACAAGTGTGAGATTAGTGTAAAATCATTAAGTGCAACTGCAACTCTCAGGGCGCAAAATTTCCGGTCGTCAGGTCGTCACTGGCGACTAGAAATTTAGAGCTGGCGAACAGTGTTCACTAGTAATGGTTTCTGCCTAAACTCACAGGGTTGTGCAGTTTCTTTCCCACGAAAACAATTGTCATTGAGTGAAATAAAACACGGAATATGAGCCCTTCAGAACGTTGTAATTCGCCCCTCCATTTCCACCCGAAACCGAAATAGTTTGTCTCCTGACGTGTCTGGTTTTGAAATTTTACGTCTTCATGTATTATTTTTCTTTGTCAAACCAAATGACATGTAGGGGGGGGGGGGGGACATCTCATTTTGTACGTGAGAGATACTGGCGACCATCATTTTTGCATTGGCGAGTGCGTCTGACGGCTCTGAACTCATGTCATTAACAAAAAACACGTTTTCACTATCCTCGTTTACGCGCAGTATCCACCGTCGTTGACGCGCTTGCTCCCTTCGGACGCACCCACTCGCTAGGGCTCGAGTCCCCGGCTTCTCCCTGCCCTGACTTGGCTATATAAGCACACTCACTATTTCGCAGCCGCCGAGTACATGCTGTTTTTTTTAATTTTGCACTGTAGTTTTTATGCCACACATCCGGACGTCGTATTTATAAGCAAACTGTAAAACAACTCTAATTTTCCAACAATTACTTCCAATTGCTCCCATAAATTTTAACTACACCAAGTGAGATATTTTCACGTAGCCCAGCGCAAATCATGTAGGAGACAATAAGGAAACTAGTGAAAGAATTATAATTTTTCAGTATATTATTTCGAGTGTTGTGCCAAAAGTAACCACGTACATTTAAATATATAACATTACGATAATTTGTCTATTAACTTTTACAATCCTATTGCAAAATCAAATAGTGTACACAATTTCCTCCTGGTCTCTACAAAGGGCATATCCAGTTGCAATGATGTGAATAAACTTCGAAAATTTAGAAGAGTCTATGTAGATTCTATTTGAGTAAATTCATCTTCTATTTACGACTTTGGGTTAACTTTACAATGTCCGCTCCAGGTGATATAATTACGCAAGACACGAAATTATACCCTATTAATTTGTACAATATCGGTCCAAACTTCCCCAATCTTAAGCTAACCCGTGCCAACCTTACTTTACCCTACCCTACTCTACTATATTCTTATAAAGCGGTCCTACTTTTCAATACCCTGCTGAAGCGTGTGTTGTAAAGTTTACCCGTTACATTTTGTCTCAACTTGTTAGCAACGTTGCCAACTCTTAGTAGTAGTTCGAATCTGATTACCGTTTTATATCACCGACGTCTGTAAATTCGTATCAACGAACTTTAAAGCCGCCAAATCTAATACGGCTTTCGTAGTTTAAGTGCAAAAAGTAAACTTGTATAGTTTTTCTTATATCTTACATTAAGTTGATAAAGTCGAACTCGCGTAATTGCAGAATTTTAGATCTGAAGGGACGCCAGAACGTCCAAATCAATATCTTATTGATTACCTTGACTACTTGCAAGCCAATTTACGAACGCTTCCATTTCCACGTTGTTAAGACGTTACTTATAATAAACTAGTACAAATTTTAACAAACTCTCTTTACTGACTCTACAAAAATCTTCGAGAATAAGTTACCGCCTAAAATGCCGAACATCTAGGCTTAACGTTTTATCTTTTACGCACAATCCATGAGTATCGAATTGGTAACAAATTAACTACTTTTTTTCTGAATTTTAATGCTACTCGTATTCAGAAGGCACTGTTTCAACAATGTCTTATAATTTCTCACGTTTAGCTGTAACAGCTTCGGATTATTACTTATCACTATTCATCATGGAGTACAGACACCTTATAATGTCAGCTACCGGTGCCACGAGGCACCGGATTAACTCTACAATTTTGTGAAGTATAGAACACAAAACTTCTTTCAAACATGCAATAAAATTACAAAGTTAATTCTAATAGTTTTATGTTACTTACCTCTAACTATTATACTTCTCAACGTAAAATAATTAATTCTTCCTAATGTTCAATCAGCTTCCCCTTCCCCCACGCTAAAGCCTCGAACAGAGACAGGAATAATGTTGCCAGAACGTAATACAAAGGGAATTTCCGCAATGTAAACATGTATTCCATCGTTGCCAACTAATTACCAGCGGAATTATGCTGGTTGTGACTCAGAATTACGCTATTTACCAGTAGGTTTAATATTTTCAAATAATAAAAAATATTATTACTATTAGAAAGTATTGCATTATATTTATTGTTGGGTAATAGTTAAGAACAGCTACTTCTCATCTCCCGTGCACGAGGATACATCTTACTGTTGCACTACGTAAACACCCTAAGTACAAGGGCAAGAGCTCAGTCTATTACCTACTTTTTAACATCCTAGATAGTCAATGAATAATTCCTGAAAGTATGGCGTTTCCAGTGGTGCCCACCCCCCCTCACGTCCATGACGCACCCCCCCTCAATTGTCTATCCGTAGGTGTTTTTCCATGAAAAAAAAATCTTTTTGATTAATTTTTACACCCCCTCAAACATATTTATATAGATTTTCAACCCCCCAAATATTTCAATGACGCAGTTTGCGTCATAGCCCCCCCTTGTGGGCACCCCTGGCGTTTCTCGTCCTTCCCTAAATGGGAAGTACGGCTCCTTAACTATAACCTATTGTTGTTGAGTGAAATTCATTTAATGAACAAAATGTACTCGATTAGATTGACTATAACCAAACAAAATCCCTCACTTATCCAACAATGAGAAACTTGATTGAAGTCCTGGACAGGGGTAAAAGTGGATCTAAAAAGATAGGGGGACGGTAGATAGCGGTACAACGTCACGCCGTTCCCCCTGCTTATCTTTGCCCACTGTAATTTTTCAGGAACTCGAGGGACGCCGTACATATTTTTTTCGAGATGGGAGGATGGCGTCCTCCGCGTTCCCCCTCACTTTTACCCCTGGTGCTAGGTAGGCCTACTGTATATGATAGAAACCATATTACAGGTAACACAGAATTCATTTCCTGAATATCTTTTCATCGTGGTATAACCACGCCTTGAATTCTAGGAGGATATATAAGTTTCACCCAGCAACTCGGTGTGAACTTAATATAAGACCGTGAAGTCTTTTTTTTTTTTTTTTTAATTCTCTGCAAATGGCAGATTGACAAATGAAAGATTAGTACCATTCTTTTGAAACACTACGATTTGACAGCGTCAGACACACAGTAAGTGACGAAAACCACGATATTTTTCTGGGAGCCTTTCTCGAACACAAGTAGAATAGGAACACTACTGATTGGAAGAGGCGCCCACCCAGAAATTTTTGTTGAGAGAGGTCCAAGCTTTTGGGGGATCCAATACTATAAGCCACTACGTCTTATGTAGTATTGAACGGATATTATTCTGCACCAGAAAAGACGATAAGTAATTGTAAAATACTTCTATCTATATTTTCAGAGGGGAATGATAGAACTAGATTTATATATATCAAATTTTCATGCTACATCAATCATTTCCCTGTTTAACAAGTATTGTTTTATTGAGAAAGTGTACAAATTTATGTTGAGTTAGAAAGTTTAGGGTCTGGGCCCAGTGGCCCCGCGTGGCTGCGCTTCTGGGTTGGAATATTTTTTTTTTTTTTTTTTTTTTTTTTTTTTGGTCTTTCCTCAAATGCGTCTCTGAACTTTCTTCTGAAACTTTGACATTAATTTGCCTCGGATCATTCCACTATTTAGATACCATGCTTCAACGAAAGGCAAGAAAAATCATGGAAGTAAAATTGTCCTAGACTTTGCAATAATGACAATAGCAAGGTAATGCTTGTGTGCCAGAAAGACTGCCACGTCTACCACCATTATGCTATGAATGGCAACGCTGATGTATTTCTTTTTCAGAACTCGAGAAAAATGCTCTTCGCTCCTATATGTTTTCTTAAATTTTTCTTCTTTCTTAGCAGCAGAGAGGTAATGGAGCGTTTACGGGGGTATACGGCATGTTTCAAGTAGTCATTTCTGAAAAGGAAAAGGCCATTAAGGATGTTCATCACGTATGTACACAAATAGTAAAGCAGTTACGTGATAAAATGAAACGAAAACAAAGCTCTCTGCTTTTTAATAATAAACTTGACAACAACGGAAAAAAATACTAATAAGCGCGACTTGAGTTAAGTTGATTTTGAGTTTAACGTTACGTTCAGCAGCGAGGCTGTATGAGACGTGGACCTACTGATCAACGTGTAATCCGAACCACATGAGCTCCCGCCGGGAATCGAACGCGGGTGACCCACGCCAAAGGCGCGTACGCAACTGCTTAGCCACGAAGGAGATCTAATCGCGACTTGAAGTAAATTTCGGATTTCACACTAGGTGTCTCATCAGTGAAGAATTTCTCGAATCTCAGGGAAGATTCTTAACACACACATTCAATTGGGCATGACAGCCTCGGAAAATTTCGTAGAAGGTAAATATTCTTCTAGAAAGTGAATAACCCCTGTCGATTCCTGGTTACCTCAAAGACAGAGTCAAATATTACATTATAAATTAATATAAATCCCCTTTATCTCATAACAAACGCACTGAATTTGGATAAGATGGCCTTATATCCGAATATTTGATAGGGTTGAAATTTTCCTAGGAAATTATTATTACATGTCGCTTCCTCAACCACGCCGTAGCAGTTCCACCTAAATGATTGAACACATCTATTGTTATCCTGGAATATAAGGGTCATTTCAGAAAAAAACGTAACATTCCATGTCCGGTTATAGTGTTCCATTATTATTGAAAAAATAATGCTTTCTTGACATCCTATGCAGTAATTTATTTTACTTAATAGCCCAATTAATATTATTGTTGAAATTATCATTTTAAGCGTTTTGCTGTAGAACTTCAAGTGTCTACTCTTAAATATGAAACAATACATTAATCTAATCTTGTGTTTGAAGTGGAGGCGGACTATTCTTATTGTGTTTGGAGTACTTTTCGTCACAGAAATATGAACACCGTATGAAGTAATAGTATATTTAGAGATATCCCACGATTTATCTGTATTCTCCGTTACTGGGGATATCATAATCAAACACTTCAAAAGTTGGTAGCCCTGAGCCACCAAAGCTAAATTGCGCGCAGTAAACATCTGGTCAGAACGACGTGAGAGTTCGAGTGAGCTTGTACTGTGCACAAGAGATATCCTGATATAGTGTGTCAAGTTTTCGAGGACGTCCTGATAAATGTGTATCTGCCGTTCCAGGTAAAAGGGGTGAATTGTATGAACAATCAAGATGTAAGTATAAAATAAGTGTAGCATTTCCGACATAGTGGAATTTCATCATTCTTTCATTACGTTTTAAAAATAATATGTGCGGTTTATTTTGAAAAAGTTAATTTGTATCCTCCCTATACGTATCTTCCGTTACCACTACTGGGATAACGGAAGATACGCTGCCGTAACGGAGCATAGAGGATTGTTTAGTCCAAGAGCTAGGGTAGGTTTTATTTACCCTTGATACCCAAAAGTGCCATAGCATTTTTTCTAAAAGCCTACCACCTGCACAATCAAAATATTGAAGTCTTACTAAAAATCAGTGGTGGGGCATGAAATATGACTTCATCAAATGGCCGCCGCCACAATTCACAGCACAGTCTTTAAATGAGGATAACTTTCGAATCAATTAAACTAGAAACTTCGTTCTGGTGCCAAATTAATGGTAATGGATGAGCTAAGTATTACAAGTTATTGCGGTTCACATAAACTGCCGCCATTTTTAAATATGGCGCATAATTTGCTTATAATTTAATTTCTTTTGCTTAACTGTATTCCTTTCATGGCGAATATCTATGAAACCGCTAGAGATAGGGGAAAACAGCTTGGAATAAACGAGATGGAGCAGAATTTGATCTTTCCAATGGTACCAATATGATTATTGTATCTTAAATAGTGACTGAGATATTCAGTTTTACGTTGGTCATAGTGTAGTTTTCGACCTTCAATAATATCAAAGCAAACCACTGTATTTGGTTCCATTTCAGAAATAATTGTAAATACAATGATTATAAGCATTTTTGTTACCACAAGGATCTGGAAAGAATGAGAAGAAAAACTGCCACTCGCGTTGGTTTGACTTAGGACAATTATGATGTGAATTTGGAAACTGTTTCAGGTGAAGGCACATTACATGATACTTTTGGCATTTATTTTCAGAACTAAGAAGTTGCAGGCACAGAAGAGATTTCTCATACGTTGCAAGTCAAGAAGGAGCCCTTGAAAAACTCAAGAACATTTCAACACCAGTCTAGAATCTTAGAACCATATCCAAACAAACCCAAACTTGTAAACACCCTTTGCTCTTCTGCTGGAAAGTGTCTTATTAGCAGTGACAGGGAAGAAAGTTTGAAAAGAGATTTTGTTTGGGTGATTTCCGCTGAATGGTGTAAAAACACACCAGTGTGGATAGGTTGGAATTCAAGAACAACCGTCGATTTGTTACCAGTTCAAAAAATTGAATACATGGAAAACATTAGCTTACCACCCACTAGGACAGATATTGTTCTTGAAAGACTAAAAGTATCGCAGCAACTTGCTTCTGAATGCGGACAATCATTTGCACTTGCTCACTATGATTTAGCGATAGCAAAACTGGCTCTTTCAATACAAAACTAGGAGAGTCCTCGTTTCGATGACATCTTCATTTGGCTTGGTTTGTTTCATACTGAATTAGCGTTCTTTGGTGCCCTCGGCTATTTCCTTGACAGATCTGGAATAGAACATATTTTGATTGAAAGTGGAGTTCTGGCCTCAGGCTCACTCCAAGGGTTCATGGAAAAACTTACAACCGATGCAAATGCTTTCACATATTAGTATCACTAACCTTGAAACAAAGTCACTTCAGCAAGTTCCTACAAACAAGTGATGAAGGCATGCTTTTGAATTTAGAAGAGATAAAAGAAGTAATAATTTGCAATTAAAATTTGACAGAGGATACCTTAAAGACAATTTTGAATGAACACAATGTAACGCAATTGTATGATGAATACAAAGCTTTCACAGATAAGACAAGAAAAGGTTTGCATGGTAAAACTGTACAATTATTTCAAAAGTACATAGATTTCGTGGAAATTTACAAATTTTTCTGTAGATCATATAGAACGAAGTATCTAGCTTCATTGGTTGGAAAGTTACCCCCATTTATAGACTGTGTTGTGAGTTGTGACGGCGGCCATTTGATGAAGTCATATTTCATGCTCCCACCACTGATTTTTAGTAAGACTTCCATATTTTGATTGTGTAGATGGTAGGCTTTCAGAAAATTACTATGGCGCCTTTGGGTTTTCTAGGGTAAATAAATCGGTCCTAGCTCTTGGACTAGATGTGTAAGTGTATATTCACGCTTATTTTCAGTTTAATGTATTTTTGCTACTAAACTCCGATATGCTTGTTTCATTTTTGAGAAAGTTCAAAGAAAACTCATGATTATTTTACATACAACAAGATATTAGTCAGTCGAAGAAAACAGAAGTATAGGTATTAAACGATAAGGAATTTCCTTCACGCCAGGAGTCAAAATTACAAGCCTAACAGGTTAATTCACTGCAGAGCATGAAAAATATGCAAGTGCAAGTTGGGAAAATTGTGACTCGACTGGGATCAAACTCGAGTTTCTGGTTTCCGTGTCACGAAAAGCAAAAGATCACCAGTCGAGTCGCATGTCTTCAACTTTCATTTGGGCAATAAGAACAAAGAAACGTTATTGAATTGAGTCGACATTGTAAGTTTATATATATATATAGTGGCGGATCCAGGATATGATCAAGGGAGGGGCTAAACCATAGTTTGCAGGTTATCCAGTGTAAAGCAAAATTCAAGCCCATTTTATCCAGTGTATATCTGAGCGTCAAGGGAGAGCTATAGTTCCTATAGTTCCCCTTGGATCCGTGCCTATATATATATATATATATATATATATATATATATATATATATATATATATATATATATATATATAATGGAGAGAGGATTGAACTATTTGAGGTATAACCTGTGCAGAAAGGAAACATGTGATGAAATTTCTTTTGGGAGAGAAGGGTTTGATTACTGATTCTCAAACATGAATTGATAAGAGGTATTCTGTTGTTTGCATTTTCTATAAAATTTCATTTGTTGACACAATTCGTCCCGTTCAAGTTAGAAAGTCATAATGTACAATGCATCAATTTTACAGATGTAAATAAAATGTTGCCTCCAAAGAGCCCATTTAATCGCATAAAACTCCCATGATTTGTGATTCTCAAAGCTAGACGAATTCAATACAGCGATTACGATTTGCCACCATGTGTAGGCTATCAAGGCCGACAAGAAGATATAAAAAATGTATTTCCGAAAAACGGCAACACACTTCTTCATGCCTTGAAAGCAACGATTCACCTTTCTATATATCAGTTTGCGACTATTTTTATTATGTACCTATTGGGATGATTCTTTGAATGTGTGTTTCCTTCCAGAGAGATGGGTAAAGTTAAGAAACAAAATGGCAAAGAAAAAATGCGAAAATATCGAAGGAAAATAAAAGAACATGAAAAGTGGTATGAAGAAATTAAAGAAAGGAGGTAAAGATATAAAGGGAGAGTGAAAAAAAAAACAAAATCAAAACAGCGAGGACAAAAATGAGTGATCGTGAAAGAAGAGCTTTAAGGAAACAGTGGAGAGAAAAAACAATAAGATACAATCAAAATTTGAAAGAAAAAGTATTGCTGAACAATTTGGCTTTATGTGGTGCTTCTCCAAGCCAAAATTTGCAGGATGAGCCGGGATGTTCTGAAGACACCCATAACAATATTACAGTACGTAATAAAAGCAATGTGAGAAGAATATTAGGTCGTAAAAGGTGAAGAAGACATAGGGACACACTTAGAAAAGATGAAACATTTAGAACAAAAGTTGAAACGGATGTCTAAAAATGTTGAAAAATATCGAAAACGCTATTATAGGCTTCAAAGAAAAGGAACAAATAATAAAAACAGGCGAAGGACAAATGTAAAATGTTTGCTGACGTCACAAAAAGTATCTCCGACAATTAGGAAGAAATTATTTGAAGGAATTGTCATGGAGAAGTAGATAAACGAGAGTTTTGCAGAAGAGCCGTCTCGAAAGAGAAGATTTCCAGGCAAAATTAGCAGGGAAAATAGTGAAAAAATATGTATCTACTACATGAAAAATCACTTATGTCGAACAGAGCTACACGAACGTCAACTCAAGATTTTAACAATACGGTAGAAGAAGATTTACCTCTGAGGAAGAAAAACGTTATCCAGGAATTCTTGCAGAATGATGAGCACAGTAGAATGGCTCCTGGGAAAAAGGATACGATTACGTGACGTAAAGATAAAAGAGAAAAAAGATTATTGAACGATACAATTAAACATTGCAAAGTTTAAGAATACACCAACTTAAAAATTTCATATAAATTATTTTGCATGTCAAGACCATTTTGGATCGTACCTCCAGTGGTGAAAAATAGAAACACTTGTATGTGTACAACATGACCCATATTAAAGTCTGCAATGTTTTGTGCTAAATAATTATTTAAGATCCGAAGCATTTATAAATCTTAAAGCGAATCTTGAAACATTTTGAGAGGAATGTGATGTTTATGTTAAAAAAAAATTCCTTAACAACAGAATTAATATTCATGTTTCATGTTTAGAAGATTTACAACTATATCGTTAAAAACGTAGTACCTCTATTCTCAGAGTATTCCTAGATCTAGAGATGAAAACTGCAAGTTTATATATTGAATAAACTAACCATAACATACATTTGGTGACCATTATATAATCAATCTGTATACCTCCGTTAAAATTTGGTATACTCCGTTCCTGTTGCAAATTTAAACCTTCTAAAATTAAGAAATAACACATAGTACTTGAGTGACCACATAGTGTATGATAAATGTTAGGTCAAAGGGAATGTAAAAATAACATTTTCGGTTCCTTCCGAAACAAAATATTTTCATAGTTTTTTCGGTCTCGAAAAGAACGTTATTTCTGAAATGACCCATAACGTCATTGTCCATAAACAACGGTCTGGCCCATCGGATGCGCATGGTCCCTTAAAATGATGACATAATCACGAGCAGGGACGTGAACGGTGAGTGTCAGGACAAGATACAATGAAATTCAGGATATTGAAGACTACAGCATTACAGAGCCACCCAGTGGCGTAACTAAAGGCGTAAGGCCCTCCCGCAGACAGCGAGGAGCGGTGCCCCTTCTCTACGTTCTGCTGTATGATCTGGAGCCCCCTGATGGCTGGGGCCCCCCGCAATTTGGCATCTACCGGGCCCTTATTTACGGCCCTGGAGCCAACGCCTTATTTTACAATTAGGCAGAGACACTGCTAATCATAGGTTTTCTCGGGTCCGTGCTTTGACACACGTACATAAGCGCTGACTTTGGGGGGGGGGAGCAAGATACTTTTGGCCCCCCAATATTTAAAGATGGGGTCCTTGCCCTCCAATATAATCCAGTTGAAGAAGAATTAAGAAAGAGGAGCAAGAATTTCTGTCGTAAATTTCGTCGTGCTTTTAATTTAATATTAGGAACGGCCTTTTTATTCGATAGAAAGCGCCGTTTTTCAAACGGTGTTTAATAAAGCACTGAAACTTCAACCAACACTATGGCAACACTGATTTGACAAGTGAAGATAATGTGGTGCAGTGAAGTTCCCAGAATTTCAACTTGAATTTGTTTTAATGTCTTTAGACAAAATTTGACTTAGGTCATGAATTTAGCAGCGGAGCGAATGCAGCAGACCGAGATCTGGAGGGAAGAGGTCTTTATCCAGCAGTTGATAGAAAACGGCTGAATATGATTATATATTTATTCAATGTTTATTCCGCCCCGCCCCCCCAATATTTTCTTCAAGTCGGCGCCTATGCACACGTATACACGGACCGTGCTTTGAAATAAGGTGAATGATGGTTCATGATGACACATTCGACCATACCACACGTTACCTGTCATCAGTGGTCCATTCATATTTTTCATTCGCGCCACACCACTGGAAAGTGTATCAGTGTCTTATGAGCGGTTTCGCCTTTATCCATGTCATATAACTCATGATGAGTTGTTACTATTGACACAGGCTAAGTTGCACGAAGGTTCTAAGTAACAATCCGTCATATCGTTCAGCGGGACCAGTCACTGATGGTTTTCTTCTGACAACTGTTTCTCTTTGCGAATGAGGTTTTGCCGTTAATTTGTATATTGTTATCGCATTGGACACTGTCTCACGCGATACATCTAACACAGTTGCTACTTTCGTCACGTTCGTAGCACAAAACCAAGAGCGAAGAACTCACCTTGGAACAGTTGCGTATATTGGTTTGATGGCTTGGGTTACCACTAACTTTTCAACACCTGTATACTACTACTACTACTACTACTACTACTACTACTACTACTACTACTACTACTACTACTACTACTACCACTACTATAACTACTGAGCTCCTTCGAGGCTAAGCAGTTAGCGTACGCGCCTTTGGCGTGGGAGACCCGGGTTCGATTCCCGGCGGGAGCTCATGTGGTTCGGATTCCACGTTAATCAGTAGGTCCACGTCTCATATAGCCTCGCTGCTGAACGGGACGTAAAAACTCAAAATCACCTCACCTCACTACTACTACTACTACTAACTACTACTACTACTACTACTACTACTACTACTAATAATAATAATAATAATAATAATAATAATAATAATAATAATAACTAAAGCAAAAACTAACATAGCTATTTCATAAGTCTCCTCTGTGGAGAATGTGTGCTTCATATGACGAAATAAATAGATTTCAAGAAGTAGATGTATTTAGCATGCCCGAAAACAAGTTCAAAACAATTGTAAGGCAATAACTTCTTCATAATTAAACGAAGTATACTTGTGTATAATAGTTTGTTACATAATTATGCACAACGCTGTAACTTGGCATTAGCCTGTTGTGTTGTCCTTATGAAATAAATAAATAAATACATTTTATTTAGAAGTGGCCTAATCATGATTAAAATATCTTAATAGACATTTATTTTTGCAAAAAAAAAAAAAAAATCATTTACCAACATAATCTGAATCCTTTGAATTTTGTTGATTTGTCGTCTCGGCATCCCCCTCGTCACCCTGCCCACGCGACGGCTCTGTATGAGGTTATCTTGCCCAAAGTGAATGGGTCTGTTGGGAGATAACATGGAATGGTACCAACTAATAATGTAACGTTTGACTTTGTAACAACTAGGAACTGAAAGCATAGTTTTAACTAATCAGGAAAATTTTTATTCCTATCAAATTATCGGACAAAGCCATCTTCCCATGAATGCAAATTTTAAGAAAAACACGCGGGATGGTATCAGTTTATAATACATTTGGTTTCGGCTTTTAAATAACTAGGAATCAACAGACAGATATTAATTTCCTAGGAAAATCTTACAACTTGTCAAATCTTCGGTATAAAGCCATCTTGCCTAAATTGAGTATGTATGTTACAAGAAAACACAGATGATATCAATTTAAATATATAATTTAACTTTCCCTTGAAGTAACCAAGAACCTACAGGTGGGTATTAATTTCTGTTACTCTTTCGGATATAAAGCTATCTTACTCAAAGTGAGGACTTGTGTTAAGAGAAAACACGGAATGGTATGAATTTATATTCTAACATTTGACTTTGACTTTAAAGTAAAGAGGAATCGGGAATGATATTAATTTCCTAGGAAAATTTTTACCCTCTATCAAATTATCGGATACAAGGCCATCTTGTTCTAATTAAGTGCATCTATTAAGGCATAATACTGAATAATATAATTTTATAATGTAAGATTTGATGTTATCTTTGAGATAACCAGGATTCGACAGGGCGTATTAATTTCCTACAGAAATTTTACCCTCCATCAAATTTTTGTATATATTAGTATAATGCCTCCTCCTGTTTCCATACATTTTTGTCAGCAGGATTTCTAATCTGAGAAGGCATAATTGAAGGTCTGTTCAGGAAGTGGGTTAAAAAAAAATCACAAGCTGCTTTTGCATCGTTAATTGTTCTGTAATTATTTCCTCCCAGGGGGATTTCAAATTGGAATACAAAAGAAGTCCACGGGAACCAAATCAGGATTGTAGAGACAGGGGAAGTATTGCCACATAAAACTTGGTGATGTAGCTGGTCACGACGAAGGCTGTGTGGGATGACGCATTGTCATGATGAAATTTCTAATTACCGCTGATGTCTGGTCTAACGCTCCAGATTCTTGCTCTCAGTCTCCTGAGGACTTCTATATAACATTTAGAATTAACGGTTGTCCCGAGAGCTACAAACTCATGGTGGAGATCCCTCTGATGTCAAAAAAGACATTGGGCATGGTCTTGATCTTTGATTTGCTCATTTGAACCTTCCTGGGGCGAGGACACACCCAGGTGTACAACTCCACAGTTTACGTCTTTGTTTCAGGGTAGTACTAATATATCCACCTTTCATCACCAGTATAACATTGTCCAAAAAGTGTGGATCATTTTCACACATTTCCAAAACGTCTTGACAAATTTTCACTATGTGAGATTTTCGGTCGTCGGTCAAAATTCTTCGACAAGCTTCGCGCATATTTTTCTCATGTGCAAATCTTTGCTCACAATCTTGTGGACGAGCCATTAAATAAACACGAATTCGACGATCTGTTTGCAAAAGTTCTTACACAGAAGTGACATTTCCGTCGTCCTATTCACAGTCTTCCAAAGCGGGATTTGTTGTCGACCTATTCACAGCCTTTTAAAAACGCCTTATGTCATCTTAGACTTGCCTTTGTGATAAACATTCATCCCCATCGAACCATTAGTATAAGTTTGCGTTTCAGACTAGCCGAGTTGCACACAAAACTTGATCGCTTATCTTCTACAAGTAAGCGCTCCATCGTGACTTGTACAAGAGGCGAAACAAAGGTTTACGAAATCGCCCGTCCTTCAATTCCAAAACCTCGGAGACGACTGAGCAAGCACTTGCTTCCCAGTAGATAGAGCGCGCTGCAACATACAGTCGCTTGTCAGTAAAATATATGACTTTACTTTTCAGACAGACCTTGTGTTAATATTAGCATATTAATATGCATACATTTCCCAGACTCAGGGGGCTGTAATTACCCCTGCTCTCTTCAAATTACGCCCCTCTAAAATGACGTTCAAGTGATTAACGATGATCTCTCACTCTCGCAAGAGAGAAAACACCCGTGGCAATTTACGAAGATTACCTGCCAACCCTGATGCAACCCATAAGAATCACGTCTTAGTTTATAGAAGTCAGGTGAAATTTGATATTTTATGACCAACAGGTTTGTCTTTCTGTATGCAGTCCGTTACAGAAGGATGCCTTCTGTCATGGCTTGCTAGGTCATTGAATCAAAACTCTATCGATCCCGTACGGGAATGTGGCTGATCGTAAGTTGGCCTCAAGCAACAACCATTACCCAGCTAGCCAAGACCTACAGCGAATGTGGAATACTACACTTCAGCAGACATTCATTCCTATACGATCAATTGCCTGCACGTGGTTAAGCGTGCAATTGAAATAATGTTTTTGGACATTCTTTATAACATATTTCCGATGTTTCCTAGGTGCTATGTTGTGATACCACTAGTAACTTTCAGATAGATCCACGAAGTTCTACTGTGTGTTCTTAATTTGTTTCACCAGTGTATGTAAGAAATGTAATAAAATTACGTGGAGAAGTGAGTAGTAGGACCATTTCTACGAAAGAAGTTTACAATAGCTTGAAAAATATATCTTATGGCACAAGATATAAGAGCTCATTCTCGCTTTACAATAGAGGTGCTTAGAAACAAATATGATCAAGTTTTGAAACAGTAGGTCCCGTCTGATATAGCCTCGCTGGCGAAAGGGACGTTAAATTCACAGTCACTTCACCTCATCTCACGTCTACTTAGAGGCCAAACCTTTAGATTCCTATTGCTACAATAATAATGAAACAACTGTATGAGAATCTAGCGTATATTCGTACTTATCAACAGGACCCACATCTGGCATTCTGAATGGGAGGCAATAAGCTCAACATCCCGCTCACGTCGGGTTATTAAGGGAAGTACGGAAGTACAGATATTATCAGCTCATCATACTGAATCATAAGTTTCACTTGAATCAACTCCTGTTCCATTTGCCAAGAAATGTACAACAGCCTTAACTATAAATTGCCCATTTGCTAGTCTTTCCATGGTTGGTTCTAGTGGAGCTCGTTGATTCAAGTGTTCTGGTATCGGTGGTCTTCTTCTTACAGCCCAATTGGTAACTCGATGAACAGGTATACGATCTTCTATGTCGCACGCTTTGTCGCTATTGGCAGATTGGCGCGTTGGTCCTTCATTTGAACGAATGCTCCTTTTAGATTTAGGTTTTGATACTGATGAGAGACGTTTAGTTCGGACATTGGAGGCAGATACAGCTTTCGGTATCATTAGATTACCGTAACCCTTTTGGCGCCATTTTTGGATAACATCTTGACAACGTTCCATTGACTCAGTAGCGGTGATGAACTTAAAACCTTCGTTCTGGATAGTCAATTCGTCTGCCTTGGAAGCTTTCCTTGATGACATGTATCACTGAAAGAACATTAGCCATTAATTATTAAAAAGTTAAACGAGGGTTTTCATTAATTCTTAAGCCGAAACGTAGATTATTTATGTAGGATATTCTGCTATTTCTCTTTCTTTTAGCGAACTTCTATTTGATATGCCAATCACTAAAAAGAGTGACGTCGACAGGTTTTTATAGACAGAATTTAATTCCCTTACAAGTGTTCTTAGAGACTTGAGCACCCTCAATTAAACAAAGTAATTTTAATCTATTCGTGCAGCATTTATTCAAGCAAGCAATGTATACAAGAACAAAAATATTTTATTTCTAACAACGTCGAAATTGTTAACTTTCAAGGGGGCACGGTATCTCACTGCTAAAGTGCTCACCTCTGCTGTGAGAGGTCCCTGAATCGGTCCCAGGCCATATAAGTTTATGGTGGACAACAGGGGCGTACGTAGAGGATGGTTTTCGGGGTTCCGGAGCCCCCTCCTGAAATTCCGATTTGTCTGTAAATTTAGTCTAATTCTAGGAGCAAATTTACAAATTTTAATATAATTTATAATCAAATTGAATTTGAACCCCCCAAACGCCTTTGACCCCTTCCAAAATAAATTCCTGTGTACGTGCCTGGTGGACAATATCATGTCCGTGTGTTTTCGGGGGATTGTTTTATCTCCTACCATATTCTCATTCCACCCGTTAATTCATAATCATTTCCTCTTCCTTAGTCTACAGGATAAAAACGTGAAACGCACTAAAACCATAATGCATTGCTAGAAATAGGCTTATGGCAATTTGAATAATTGAGCATAGACCAAGGATTTTTATTTATTTATTTATTTTGTTATTGTGAGGGGAATCTATATAAGTTAACTCGCATTTACGAACCAAATTTCTGAATTGTCAGAAAAATAGACAGAAAAAGAAACATTACTTTCATTTAGGTTAATGTCCCACGATTATGCCCTTTATTTATTTATTTATTTATTTATTTTGCACCTATTATAGGGCATAAGCCCCAATTACAATAGGCTTACAAACAGTAAAATATAAAAATTTCATAAATAGAACAAAATACATAGATTCAAAAAAAAAGTAACTAAATAAAAGTTACAATAAGAGAAAAGAAAAAAAGAATTACATACTTTCTTTTCAAATGATCTCCATTAACATGAGATTTCATAATTCGAAACCAAGAATCTTATAAAATAGAGGATCTGCCCTTACAACAAAATCTTGAAGCCATACGTCACAGTTTCGCCACCCCTACTCTGCCCACTCCGCCCAATAGGATCGCAATGTTTTGAGCCAACAATCATGGCGGAAACGAAAGTAGCCAATCAGACGATGGCATAAACGAGAGTACCCAATCAGACGTGCCGATGCTCGGTTGGTTTTTGGCTTCATCGATTTAATAGGATGAAGATACATATGGGCAGATCCTCTATTTATAACATCCTTGTTCAAAACAGTAATATACATACATACATACATACATATGCACACACACACACACACACACACACACACACACACACACACACACACACACACACACACACACACACACACATGTATATATATATATATTTACAAATTCAAATAGATACATATAAGTACATATACATACATACATACACATACATATGCATAGAGTATTTCTAAGAAGAACAGAGAATGTGTTCAGCTATACTAAAACTAAATGAAATCTTAATGATTAACTGGCGAGTCTGGAACAGTGTACACAAAAATTCATATAAATTGAAAACCTAAAAAGAAAAGTTATCATATTGTTTATTTCCTTTGGAACAATCAGAAATTCTCCACCAGGACATTTCATTATAAAACAATAACATTATCTAAGGGAGATGGATGATTAAGATAAGTGAATGATGAAGGAAGAATTGGTGGAATGAGAATAAGGGAGGAAACGAGAATATCCAAGGAAAACCACGCACACGATGTTGTCCATCACAAACTTACTTGGCCAATGATCGAACCAGGGACCTCATGCACCAGTGGTAAGCACTCTATCACTGAGCCACCAATTAATCATAATAATAATGAACAATAAATTATTACTATTATTGTTGCATGTTTTTTATATATACAGCTTGCAAATATTCCTTTTGCAACGAGCAATGGATTATTTGCACATTTTTTTCGCGTCTTAACACGATTAGTATACTGTGTGTATATACTGTTCTGTAAATTCAAAATTGTATTGGTCTCAATCCTTCTTTGTTAACTGAATTTTATCTGTCTTAAGCTGAAATTAAAAAAAAAAAAAAAAGTGTGGTTAGCGAACGATTGCATTGGATTTCCTTCTACAGCCAGAGCCAATTAGCGTCAACTTTCTTATGCTTGATGTGACGTCAAGACGAAATCGTTGGCAATCGATTGACCAAATGTTGTTCTGACGATCGCAGCCGTGTAAAGGTTGATTTCCATTGAATCTTGCATTGTGTGCTTTGCTTGATTTTGGAATATATATGACAATTGAAGGGAAAAAGTAATCTTATAGGATGTGCACTGGTACATCCAATCTATATTCCTGTGATTTTGCCCCTTGGAGTTTGCTTTCGTCAGAATTTTACTTGCATTTTGACCGCTTGGATTTAGTCCCCGCCCTCGTTACTACAGCCATTTTATACATGAGTTCCGATCTGCATACAAGCACGCTAGGAGTCAAGCTTTTCAGTGGTGCATTTTCCTAAAAAGTTCCTCCTCGCATAGAATTTCCTGTCTCCAAAGGTTAGGCAGAACGGGAATTCCCGTTCTGCCTAAAGATAAGGTCATTTAAAATATTTTCTACAAAGTCCTGGAGGGCCTTTAGGCAGAACGAGAATGAATTATTTAATATTGCATCCCCCTAGTTGGGGGGTGTAAGGAATTTCCGAGGGTGTCCGTAAATTTTAGGGGCTGCTGGAGGGGTATTAGGGGTTGTAGATAAATCACTGCATTAAAGTACCGTAATGACTTTGCTACGTGGGTATGATAGTAAATATACGGTATACTTTTAAGTCTTGAACAACGTACACAAAAAAATGCGTTCTCAGAACAATAACCAGAAACGTTACGTAGGTGTCAAATAGTGAAACAATTCACCAACAAGATGTCTGAATTCATACGGACGGGTAAAGAACTGGAAAAGCAGATGATGATTCCGTGGATGAAGGAGTTAATCGCTAAAGTTATATATGGAATGAGCTTCAGTAACTGATTTCGATTTTCCTGTACAAAAAATTTAAGAGCATTCTGTATAATTCTGTGCAATGTTTCCACTACACCCAAACTTTTGTGATTGTTTGCAGGACAAAACTTAAATTCAATGTTGTAGAACTTTGCTAAGTTTTGTAGTCTCTTTGCGTTATGTAGAGGGTATCTGTCTAAATATAGGTACGAAAAAGCTCCATATTTAAGGGTGATTTCGTATATGAGAAAAACTTCAATTTCTTCAGCTGTAATTTTATCCACAACCTTTGTAATACAGAAACGCGATGACATATCAATTGCAACAAGTATATGTCTAAAGTTTCCTTGTCCAGCTGGTATTTTTCCTATCGAATCATACTGCCACACAGTAGCAATAGCTGAAGTAGGATGATGGAGTAATTGACCAGATGGCTTAGTTGGTAGCTTTTTTAAATTTCTGGCAGAGTTCACGCCCTTATCTTGTTTGCTATATATGCTTTCATACTAGGGAAATAATATTTCCGCAATGCCGATTGATAAGTTTTAGTATATCCAAAGTGAGGTGCCAATGGGTTATTATGAATAACATCAAACCATTTGTTTAGTAAAGATTTTGGTATGCAGAGCACATATAACAGTCCTAATTGAGGATGTTTGTGTGTCCTATATAATAGTCCATCTTTAAGACAGAAATATTTTGCGGCACGGAGTGTTGACATTTTATTATGTTCCTTATTTTCTAGCACAGTGATGATATCCGAAAATGAAGTGTCCTTTTTTTGTTCTTCAGCCAAATTAGGTAGTGTCACGGTGTAACAAACTCACTCACTGGTTCGTTAGATAATAAAATTGACCGATTTTAAATTACCTTATTAAATCTTTTATTATCTTTAGATGCTTTTTAAAAATATTAACTCTCATACAACATAACAGCGAGACTATCACATTACATTATATCGTGTTTGTTTGTTTCTATGATAACCTTTTTGTCGTTCTTCGTTACCTATTCTCCTTCAATTATTCATTTGAAATACCTATATTGATCTTATATTATTTTCTTCCTCTTTAAAACTGGCTTGTACTTATTTGTAAACCAACTATTGCTCGAAGAAAATATGAAGAAAATACAAGTTATACAAGTATACAACATACTGTTGTATATGGCGCTCAAGGGACTTTTCTTTTAATAGTTTACTACTTAAAAGAAAAAGAACTCTGGACCGTTAACTTTTGCACATTTTAGACGACCCTTGTATATACAAATTATATTACGTATCACAATTATTTTTCCTTATATTTATTTTACATCAATAATAATATATTTATTTTCAATTTCATAATTAATTATATTTTTACATTTTATATCGAAAATAGGGCACGTCAGAAGTCAAGTTTGTAAATTATTTTAGGTCCGTTTTTAAGCCTTAAAGATGTTAATTAATCAAATCAAAATTGTTCGAGCAAAATCACAAAAGAAAGTTGACAAAGATATATTTTATAAATTATTTCAGTTATACGTTGGTTTGATACCTAAACATTATGCTAAGCTATTTGTTCTTTTAAATTACAATTGTCTATTGCATTTGTTAAAGCTTCAATGTTATGTAACAAACATTCACAAGTTATCATTTTGAATAACAAGGAATAATCATAGCATAAACATACAAAACAAATTCAGAACGAAGACGAAATACTGATAATATCGAAAACAAGACATAACATCAAGACATACATTAACATGAATTAAAATATAACATTATGCGTTATATATCTCCAGAACTCTTAGTTTTATCCTTTTGAAACAAAATGTCATATTTACATTAACTTTATAGAATTCAAAAAAGGTACGAATAACATAAAATCATAACGGTATTTAAAGCAAAAAAATCAATCGATTATATTCTTTCGGACGCCACAACATTAGGTTACGTTATATTACCATAGGATTGAGTTAGGTTACATTGCGTAGCACTATCTTGCGTACATTCTTGTCTATCATGTGATGTTATCATATTGTGATTTCTACTACCATAATTTCTGCCATCTACGCAGCGATTCTGAAAAACTATATTATTTCTGTTGTGATTAGATTGTGCTGCATTACCGGTAAAATTAGGTTCAGTTCTCCTTCGTTTCACTGGTGTTGAAATATCGTATCTCCTAATGGATCTGTACTTGACCTTTACATGCCATCGACGGTATTCTGTCTTGCCATAGTTTCTGTTTCTTCCGCAATGAGGTTCGATTACATTATCGGTACATATGAATTTAACATCACCTTTTACACTGGGATCACACTTTAATCTCACAGGGATGTTTCGAATTTGGTTTCGATTAATGTTAGTTTGATTCAGGCTAGTACTGTATTGCACCATTGGGGATTTTCAAAATGTTGCAATGTCATGCTTAAGTGATTGGAATCAACGCACTGCATCACGTTCTGTACAAGCACCATCGGATTGTTCACTAATATCATTTTGGTCTGTTTGTTCATGAACAATTCAACACATTCAATTCAATCGGCCAATCACTACAAGCACTAGTAGGAACACGCGTTTTCTTTCTGCATTTCACGAATACTGGAATCAACTTTCTTCCTGCTACATGAACCACAGGATTAATATCATGTTGAATATACTGAGAATACAGACAGTCAATAGCGTTCCTAAGACGAAAATGATCATAACTTTTCGCACACTGATACATACCAGAATCTTCGTTACACACAGTATCAGTAAAGCAGTCAAAAACATTCGAATGAGGAAAGAAGTTAGGATACTCTGATCCAACCAATACCGCTGTATGTTTTTGCAAACATACAGCTAATTTCATCCACACATTCAAATCAATAATGTCATATTTCTTCGTCGATGGAAATTCAGGATCTGTAGAATGATCAGGTTCATTTAACGCATTTCTACTGACTGATAATGGAGTTTCTCCAATAATTGGCAGACCTTCTTGTAACTCCGTTTTCGCACTAAATTTCTGATTTTGTAGTTGCATTTGTTATTGCATTTGTTCCTCAATTCTCTGTTGCCTCTGGTCCAATCGTTGGCTAAAGTTATTATTTTGTTCATCACCTCGTTGTTGCATTTGGTCCAATCGTTGGTTCATGTGAATATTTTGTTGTTGCATTTGGTGTTGCATTGGTTCACACCGTTCATTATCTCGTTGTTGCATTTGTTTCCACCATTCATCATCTCGTTGTTTCCTTTGTTCCCATTGTTGTTGCATTTGTTCTCATCGTTCATCATTTTGTTGTAGCATTTGGTCCAATCGTTAAAGGATTACTTCCAAGATAACGTTCAGTTGAGTTGTTTCTTGTGGCATTCTATTAATAACATTTTCAGAAGTATTCGTTCCATCTTCCGTATCTATATTCTCAATAGAGTCATTTCTCGGGACACTCATCTTTATACTTCCGTATATTTTTGTTCCACTGCGAAGTAAAGTGAAATTTACGTCTCGGTAAATGGTGATAAAGATTTACTATCTAATCTAAATCACAGTTTCCCGATGTTCCGGCACCGTTATAATATGTAACAAACTCACTCACTGGTTCGTTAGATAATAAAATTGACCGATTTTAAATTACCTTATTAAATCTTTTATTATCTTTAGATGCTTTTTAAAAATATTAACTCTCATACAACATAACAGCGAGACTATCACATTACATTATATCGTGTTTGTTTGTTTCTATGACAACCTTCTTTTTGTCGTTCTTAGTTACATATTCACCTTCAATTATTTATTTGAAATACCTATATTAACAAGGATCTTATAAAATAGAGGATCTGCACTTACAACAAAATCTTGAAGCCATACGTCTCAGTTTCGCCACCCCTACTCTGCCTACTCCGCCCGATAGGATCGCAATGTTTTGAACCAACAATCATGGCGGAAACGAAAGTAGCCAGTCAGACGATGGCATAAACGAGAGTACCTAATCAGACGTGCCGATTCTCTGTTGTTTTTTGGCTTCATTGATTCAATAGGATGAAGATATAAATATGGGCAGATCCTCTATTTTATAAGATCCTTGTATATTAATCTTATATTATTTTCTTCTTTTTCTTCCTCTATAAAATAAACTGGCTTGTACTTATTTGTAAACCAACTATTGCTCGAAGAAAATGCAAGTTATACAATACAAGTATACAACATACCGTTGTAACGGGTTGGTTAATTTGAAGGGTCTGCTTCAGTCAGTGAGATGCAAAAACTTTAGCGTCCTCAGTGTCAGAAAAATTGTCACTTTCGTGCTCTTCGACACGTTGTATGTCCTGTTTCTGTTCTAAACGATTAAAAATATCTGCAGGATGCTGCAAATTTTCAATGTGGTGTATTTCAAAATTGTAGTCTGCTAAAAATATCTAATAACGAGTGAATTTTCCGACTTTGTCGGGCTAAATGTTTAATGAAGTCAGACACTTAGCGTCAATAAAAAACTTGAATTTTCTATTTAGAGAAAACAGGGCCGGTGATGCGAGGCCCCAGGTTTACAACTAACTTGCATCAAGGTCTGTAGAATCTCTCTCTCTCTCTCTCTGTATATATATTCTAGCTGGTCTATCTTTTATACTCATTTCCCTTTATAACGTTTTCTCATCTGAAAATGTCCTGGTGAAAACACTCACCCTATTCATTGCTTATAGCAGCTATTTTTTTTTACTGAAAAATAACTCAAATGGAAATGCAGACAGTGAATGAATTTTTAAATATTTCACTCTTGTGCCTCACAATTTTTCAAGAAGGTTCTGTACCAGTGTTTCAGAGTTTCCTTCTCTTACAAGTAAACCTATTGCTATCGAAATCTGGTTTATTGACCAAACTTGGAAGAGAAGTGTGGAATATCAAGAAAGAGCGTAGGTAAAATTTAAATTGCTTCCGTCCATAAAGACGGCCGCAGTAGCCAAAAACCTACTGATCAGAATAAGCCATGTCAATGTGTTTCAAGTTTTAAAATTTCATTTCATTTGTAAAACGGGTAAAGGGATTAAAAACAAAAGCACATTAACCGACACCGGGAGGAAGAAGACATCTATTTGAGGGTATGCTTATCATGGCCGCCATTTTGAAATCGGCCATCTTGTATCGCTCGACTTGTTTAAATAGGAAGGGGGTCATGTAATACAATGGTGAAGTCTATGTTTCCATAAGTTTATATTTGTAAGACATTATGAAATGCACATTGATATTGGTTCAAAGATTTCTTAACAGCTGTATCTTTTTGAAAAGAATTCAAGTCAGGAAAACCTAATTTACGCTAGTGGGGTCTAGGATGTTTCGGTGTAGGATGTTTTGGTGTCGGATGTTTCGGTGTACGGATGTTTCGGTGTACGGACATTACGGTGTAAGGACGTTTCGGTGTTAGGACGCTTGGCTGTAAAGGATGTTTCGGTGTATATCCTAATATTTTATTGCATTAATCATATGCTTGTAATGAACAATCATGAAGTATCATAGTGTAGCCACTCTGCAATAGTGTAAAGTGATTAACATTGTTATTAAAACAGGACGATAATACAACACCAATCCATTCGTAACAATAATTTCAATTCAGAGGTGTACGTACATAGACGAGTTTTATAGAATAATCAAATCTAATTCAAAAATCAAATTTACTGCAAAATATTCAGAAATAGAAATAAATATATTGCACAAAGTTCCTGAGACACAGTAATAATATATACAAACTGAATAATACCTCAATGGAATTTTGTTGAAAAAATTAAAATTACATAGTCACTCAACTCAGAATCTAAAATTATATTCAATTCCTTTTAAGACTGTAATTACATCATCAGATGTGTAATTTTCACAAACGTTGCTCAGTCTCTTCGTAACATCGGCGTTTTATTTTATTTTATTTTATTTTTTATTTTTATTTATTTATTTATTTTTTTTTTTTTTGTTCTGACTTCAGGTCCGTCAATTAGCTTATTTGTCCCATTTGAACAGCACTAACAAGGAGAGGAAGTGTAATTTACTGATTTGAATGAAACTTTGCATACTTGTAGAATATCAAAAAAATAATCGTCACGTACGTCAAAAAATAATGGTGCAGGTTTAAGGGTAGAAACCACCCTTTGAACGTTAGAGGTGGCCTCCAAGCATAAACAGAAAATAATTATTAAAATAGAAGATTAAATGATACGGCCAGCTTATTGCCAAGGGGGTTTTAGGACAGTGATTCAGAACCTGACGTTAAAATTACAAAATTCAAATTGGCGGATCCAATATGATGATTACAATTACAAATAGTCTTCTGGTTTGAAATGTTCTGCAGTTATTCAAGAACAATTATAATTGGCAGGGGCTACTAAGAGAAGGTGCAGTCTGATTTGAAACCTCTTTCTGTATTTATTTTAACAGGACGTTTGATTAAATCTATAGCCAAAAAAGTAAGAAGCCAGTGCCAATGCATTTGTCGCGAATGTGAAGCAACACGTGTTATTGGAAAAGAAAATATTTATAACTCTGATCAATACAGTTTAATTTGGAGATGCAGACGGGACGTACTCTAGTGTTTATAGGGACACAAACAGTAGAAAGTGTGGCACAGTCAGTAAACTCGTAGCTACATCATACAGCCTTTAATTTCTGCAAATAGTGTTTTGTTATCACTACTGTTAATTGTTTTGTAAGAAAACAATGGTACATTTGATCTTATAGTCCAACACAACCTCTTTAAGTTTGAAAATATCCTTGTGAATGCATCAAATCCGGGAAAATTAACATCAAGTCTTGTGAGATCATGGCTGCAAGATCATTCTTCAAGCGTCTAATGCAAAGCCCATTTTGTTATTAGCTTCATGGAGTGGTCACAATTCATTAACTTTGAACCTATTTTAAAAACAAAAGATTAACTCATAATAGAAACCATTTCTGCAGGAACAACTGGTAGGATTCAGCCTCTTGTTGTGTTCTTTAGGCCGTTAATTTTTTTTCTGACACTGTCCTTCTCTATAACTTGTGACAGTTTTTATTGCGACCCAATTAATTAGTAAATCATTTATTAGTATATTCTTTAGTGCAAAGTATATTCTTTAGTGCAAAGTATATTCTTTAGTATATTATTATTTTGAAATATAATTTTTCTTTTAAAATGAAGAATCTGTATTTCTTATTTTCTTCAAAACATGTATTTTTTTATTCGCTTTCCAACGGTATCTAGCCTTTCAGCGGTAAATGAGACACCTGAGTAACGGAAGTCTTTAAAAGTCTTTATTCACCACGACCACCCACAGCCCGCAGATACACCCAAGTTCTATTGTAAAGCTAGACAGTTTGTCTAGAAAGAGAATCTTCACAATAGCTCTCGTAAAAAAGAGCACATGATAAAACCGAAGGAACCACACCGGCACGATATTGCAAGCTAGAAGTCCATTAGCACATTTTAACATTTTAGGAAGAAAGAAAGGACAACGCACAAACAACAACCTATTTTGGCAATTTTAAAATTTTAAAACTGGAATTGGGAGAACATACGTTATTTTTTAAAGAAAGACGGTTGCAAGATACTCAAAGAAAGGGCAGTTAAGTTTGAGAAGTGACACCAAGAACACGTACTACAGAACTCTCTCTCTCTCTCTCTCTCACACACACACACACACATTTTTATTTATCATTTTTATCGTGTAGAGCAACCGTATACAATGAAGTGCTAAACACCTAGCAGTGCCGCAAGGAGTTCACTCATAAAAACACTGATAAAGTTTAATCAAATTCCGAACGTTCTCCCAACTATACTCTATTTTGCATTTATATCGACTTATAACGGAGTGCAACGAAAATTTGATTTGTGACTGTGACCAATTGTGATAATTGTGACCAACATATATACAGATACATCATTTGTTAATCAGTTTATCAGTCGGATTCACCAATATTGGACTTCTATAATCACATTGACCGAGACAACCTATGAAGAGACGCCGAGACGCCTAGATATGAGGAGGAACTTGGATGCTACAGTCCGATGATGACGGCCTAAACATCCAGAGAGAACCAAAGGCCTAAGGAGGAGAGAGAGAGATCGGCGGGTGACCATACACATCTCGGGAGTCGAACGGGATGCTGCAGTCACAAGAAACACAGGAACTTGAGTATTGCAAGTGGTCGACCAGTGATGAATAAAAGTGGTAAATACTATCGAAAAGTAAGCTTCAACATGGGAATCTACTGGAAGGTAGGACAAAACCTTTATATTAATTTCTCAATTTGTAACCTGTTGCGACATTACTGTGGACGATCCCATCCTCTGGACTTGGCCAAACTCATGCATGTATCGAGACGAGAATTGAATCGTAGTAATCCGGCCTTGACTGACTGAACAGTTATCTTTTATTATTTTTTTTAAGAAACTATAACTGAAAACGATATTTTAAAATGTATTTGTGATTAACTTTTTCATTTTAACCATTTATAATCACACAGCTAATTAGTGTTAGATTTCGAGAATTATCTCCTTATATTCTAGATGTTAGTGCTGTTTGCTGATTGAAAGATATAATATGTAGAAAATTTTGTGACAGTATAAAAAGGTTATTGCACGACGAGATTAATGTGTCAGAAAAGCATTACTATGCAAGTATTAATTGAGTGAATGATCTTTACGTTTGTAATGTATTTCTAACAACAGATTTTTTTTATTTAGCAAGTACATACCCAGAAAGCTCGTAATTGTCAGTTAGAAGACGAATGTAATCTGTTGGCTAGATATAGGTATTTTTATTTGTATTGACAGGGTGTACCTAAATTGAAAGGCATAGAGTATAATTCTTGCCCTAAGCATGTAAATAGAGAAAAGTATCATTAGGACAAAATTAACTCGTAAATAAGCAACTAAACATAAAAAAGACATCTGTCTGCGCAAGCGCCGCACAGACAGATCTTCATAATTATGAAGTAAAATATTGCGCAAAGTAAAATAAACAAATATAAGGTACCGACGTTTACAAAGAAATATTGGCCAAGTTAAGTATAAACTCTGATATCTATATATATGTTCTAGTAATCATTGTGTATATATCATATGACTATCTAGTATATGTGTCCAAGTATATATGATTGTTTGTTTTTATACTACGAGGTATTTTATTATTATTATTGGATATTATTATCTTAGATCTATACACATGTGTAGAGAATTTTCAATTTAAAGTAGACAGTTGAAGTCAAATCAGTGCACTGCTCAAATCAAAACGTTCACTATCTTTTCATCTTTAATTAATCTAAATAATAGTCATGTCTTGCTAGCATTCAAAATCATCTAATTTTCCTACCTTCGCCAATTATCTATTTCTCAAGCGTAGGTATTTCCCTACTTTCTCCTTCTGTGGTTGATGAATAAAATATTGTCTTCTGGACTACATAAATTACACACAAAGGGTTATATCAGAAAGACGAAAGAATGATACCATGTACATTTAATTTTTTTTGGAATATCTAGAATATTCATCTTTAAAAAGGTAAAAATAGAAAATATTGTTTGTAATTTATATAATAATCAATTACTAAAAAAAGGTAAACTTCTCACTAAATTCAAATCTTTGAGTATTGTCTAAGATTTATTTTTAAACAGCATAAAAAAAAGAATCCTTCAGATTCTTCAGACAACGTGTTCCATATTTTCTTTTTTTATTATTTTATTTTAGTGACATTTGTCTCACAATTCATTTCAACTTGAAATGATCATGTCATTTCATTTTTTTTATTATTGTTCAATTTAAATTTTATTACAAGTTTAGATAATTAAAAATGTATTACTGTTACCTAAATTTTTTAAATTGTTATTACTAAAACGATTCAGATTTCCCAACCTATTCTAGGCCAATTAGAGAATTTTCAAAACAATTGGGAACTTAGCTGAGCTGACCCTCACAGATACAGTTAATAGTATTTATAGTAAATTTTCTGTTCTATATTTACATAAATTCTTTTAGTCTCATAACTAAATTAATTTATGCAATAATTTTAATTGCTTAGCGAAGTGACGGCCAGTACAGCTGTTTCCCAATAAAACTACAATAGTGATTTTATTTCAGCCATGCAGCGAGTGAATATCCTTTGTAAGTATGTTCTAATTAACTACGCACCTATTTTTTTAGCACTCTGGAGTACCGTATGGGGAAAATAGGATTATAAAAATCGAGCCTCGTGCGGTGTAAATCAGGCTTTTATGGATCAACGCACGTACATTCAGCTTTCTGCTTATTAGGCATGTTATAACTTGCCAGGGCGGCGAGTAAATATGCAAAAACAATTTGCATATTCATAAATAGTATTTGGCGAACCCGAACACAATTTTAATGTAATTATTCAAATAATTTTTAGACCCAAGACTGGAAATTGGGAAGGTTTCCCCAAAGCTCTCTGGCAAGCAGTGAGGAGGTTAGTGGTCACAGAGCCCCGTAGCAGGCTAAGCAACTGAATGTAGGATTCCCAACAGAGCCCCAAAGCAGGATAAGCCAGGAGAAAGGAAGAGCCAAGACTAGAGGCCTGGGGTTAGGTTACTCCTAATATTCCGAAGTAAACAGTAGGAGGAACACCAGAGAAATGGTGCTGGTCCGCTGTTGGCTGCCGAATTTATAGATCCCCAGACGGCGGTGGCGTCGTCTGCTTCGTAGGAGGAGCCGGAAGTCCGTCGTCTGCTTGTTATAGTGGATCCACGTGGTATCATCACTTAAAACCATGTGACGGTGTTTATAAAGTAAGCGTAAAGTGTTGATTGTACACAATACTACGTGGGATATTACAATATATTCGAGACCTCGTCTGGACACACAAATTGCATTATCTGGCAATGCCGCAAATAAAGAACCATAGAGTAGATCCACTAATCTATCAAATAGTTGCATCGATTATTTCCATATGACAGCTTAAGTCGATAAAGATTGATACTAGCATCACTTATTAGTGTGGTAATCGATTAACGGCTTGATGTATTTGGTTCCAAGTTAATATGTGACGTTGCCACATTGTGAAATTTTGATTTCCTATAACGACTGAAGGAGGCCCAGAAGAGCAAACCATCCTATAACATTTTCGCTTTATTTTGGCCTGTACATTAGTGCTCTGTGGTTCGTGGGCGCCATTTTTAGAACATCCGGTGTATATATATATTGTTGCGTATCTATGGATTATTATTATACTGTGCTCATCTCCACAACATACCTTTTGTGCTTTTGGTCTTCTGTTATTACTTCAATGTTATCTTCCCCGAAACACTGAAAATCTGGGTCTTCACTCTAAGGGTGCACCCACTCCCTTGCACCAGGCTAATGACGTCTGTGCTTACGACGATTTGAATTCGCGACCTCTCGCAATAAACAAAGACTTCCGAATCCAAGAGATTCAGTTTCCTTGAATATATTTCCTTAAAAATATTTAGGAGCTATTTAAAAATTAGAACACCAATGACAAGTTTCTAAATATCGCCAGTCTTATCTCAGCAATCGCTCCTTCCCAGGACCATGTCGCTTGAACTTTTTGACAGGGCGGAACACCCTTGATCTATTTATGAGCTTGAAGATATTTCTTTCTACTGTGATAATGTCGCCCAGAGCAATAGCAACACGTGCAGCTTTGGTCAATTCCCAGACATTTGGTAATAACATCCTGAAGCCAGGCCGCGAAAGGCTTGTGGATAATAATAATAATAATAATAATAATAATAATAATAATAATAATAATAATAATCGTCTTTGTCATATTTCCGCTGTGCTTAGTAACATAACATTAGTGGAAAACCTAAATTTCCCTACATTTTATCTCATATTCGTAAAATCTCCCTTTTCCCTCCTTAGGCTAGTTTTAGACGGAAGTATTTTCCATAGCACTTCTCGTCTCAGATGTGTTTCCAAAAATCTCGTATAATATTCTATGGCATCAAAAGTACATGGTGCTTTTACACGATAGCATTTTGATAAGCATCTTGTCGTGTCGTAGGAAACAAAACCCTGGAGAATAGAAGCAATTATGGCTCCGAAACTAAGCGTGAGGAAGCACAAGCTATAGTGGTTGTAACAACAGTTCTCGCCGGTTATATTAAAAAACGAAAACCACAAAGAAGTATGTGGGCAAAGAGCATCCCTACTCCAATTCAATTTTCTTTACTACTATTTAATTTCCCACACAAAACAAAGAGCATGGATATTTGGCAGAAAATCTTGCAGCATATCAATTAGCAAAACATTGGCTACCTCATCAGTTGTTTGTTTTCATTTGTTTTGTTTCCACTTTCTCTCACCAGATGTGGCTTAAATCGAAATCTTACGAATTTTCTTTCCGAAGTAGAGCGTGCTCTAAGCAAGAGAAATCTCATAGGATCGTTCAGAACACAGGAAATGACATGGAATCTGATGCCATACATGTTGAGATTTTGACTCTCGTAAGAAATTTCCTAGAATCTATCCTATAGTGTATAGGCCGCCTAACATGTACCTCCATATGACCTTCTAGTGGCTGTATCTCCCAAACCCTCTGAGCTTTGCACCTAAAACTTCCCTGACATATTGAGCACACTTAGTACTACTTTATCACGTATGTCTCGGGCAGCAACTTGATTCACCCAAACGTGACCTTTACTTGTTAGATATTAGTTGTTCGATGTTACCTTTTGACGATACCTCGCATGTATATGAAATTTTCTACTCTCTTCCAGTATTGTTCCCCGAATGACAAAAACCAAAGGAAAAAATAAAAAAGTTGCAGTAGGTAAGATTCCCCTGTGTCAATCCATCTGAAGTGGTCCAAAGATGGTGAAAGTGGTTGCTCGACCATCTCCTAAAATTATATAAATTGGAATGTGATGAACTTTGTGTTTGAGAACGTCAATAACACTATTGACGTTGTCGTATGTACAGTACAAATGTTCGTGAATGGCGGCCATCTTTGTTCCCGGTGAAGTGCCATTTTATTCATTTGCAAGCATGTACGAAAACTACAGTTGCTCAGGAAGTACGAATCTGACGAACATTAAACAAAAACAAATGTTTACAGAAGAGACTGAGGTACACGGAGAATACATATGCTCTTGCTTCTAAATAAATATATAGGGTTGTAAACCGATACGTGAAATCACCAGAAAAGTACAGGAAATTGCACTTTTAAGGGGGCTGTATGTTGGAATGGCATAAAGTGGGGGGTTCATAAGTTTTATGCTGAATAATATTGCATGTAAAGAGTCTGCAGAAATATCCAGAGTTATGATACTACTGGTGACGTAGATTTATGGGGGTCCGAAAGTTGGAGTTTGTAATTTTGATGGCGTAATATTTGAAGCGTAATATTTCAAGAGGGCAAAGTACTGAAAATTGTTGCGTTGGCCACAAAGTAATTCTATATTTGAATAAACTATTACAAAAAAAAAAAAAAGTCGAGACTGATATTACATGGAGAAAAAAGTGAGGACATGGTAAAAACACGAAGAAAACACGTGCGTGACGATGGTCGTATCCCAGAAAAATTTTAATGTTCGGGAATGTTTCATGCTAGATCTCAAAAACTATTCATGGTTCAGCAATTAGGACCGCTTTCGTTTGTGTTCAATTGTGCAAAAGTTTGTGAGTGATGTTTGTTCGTCTTTCTAGCTCCATGGTTACTGCCACGTGTATATGGGAGGTGGTCAGACTTCCCCTTGCACCTACGACACCCATCGTCGAACTGGACTGGAGAATTAAGGGACTCAATGCATCAGCAAAATGTCATTGAAATCCAATCTCAGTTACGGAAGTTAATGTCTGCAAAGGTTGCGTTACATCTATCTATTGGACCTACTATATAACGCAACCTATAAACGCTCTATATACACCAAACGTTACACTAGAGATCCCTCGGCGGCTAAACGGTTACCGCCTTATGCAGAGTCGTTTTGACGTATGCTTAGCATCATACTAAAGGCCTAACTACTGCAGGAAATATATGTTAGTATAACTCTTTAGTATGACGCTAATCATAAGTCAAAACGACTCTGCATAAGGCCTATTGTCTTCAACTTTATCCAGTAGACGAGGATCGATCCAATGATTAACTTTAAACCAACCGAGATTGAAAAGTCTACGACAGATAGTCATAAATAAATTTCCGACTTACATCGGAGGCATTACTGAATTCCGCGCATTCTTTTAGAATAAAATAGTCACTACATTTAATAATTTACCTTTGTAATTGCTATCATTTCCTTGAAGGTACGGAAATCTATAATAATGCACTATTTTTAGATTCAAGGATTCCATATGGATTGTAGCGTGCTGCTGCGACCAACTTATGGGACTCTGTTTACCATTTTGTTTCCTTCCTCATGGCAGCCGTATCCTCAGGCTCCTCCTGAGTGGAGGAGACCTCATCCTGCATGCTGCTTAAGCATCGTACCGAGCTAGATTGCGCTCTGAGCAACAGTTAACAATAATAAAACTTTGCTTAGTAACAGCGAACAATAATTAAACATTTCTCACTACTAAACTTATTGCGAAACCTTTTTAACTTTACACTTCTGACATTTACACTTACATGGGTTACTATTCTGAAATGTCAAAATGGGGAAACACTTCCATCTGGCTAATTCGTTATATAAACATTAACTTTCAACACAGGAATGATGTTTTTTTTTTTTTTTTTTTTTTAATTTTCATTTTTGTTTTTAAAACAACGGAAATACGTAATGTAGGAATATAACTAAATAAGAGTAGCCTTACACAGCATCATATTGACTTAAACATACAGTGGCAATACTCCGTAAAGGCCTTCGTCAGTGCAACGCAAGTCTACGATAGGGGCTGCAGTGGCTCAGTGGTAGAGCGTTTACCTCTGGTGCATGGGGTCCTTGGTTCGATCCCAGCTCGCGCCAAGTGAATTTTGTGATGCAGAAACCGCGTGCGTGGGTTTTCTCGGGGTTCTCCCGTTTCCTCCTACTTTCTTCATTTCATTCATTTCTTATTATCTTAGCCTAGCTGACATAACCGTTGGACGTAAAACTCAAAGATTTAATTTCATTTCATTTTCTACGATAATAGGCATAGCAGCAGGAGCGTAACTACCATGACGCGAAACCCCGCAATACGGGGGGCGACACTTTCTAGGGAGCTCTTCACCCTAATCTCCGAGTAGGTCGAATCAACATACTTTTCAGTTTTGTATTAGTGAGCAATGTACTTCCACCCTCCCCTTTTTTCGGCTATCTTTGGGAGGCTTGACGTGTAGGCATGGACGGAGTTAGGAACTGTCTCCTGGGGGCAGACCTTTTATCTGCTGGGGGGGGGGGGTCCACTGTAAATACAAATGAGAATTGAAGGATCTTATAGGTGGCATTTTTATTTTTTGTCAAAAGTTGGGGACAATGCCCCTATTTCTCCGCCTACGCGTGTAGGTCAAGCATCGCGAACAAAACAGAGGGAACGTCAGTTCGGTCGGCTTTTATAGGGTATATATTTTCCTTCGCCGGGAAATAATGAACCAAATCGGGAAATTTCGGGTCCTCATTTAGATGCAAACGGTTCAAAAAGGTCAAACGTTGTTTTGACGAGTTGTGTGAAGCAGGGGCGTCATTTAGGGGGAAGGGAGGGGCATTTGCCCCCACCCTGAGTTTGAGATGTATATAGATTTTATCAATAGAATAGTAGTAAATCAGTGAAAAACGCGAAATTTTACTTACATCAAGGGGTTTCCCCCCCCCAAGCAAAATCTGAAATGACGCTCCTGGTGTGAAGATAGTCGTCTCAGTGACAGTGAATCAAACTTGAGCATTAACATCTATATTAAACTATTTGCCATACTAAATTCACAGTTGCGTTGTTGTTTACATCTTTGCGTGATACAGTATCCAAATTTTACTTTTTGTTTCCTGCCAACAATTCATCTTACTGATGATGCAATTCTGAGGAGGACACAGTACTTCAAACAGTTTACAATTGTGATATTCGTTCTTCGTTTCCGATGGAAGTAATTTGCTTTGTGAAACATCTGAAATCTGAAGCAATCTGAATCCTATGTTTGACATAAAAAGGATTTTAATTGTGAAATATGTCATTGGCGTCTAGCTTTTCAGAATTTAAGGTAATGGGCCCATATTTCGTCCCCGTTCCTAAATCCGTCCCCCACGCGTTCTAACCATGTATGGTAATCTGGCAACACCGGTGAGCAAGACGCATGCAGCACCGTAGAGTGATTATTATACTCTATCACTCTACGAGCAGCACCATCTGATCAGTTGTTTGTGAGAGTGGCTGTCGTCAAGGTGTGGCAGTTTGCGAGGAGTTGGAATTTCTATTGTTTTTGCTGAGGTAGATTCTTGCAGAGTCAAGTTTATAAAACTACAAAACTGAATCTACGAACAATGTGTGAGTGTACTGTGTTGTATTATAGTTGTGGCATAGCTAAGTTGTAAACCACGTATCGTTGTGGATCCATCTGTTCGTGGAAACGTACCACCATGTTGCATGTAGCAATGTTCCTAATTTCGTCCCCTGTCATGGTCCCTATTCCGTCCCGAAATTGAGCACTCATTTTGTGCTTCTGTTTCTTGTCGTTTCAGATGGCGCCAAGAAAACAATGGGACAAGGAATCAATGAAGAGGGCAATTAATGCAGTGCGCAAGAGGGACATGGGTTATAAAGCTGCCAGTAAAGCCTTCAACGTTCCCCGTGCTACGTTAAAAGACTATTGAAAGAAAGGAGGACATTTAAGTACAGATGACCTAGTGGATACCAAAATGGGGCGTAACCAGTATTAAGTGCAAGAATAGTAGAGGATTTAGTCTCATATTGTCGCACAATGGAGGAAAGTTTTTACGGTCTAACTTTGAAGGATCTCCGCCGAATGGGTCTTCTATGGAGCTCCACGGTTCCGTCACCAATGGTTAGCATCCCATGAACCGGTTCCAAAACAGCCGAAACCAACACTGCACCAGGTTTTCCTGTGTATTTGGTGGACTGATCGCGGCATCGTTCACCGAGAACTACTACTTGCTGGTCAGAGCATTAAATGCAAATACGTACTGTCAGCAATTGAGCCGTATTCAAGAAAAACTCAAAACTCTGGAGCCAGCACTTCTGAATCGCAGAGGGTCCTTCTGTTACAGGACAACGCTAAGCTGCACGTAGTTAGGATGACTTGGGACACCATTCCACGCCATACAGTGGTGGATCTCAGGTATACACTGATAAAACGGCAAACTATGGTTTAGCCCCTCCCTTGATCATATCCTGGATCCACCACTGACGCCATGCATAGGAAACACTATTGTATCCGTCATATTCCTGGAACATTGCACCGTCCGATTATCACCTGTTCCATTCCTTGGACAATCACCTTAGAGGACGCCAGTTCAAATACCTAGTAGAGGTGCAAAATCTACTTGATACTTTCTTCGCTTCACGGTCCACCAAGTTCTATCGCGATGGAATCCATGACCTTCCAGAACGTTGGCAGAAGCTCGTCGACGCTGATGGGGATAATTTTTTATCTTCTAGGTACGTCTTAGGTGATATATCCATGTTCGAAGTTGGTTGTTGAAAAATCGACAGAACTTTCTTGGTTATCTTTATACACGTACATAAGATTGATTTTCTTTGAAACTGCACTTAATTTTTTTTTTAAGGTTTCTGACAAAATATTTATTATCCTCGACTAAACAAACATAATTATTTTATTAATATCTATGTCTCATTTCCTGTTTTACACCAAGTACTATTTAAAAAAAAAGCGAATGAAATCGAAACTTAAAAACTGAATGAAAAAGTTTTACACCAAATTTTCCATTTGATAGAAAATATGTTTTTTAAAACACTAGTTACAGCATATAAAATTATAATGTACTTACAAATTAGTTTAGTACCATTGTTTTATAGTAGTATTTATAGTACGTTGTTAAAACGTTTGTCATCGAACTGCCAAATACAAATCGCAATAAATTGTGTAATCTACTATCACAAAGAAGTATACCATACTATTTTTCGATCGGTATAAGCAAGAGATACTATACTATTTTTGGATCGGTATTGGTAAAATAGTATTTTTCCATACTGTTTTACTGTAAATTATTAATTATATGTAAACTTTGTTATTTCTAAATGACTGAAGCGAGGTAATCTTACGATGATATTTTAAAAGCTGGTCATTTGGGGGGCCTGGCCCCGATGCCCCTGACTATAGTATAAGTCATTTTTCTGAGAGAAATCTGAGATGTAGTTTATTCATGGCGATTTTTTTCAAAACTGACTCAGATCAGATAATTTTGTTAATCTTCCATAAATATATATATTACGTTAATAATCTAACAATGTTAAATATTTGTAAACTTCTTTCTTGTGAACAAATCTACGAAGGTAATGGTTTTGCTTGGGAATATTTTCTCAAAAATAACAGGTAATTTTGTTCACATTTCATAAATAGATCTTGGATTATCATTCTGAGAAGACGACATACTAAGTCATTTCTCCTAGAGAAACGTCTACAAGGAGTATTTTATTCTTGGTGGCGAGGTTTTCGGATGATTTCCTTTATATATAGGGTATATTTAAAAAAAAAAAAAAAATCAGGCTATTTTGTTCATATTTCATAAATAAATATTTCATTAATATGATGAAGAATAAATTACTTTTACAAAATATCCCCAATTGGTAGTTTATTCTTAGTTTTTTTTTTTTTTTTTATTTTTGTCAAAAACGCCTATTTTAAATTCTATTGATATGAGATAAAATATACTTCATTAATAACCCTAGCAAACGACAACGTCTTACGAACTTTTTCGAAAATGTCTTATAATAGAGTATCTTTACGAGAAAATGTTCCGTTAACCAGGAGGCACTGGCGCCTAGTCTCTCAGACCCATTTGTTACATGTTAAATCTTTACCTAATAATTTCTTTGTTGATAATTTTATTTTGTATTACGCATATTAAACAGGTATATTGCGAATTCCAATACAAATGTTACATTTTAGTGTGTGTACTACTACAGCACGGCCAGCCACTAGTAACAAACTACAAAAACAGGTGGCATGAGTCTGTGCGACTTGGCGCCAGGGCCGCCGGGTTAATAACTGTAGTAACATAGATCGTGTCCAAAAGTGCATAGTGCACACTTCGTCAAATTAGCTTTTGATCCGCATTTTTGATTCCAACGTCTCATCGTGGTGGAACATGGAACATTGATAACAAAAGGGAGAATTTCGCGTACTAGAAAAAAATAATTTACAATAATATGGCTCAAAAGTACTTTCAGAGAGAGTTCATATTGGGTATAAATGCTTCCTGTACGGTAGATTAAACATAAATGACACTATAGTTGTCGTAGTTCTACTGTATTGCCTCAGTTACAGGCATACTGATTGGACTATTTCTACCATATTGTGTTAATAATGAAGTTCCTTAGATGTTACTTTCTTTGTGAATCTATAGATTTTAGTCGTAAATTTTCGAAGTAGTCTCTCCACATTCTTGATCTACACCAAGAGTTAACACTTGAAAGAAAGACAACGGAAAAAGTGGTGGAGTTGAACATGAGGACGAAAATTTACAGGAAGAAGTTATTATGTCAATATGAAATGCCAATTTATAAGGCTCACATGTACTCAAGGTGGATAACTCAAATTAAAGTAATATGGTAAAAATAACAACTGGAAGACTACTACCTTATTTTATAAGTCCTCTTACATTAATTCCTGTACATTGTATGCACTTCACTACGCTTTCGGCGTCCTACATCTCTCTTTTGTTATACACCTGCTGTCTCTCCTGCATGCTTCCCATTCCTCAGTTACGAAACAAGTCTCCTCGTCCAAGTATAACCAGAAAAAAAAAAACTACTACTAATATAATGAGAATTTTATGAAAATTAAGAGACGGTTATATGAAAAAATACAATATGTATGTAATGGCTCTAATTGTTCAACTATGCGGAAGTAACTTTGTTCATAATGGTTACATAGTGGGTAAAATAATGGGACTGCATGAATTAAGAGGAACGCAAGTCTTTACTTTGCAATTTCATTCCATGAATCGTTAAATGAACCGATTCGTAACGGAGAGAGAAAACAACATGCCCTGCGGGGCTCTAACCCGGCATCACTCGCTAACGCTCGCTCGGCAATACTGTGTGTATTAAATATTAAACTTTGGTACAGAAAGGAATCAACCTAGCTACTAACCTATATACATGGGCTAAAAGGTAAGTTCTTAAAACCGGGACCCAAAGATCAAATCACTGAATCGAAAAAATGAATGAAATAGCCAAAGTAAACACTTCCCAAAAGGAATTTGTGAAATCCTTAATAAATGTGTGGAAAGAAATTTTTGATCTATATTTCATTTTTGGTCGGCTGGTAAAAAAGCAACATGTACGATAGTTGGCATATTAGTCTCTCACAAGTGCAAGGAAATAGGGTAGGTTTAAAAGGAATTTGTTCGGAATTAAAACTAGAAAATTATGCCTATCTACCTACGAATTAACATTTGCAGCTGCAGCTATAGAGTAATGAATAATCTAGATACTCATTATTGTCATTTACGTGCAAATAGCTGCATTACCGATAGTCTAATTATCTCAATTAAGCTACATAAATCATGTAATATTTGAACACAAATGTCTTCATAGCATTATTAAAGAAACTATTTGGTTGCTTTCCATTTGCATGCTGAGAACAACGTAAATAGGGTTGTTATTTGTGTAACAGTTTTATATTTCACTGTCACTAATTTGTATATTTATGAAGTAAATTATTATTGGATCAGCTCAGAAATAAATTCACCTCAACAAAAATATTGAGAATATGCCTTTTAAAATGTTATTAGGTTATTTTTACTAGAAATCGCCATGTTAAGCACAGAAGTATACTAACGTAGTGTACATCCTCGCACACTACGCACTATGCACTCGCAGACTTGTGAACTTGGACCTTTTGACGCACACTAGATGACGTCAGTTCCGAAAATAAGCGTACTTCAAATGTGCACTTGTATCTTTTCGACACGGCCATAGATTACTGTGAAAGTTTAGTGGGCTGGCCTGTGTCTTTATATATTTTTCTTGAAGTCGTATAAAAATTCATTTTATTTTCACTCAATTTTCTAACTTCAATTGTGGAAAGTTGTAAAGCTACAATCAATTTAATTTGCATTTAACATATTTTCTGTTTCAGAAAACAATGAAACGGTGCATAACGAAAAAAAAAAAAGATATAAATTTATATGTACCTTCCACATCCAGTCATCCTTCCGTTCATGGAAGATAGTGGTTACTGGTATACAAATCGTTATTTTGGCTTTTTCACTACTCTAGTTTTCTTGTGCAACAGTACTCTGCCAAGACAAGTTTTATTCCATTACAGATATTCCGAACAGTTACAAACACATTACTTGAAATCTTCAAAGATTCAGACAAAAAGAGAAGTGAGTCCAACGATGGACCAAGTGCGCTGAAAAGCAAGGCGCTATATTGAAAAATGATGTTAAGGTGAGCTTCCTATTTGTACTGCAAAAATGGTTATAGCTAGATTGCGGATAAGTTTTGACTTACTCTCGTGTATATATATATATAAAACTTTAGCATTAGCGCACAATGGCTAAGTTATCATCAGAGAAATTCGTATTCATATAATTAAACAAAGAACTTTAAAATTAAGTTTAAACTTACATCATCATAATTTTTTGAAGCAATATTTTTGTTTTAAAAAAATGATTATATATTTAATAAAAAAATTTTATTTGTTCTTTTCATAGTTCACTTCACACTTACATATATATCCTTATTTTTACAATAATTTTATAATGTGACTCCAGTAAATTTCAAGGATATTTGCATTCACGTAAAGTCATTATCAGATTCCGTATTCCTTAACACTGGAAACATATGAGTACTTGTTTTGCACGGTAATCTACAATACACATACACAGTGCGTCAAAAAAAACTGTTCGCAGCTGAATGTACGTACTTATTATGTGAGAAAAATATTGAAATGTGAACTCCTTTCTCCACGTGTAAGTGTATGTCATTATATGCAAATGTCCGACATAAACAAGGTTAGACTCTCCCCTTTATCTTAACAGAAACGCACACAATGGTGAGTAAAGACGGTGCATATCACATTGTACCCAGTTTCCACGTATCTCTGCCATAATCCACTGCGGGGTGATTTTCAAATACATTGTATATTAAAAAAAAAAAAAAAAAGTAACATTGTATTCTGAGTTAACAGGAATGTACTACAATTCAAATCTGTTATGTGATAGTATACAACTTGTATAATATTTCGTTACGCATATAAAATACAAACATCTGCAATTTACAGTGTAACTCAATAATACAGTAAATTGTACTCTTTAACCAACAAACTATCATATCAGGAGTGGATCTATTGAAATATTCAACTATACGTAGATTTACTACAATACCAGCAATAAAGAAAAGTACTAATTATACCATTGGTTCTAAATATCGTTGCAAAAACGAAAAATATAAAATAACACAGTATTGCAATGAAGAAAAGGTCAGACATTATGAGAAATTCACAAAAAACGTTCAACCGCGTTCATGATTAAAAACGACAGTTAGCAGGATGTTGTCTGATATGTATGTCTAGTACATTTATGCATCTGGGTATAAACGTATCTTTCACTTTTTCAAATAACAGTTTCAACCCACTATTAAACAAACTTAAATTAACGCAATATTTTTTTAACAGAAAGAAACAAAAAGGAAGAAATCAAATAAAAGTTACAAATTGACAAATAGACATAACGACGGGGAAAATCTTCTCTTGAAGAGGCAATACATTTGCAACGTAACTGTACTAGGTTAGAAAATTTACATTAATTCTACATTAGAAAAAATAATGTAAATTATTCACAATCTACAACTTCTCTATACTGAAACACATATACATATATAATAATTAAATAATGGAACTGACAGTAATTGTAAACCGTTAATATTATGTAAATAATACACAATTTTGAAAAACGAAATCGTGCACAAACGAACTGGCACTCCTTCAGCAGATTTCTTACTTTTGACAAATACATGTATGAGGGTTCTAGTATATATTTCTCCTTGTAAATAGGCCATCTTGGGACGGATAGGGTCTGCCCATTCCCCTTCCTTCATTATTTTGAGGGTTTCTCGAGAGCAATGGTTGAGTATTTGACGGTCGAAAGTATTTGGAGTCGGAACTAAAATCATCTTTATATCGCATATCATCATATTCATCTCTTCTGAACGATGAAGAGCTTGAAAATCCTGGAAGAGGATCTCTCCTAAAACTTCCAGATAAACTGTCATTCGGTCGTGAGGTTCCTACGTCCAATTGTTTGCTACCACCAAGAACCTTCATGACTTCAGCTGCAACCAAATCTCTAATGTCGGAATAGTTAGACTTCGGCGGCCCCAGAGGTCTATCTGCTTCCATGGGTGGGTAATAGTCCTGTAATGTGGGACGTGGCCGGTCACTGGGAAACCTGTCAAATGGAGATGGATCAGGAATTCTCTCAAATTGCAATGGACTGGGAACTCTCCCAAATGGACGCGTCATGCCAGTGTTTTGACCACCTCTTTGTTTTTGTAAATTGGATTGTCTGTTATTTTGTCCAAATCCTCTCTGAGAAGGCAGAGTTTTCTTCATTCCGGCTGATCCTGGTCCAGGTGCTGGTTTATTCTGCGGCTTCTTTGCTTGACTCTTCTTTCCTACGCCCAAGACTGGGTGCTTCAGCACTAAACTCGAATACAGGGCATCGGATGTCTTCGTGAATTCATCACCAATAGCTTTATTCCAATCGACCTGTTCCTTCTTAAAATACAGCTGACGAAACTTGTTCAATACAACAGCTTTTAATCTTCTGACCTGAGAATCGTATATCTGTGAAAGTGTATCTAACATCTGGTCTTCCTCCTTCATTGGTCCTGTTGGCGCAGCAGTCGTATCAGCAGGATTTATCCCATCTTTCGCTTGCTCAACAGCAGGTTGTACTGCAACCTTTGGCAGAGTGTTCACATCACGACGCTCAAAATAAATGACCATCTGACAATATGACGTTAGAGGAAACATGTCCAACGGTACAGCTTTTAATGGAATGAAAGGATCTCCATCAGACCTTACAATGGCTGGACGACATAGTTCACTTAAATTTTTTCGAGCTTCATAAATATCCGACGCGACATAAATAATTTTACTAATCTTCAGTGCTCTGCGTATTTCTTGTATCGGTGTTAAATCTGAAACATACAAAACATTGCGATTAGAATTCTAATTATTAAAGGCGCTACTTAACATTCAGTACACAGTATTTTCTTTGAACAATCAAAAGACAGAAGTCTAATATTTTAAACATATTTCTGAACTTTTAAGTATATATATATATATATATATATATATATATATATATATATATATATATATTGTAACACACAATGTTGCTATTACCACTAACACTATGATGTTTGGTCAAGGGAATATTTTATTTTTTGTATTATTGAACCAAATTCAGGAAAATTTCATATTTGTTCCCGTCATAGAATACTTGGGTCAATTACTCGCTTCACTGGATTAAAATAAGAAAAATTAGTAATATGTTCCGAGTAAGTCACTTTTTACTATTACTGAAACGCACTCTTATCATTTTTGATCATTTATATATACAGGGTGGTAGGTAACTCCACCGAAAAACTTTTGAAGGCTGTTCCTTATACGAAATGAAAGTTCTAATAAACATGGGTCGAAACACGTCTCATTTCAGAGTTATGAACTACTGAAAATTCCAAATATCACGTTTCAAAACATCCTGGCTTAGAAACTATAGTGCCTATCTCAAGCGGTTTAAGGAATTACACAGGAACTGGTATACGCTCTATCTAAATATCCATGTTTCAGAATTCACCGGTACCAGCGAAACGAACGCACCATTAGTACTTAATGAAGTATCCCTATACTTCAACTTCCTTTTCACAGTTCCTTTCACCGATAACGGAAGATGGTAAAACATGGATATTTAGATAGAGAACATACTAGTTCCTGTGTAATTCCTTACACCGCTTGGTATAGGTCCTATAGTTTCTAAGTTAGGGAGTTTTGAAAAATGATTTTTCGAATTGTTAATGGATCATAACTCTGAAAGGAGGCATTTTTCGGCCCATGTTTATTAGAACTTTTTTCTTTCATTTCGTATAAGTCACCTTCCAAAGTTTGTCGGTGGTTACCTACCACCCTATATATATATAAGGTAAACGCGCCTGAATTCGACAGGCACCCGAATTCGACATACCTGTGTTTAAATGGTGTGAAATAAGCGTAAGATGTCACCCCTGCGATCATGAATAGAAGTGGCAACATTATGGGAGTGTCTTTTCTCGTGTCAAAAGCACGGTTACGGTAGATGAGTCATATGTATATTGTTGTGTGTGTGATACACTCTTCGAGAAAAGACACATAATCTTAAGAAAATCATAAGACGGCAGGTTATTTCCGTAAGACATTTATTAAAGTTAGGTTTGCTTCAAGCAAATAGTGGTACTTGAATGTTGTAAAGGAGTTTCAATCAGTGCGTTTTGTGTTCTTCTGTGAGGACAAAGGTTGTGATGTAACATGAACGGGGGTTGTCGAAAACACGAGCCTTTATTTGTAACGTGAACCGGATTTCGACAAGGTTGTCGAATTCATGCTCAGTAGTGCAAATATAATTGTAACTGAATATCTAAACGTACAAGTATGTTCAAAGTCTTTCATAAAGCTATTTGTTGCATAATTCTCCGATAGTTGTAACCTCAGTTCGACATGGAATGTCGAAATCAGGTTCCTGCATGTCGAATTGAGGATCATCGAAGTAACTACTCAGTTCAGAAAATTTAAGTTGTGTTCTTTTGCCCGTCTGATAATTTCTGCATAATAATAAAACAATATTTGAAGCTGAGAAGAGATTACTACTACTAATAATGCCGAATTAATGTTTTACATGGATATAATTAAAGGTGTCGAATTCAGATACCGAAGCTGTCGAAACTAGGTGAAGTGTGTCGAATTCGGGTTCCATTGGCGAGTTCCAGTTTCATAAAAAAATTTACCATTAGCATTTGAGCCTTGAAGTGACTTTTAGTATTAGTAGAGACTGTACATTTCAAGGAAAAAAATGAGCCAACACCGACCAATATTACGGCCACAATAGGCAATTGATTTTGAAAAAGGTCCTTAACCTGTCGAAATCCGGTGCATATATATATATATATATATATATATATATATATATATATATATATATATATATATATGTGTGTATGTATATATCCCCCAAGTTGCATAGTCAAAGAGAAGTGATAACCATCCCATGTCCGAATTTATCTATGTTGAAAATTTGATCGAGATCGGTCGAGTGGTTCAAGAGTTATTATGTCACAAACATAGTCACTTTCATTTTTATATATATAAAATAGAATATTAACTAACAAATAACATTAATAACATTATTAACAACGTTAATAACATTATTATATATATAATATTTAATCATCCTTCATTTAATTTTTTCTTTAAAAATCAATCATAAGAACAGTATTCGCCTTCTTTTATGTTCTTCCTTAAACAAAAAAACACGTGGAAAGAAGTATATATTGTTCGCGATTGATGAAACTCATTCGATCCTGACTAACTTTGGAATGATTGTAGACCTTCACGAACTCAGCAAGCATATGAAATAATATTACGTGTGGCTTTTGGTTTCCGAGTCATAGGCTACCAAAATGGAGATATGGACTTATTTTTTTATGAAATCCAAAGCCTACATTAACCAGTAACTCCGAAACCAAAAATTCGCAGTCTTATATCTACTATGCTGTGCTACTGTGCTCGTGCCGTGCTACTTATTAAATGTGGTATAAATTGAAAACCTTTCGTTCGCGAGGTACTAACCACCAAAGTTGGTATTTTATTTAGTCCAATTTCTGAAGAGAAAAAAAATAAAAAAAAAAAAAAAAATAACTGCAATAATTTGATATTGATGACAGAACACATAAGGAACATTCTAGTATGCATGTCTTGGTTTTCAAGTTAATGGCCAAGCAATACATGGTATGTCACCTTCTGGTCATTTTCTGATTTTTCTCTCCGGTAGTTGGTCAAGTGTAGATCTATATGCTCGGAAATCTGTATTTACAATTTATAATGCCTAATTAAAAATTCTCTACCTAGCAATATATATGCGGTTACTTCCGGAACAATTTTTATAGAGGTAGTTTGTGAGTACTTCAAATTATATGTCCGTATCCAAACTCCCTCTTATAAATATTGCTTCGTGAATATCTTAGGATTCTGAAACATGGATATTTGGATAGGGCACATAGTAGTTCGTAAGTGAAATCTTGACCAAACTACGATAGGTCCCATGGTTTTGTAGTTATGGACCTTTAAAATTCATTTTTTCACGTTTTCGGCAGCCTATAACTCCGAAACGAAGCATTTGTGTACCCAAGTTGGTCTATAGTTTTTGTCTTATCTTGGTGTCAGGAATCCGCTCACAAACGTTGTCGGTGCTGTTTTGAAACTCCCTGTGTATATACCAGCCCATAGAGTGGACTGTATGGTTCAGAGACTTGGACTAAGGAAGTAGAGAAGAAATACTTAGAGAACTTCGAAAATGTGGTCCTGAAGGAAGATGGAGAAGATAAAATGGAGAGAGAGAGCAACAAATGAAGATGTTTTGAAAGGGATAGGAGAGAAGAGGACGCTTCTAGCCAGCATCCTTCGTAGGAAGGCCAACTGGATTGGACACATCTTGCGTAGAAAGTATCTTCTTCATAACCCGATAGAAGGAAACATGGAAGGAAAGTGAGGAATAAGGAGAACACAACTGATCGATGATTTGAAAAATAGAAGAAAATACTGGGAGTTAAAAGTGGAAGCTAATGGAAGCTAAAGATCCACAAAGATGGGAGAAACATTTCCAGGCCGGAACATTAAAAGAGGTCCTAGAACCAGCCAAAAGGAAGAATATTTAATAATAATAATAATAATAATAATAATAATAATAATAATAATAATCATAATATATATTTATATTTATTTCGTTTTCACTAGTCAATTGATATTATTATAAATTTAATTCAAAAGGTTGTAATTTGTTCTCCTGTAAAAATATACGTAACAGTTTTCCCATCCTTGTATAGTGTTCTTGATTTTTATATACTTCATTTTTGGTGAAAACGAAATATATATACTTGCACTACTAAATAGGAAATTTTTAATACGCTATTATCAACTTTTTCAGAATAGAAATCTCAGTGAGACCAACTATCCGAGTGAAAAATCAGAAAATGTCACAAAGTGGCATTTTATTATGTTTTGCCACTATATCATGTTTAGATTTAATTCATAAAGTTGAAATTTGATTTCCTGTAAAAATGACATATCATGTTTGGCGATCTTTATATAGGTATGTCGATGAACTGCTGAGAGTTAAGAATTTTCAACTTTCGTTCGTTTGGTTGAATCACATTACATCAAAAGTTAATTTCTTCAATATAAAGGGCTATTCGTAATTTCCTCCGGGGCTTCGATCATTAATATTGGCCATGACTGACAGAAAATATATTCATATACAAAACTGAAGAATCTTTCCGTGCTTATAGTGGTATAGACTGGTTGTAGATTTACTAGATCGAAGGCAACAACAAACATGGTGACATCTACTGGTGAAAAGGCGGCTTACTGTGTCTTAAAATTCGCTAAATGTGAATCAATGGAGATGATTCAGCGACGATTACGTGCCAACGAAGCAATTCGTCCGTGGCTTAAGAAATTCTAGAAGTTACATCAACCTCACATGTTGGAATGTTTGGGATAAAAACTCCAATATAGGACTGACGTCTGCGAGTTACCAGGGGTGTTCATATCGAGCATCTGTATGGTATGTAATTATCTTGGAGGGATTCTGAAACTTTCTACACGAATAAATTTGCTGTCTGTCATGGTTGTTATCGTATTAATGTTCGAAATGCTGGAGAGAATTAAATACTTACTACATTACTAATTACGATTAACATTTTAGGAAGGTCCTTTAATGAAATGAATTGAAATGAAATCTAAGTATTACGTCCCATGTTATGCCGTTTAGGCTAAAGGAGACGATGATGATGAGAAATAAAGGGAGGGAAGTGGGAGGAAACGGGAGAATCCGGATAAAACCCACGCACCATTAAACTAACTTGGCGCGAGCTGGGAACGAACCAAGGACCTCATGCACAGAAGTGACCGCGGCCCCCAGGTGGTATTTAATTGGAATTTTCGTACAGAGGGTTACACTGTACGAACGACGCTTTTATTACACAATATTTACTTAATCTTCCTTTTTGAAAAAAAAAAAAAACTTTCTATAGTGGATTTTATTTTTTTTAAATCACACAGAAGTTTTTTTCCCTTTTCCTGAGAATAAGACTAGTATTCGTTTGAGGTTCAGCACCTGCAGTTTGAAACACTGAGGAGACTTGTGCAGCACCTGGCAGTTGTTAGTGATGTGTTAGTTGATCTCCAGTAGAACGTCTATGGAGTAGAACGGAGGCGTGTGTTGAAGCGGATAGACAGTGGTGATGCAAATCGGAAGACCTTCAAAGAGGCCAAATTGCGAGCACATACTGAATGTGTAGCTTACAGCAGCTACTGTGTTTGGTGTCTCGCAAAGAGATTTAAACTCACCCATATCATTTTGTGCAGCTTAATGGTATCTATCGCTTGGTAATTGCAGTGAACTTTTGTTAGTTGCAGTTGAGTTCTTCAAGGAGTAAGACACGTGCCTGTGAGCTCTGTAGTGTATACCGTTTGATTCTGACAAGTGACTGAAAAGGAGGATGCAGATATCTCGGGTATTGTGTAGGTAGCGCGGAACAAGTATTTTACATTGTGTGGCAAACCTTCAACAGAAATTTACATGGCGAAACACGAAATCTGTGGTAATAAGACAGTGATCTGTAGTACAATATTTCTATTGGAGTGGTAGTATTTCGAAAGACATTTGAGCATTAAAATGAACGCAAATAGCGACATGCAAATGTAGTATGAAACTTGTTGCAGACTTTATTGGAGAAAGTAGCTGAGATCATCATGGAATCATCTCAGATAGAGTTTCATGTGGAAGAAGTGTCACAGTAGTAGTGTATTATCATAACTTCTTGCAAAAACTGAGCAGAAAATATATAAAACCCGACCTCAGGTGCTCGAGGCTTGGTCACTCATTCTCCATGATAATGGTTGCCCTCACTTGCGGAATGTTGTTAACTAAAAATCTACGCTAATACGGTACGGAGGTGTTAACTCATGCTCCCTACAGTGCGATCATGAATCCACCGGACTTTACCCTGTTCCTAAGATTTAAACCAACCTATGCGTGGACGTCGTGCTTTATCTCTAGAACTTTCTGCCGCCATTATCCGACCCATTCGACAGCTGGATAAAGGTGAAACACAGACTTGGATGAAATACAGAGTTTTCTGAACGATAAGACTCAGTCAATGAGAAGCAGGAGACTACGTTGAAGGCTTTTAAAGAGACTAATGACATTAATGTTCGATGGGGAGTGATGCAGGAATATGGTAACGCGCTAGCTGTAGCTTCAACTGGCAAATCAGAGGTCCTTCATGGCTAAGCGGTTAGCTTATGCGCCTTTGGCGTGGGAGACCCGGGTTCGATTCCCGGCGGGAGCTCATGTGGTTCGGATTCCACGTTAATCAGTAGGTCCACGTATCATATAGCCTCGCTGCTGAATGGGACGTTAAACTCAAAATCAACTCCACTCAGCTCAACTGGCAAATCATGACAAACATTTAAATAATAATAATAATAAATTAAAGAAACAAGACAGTGAAACTTGCCACACAATTCGCCTACTCTTGACACATTGCATTAAGTTTTCCGGACGCCTTCTGTCGAGAACTGGTGATGTGAACTAGCTGTCCAGATCATGTGATTTCTCTCCCCTAGACTATTTCCTACGTGGTAACCTCAAATCTTAGCTCTACGAGAATATACTAGGGGCACTGAATACACAACTGCAAATTTACCGCGCAAGATGTTTGAAAAACTAGACCTTCAGAATCTATTCCACCCACCGAAGCAAAAAAACATTTGAACGACATTTTCTTAAAAATATAATACCATTGATCCCTTTTCGCAATAATAATAAAAATTAAATCATTACGATACCACATATAATTTTCATTCTATGAGTTTATATTGACAATGTTAGGAGATTGGCTTAATCGTTGCTAAATTAAGGAAGAGCTTAGGAATATATATTGGAATTCGTGGCAATGTCGCACTGCTCATCATCTGAATAAAGTTTCGTCTTGCTATTAACCCCACCTAGATTTAGGATAAGCCGATTCTATTTGAAGGACTTTTACATTTCCTTGTACCTTAGCAAAATATACGTAACCTCTGGTGCTAGGGGTCACGGTTTTGATCCCTCATCTTCGTGGCTTTCCTCGTCGTTCACGCATGCTCTTTCACATTCTCACTCCACCACTACCTTCATAATCATCGTCTCCTTTAGCCTAATGGACGTAATACTAAAATTTTATTTCATTTCAGAATTGCAAAATGTAACACCCAAACATAAATAATTCGTACGCAAAAAGATAAAAATATCAATTTACTTACATAACCCATTCTTTGGTGGGTCGATAACAGCAATTAATTCTTCACCGGTCACCTCTTCTAGTACTGTATGCAACATATTCTCGACAGTTCCATGAAAAACTTTGTAGTTGGTAATGCCATTTTGAACCGCATTCGCTTCGGCATCGGCAACAGAAAGTTTGTAGGACTCAATGCCTAAAACCTGACCACATTTCTATACAAGAAAAGGAAGATTATATCAACTAACTGATAACATACAGTGGTGAAAATTAAGTACTGAAAACGATAAAAGTACAGATGGAGAACAATCTAAATTTTAATAGAAAGCCAGATTTGTAAATTCAAATATGCAGTTTCAGTTGTAATTAAATCGTCACAGTATATTATTGCAAAAAGAAAGACAGTTTTAGTTGCAATTAAATCGTCGCAATATATAATTCCAGAAAGAAAAATAATTTCAGTTGCAATTAAGTCGTCATAATATACTAGCAGCGTTCACCCCGCTTCGCTGCGGTCACCCCGGAACGCAATAAACTTTGTTACTTAGATAATTTTTACTTTTTCGCTTTCAAATTGCAGTAAATGTTAACATTATAGCGCCTGTCATTTATGTTAACCCGCCGAGTGACACGGTCATGCGGGTTGCATATACGTTTATTTTTATACCTATGATGAACTAACAAAGGATTTGTACGTTATGGACACTTGAATGGTCAATTATCTCAAGACACTGGTAATTAAAAATTAAAGTGATATGATAAAAACCATCTAGGGTCCAAATCCTAATAACCCCCCCAAAATAAAAGAAATTGGTTCAGCCGTATTAGCGTGATGAGGGAACAAAGGATTTGTACGTTCTCTTTTATAATATAGATTATTGCAGAAAGATACACAGTTTCAGTACGCAATTACATCGTCACAATGCATTATTGCAGAGAGAGAGAGAGTTTCAGTTGCAATTAAATCGTCACAATATATTACTGCACAAAGACACAAATTAGTGCTCAAACCTAAATATGGTTACAGTCGTGTCCTATTTTGAAATAATTACATTGAAACAATGCAGTTTTTACGTTGCAACTCACTTAGGTCCTTTTTCTTTCTTTCTTTCTTTTTAATCCTGATCTTAAACACTTGGAAACACACTCCTTTCTATGAGCGACGAGAACGGAGGAAAATATTGACATTGAATAATTTCCTTAAAATTGTATATATACCTAGAGACCAGATACAGTGTCACCTTTTTCGTTAGCGTCTCTATATTCCTTAATCCTTGCGCCTATGTTTCTTTTCGTCATAACAATAGTCTGTCTATACATTAACATATTTCTTCATAAACACTATTACCAGACATAAATATAACCACACTCACCGAAAAAAAGAAAGAAAAAAAAACTTACCAATGACTTCGGAACTACAAATTACAGAAACCAATAATGCCTGATTCTACACTTACTGGTTACATCGTCCTTGTATACTTTAGGTGCTGAGAGTATACAGCCTCCCTGCTGGTCTAGTGACTAGTACGCGCTAGTGGCTGGTCTGGTAGTCTAATGGACTTTTGGTGCACTGGGTCCCGAGTTTGATTTCACCTTAAACTGTAGGTCCACGTCTTATATAATCTCGGCGCTCAAAGGTATGCTATCCAATCTAACCAACTGAGTCTATGTCAACGATGATACTAACTGCCTTAATAAAAATTTCTGTACATACTAAAATATTTCTAACTTATTTGTAGTATAATTACACATTATGATTTATCTATGATTAAAAAATTTGTCGGTTAGCATCAAATCTGTCCTCTGTTTACTGTACACGCTCAACGTTAATATTATTTCGAATCTCGTTAATATTCTCAAGTTTGACTAAAGGACAAATTCTTCTTAGGATCTGCAATGCAAAAAGATATAACTATAGACTAGACTACAGACTATAGTCCTTTTGAGTATAGACTATGAAATTATCCTATTATGTGAAAGAGAAAAGAGCAGACACTTACCTCTGCCAGACTAAGTCCTATTGTTCCTACTCCACAACATAAGTCCAGTAAAGTTACGTTTTTATTGGGCGACACAAGTTCCTCAATAACCTTACAAAGGATTTCGACGACAGGAGTGCATGGGTGGAAAAATGAGTTAGGATAAAGCTGAAATTTCTTGCCGTTTACTATTTCTGTGACATGGGTGTTTCCTAGTAAAAGTCTTGGTATGAACTCTTCATCAGTACGCGATTTACTGAAATGTTAAATAAATCATTATATTATTAGATCACGAAATATGAACAAATTTAACATTACACAAAATTTACGACTACAGTGATACATTGAAATACGAATTTAATCCCTTCTAGAACCTTTTTCGAGTTTTCAAGACTGTTTCTCTTTAAAATAATAGAAACTACAATAATCCGTTCCTGGGTCACTCACGAACATGAGACCCGCGGTGGCTCAGTGGTAGAGCGTTCACGTCTGGTTCATGGGGTCCTTGGTTCGATCTCAGCTCGCGCCAAGTGAACTTCGTGGTGGACAAATACCGCGTGTGTGGGTTTTCTCAGAGTTCTCCCGTTTCCTCCCACTTTTTTCATTCCATCATTCCATTCATTTCTGATCATCACCATCTCCTTTAGCCTAACTGGCATAACCGTGGGACGTAAAACTTAAAGATTTCATTTCACGAACGTGAATTTTCAAAAGATTTTTACACTAAACAGATTGGATTTTAAGGTAAAATATTGACAAATTTAATATTAATAATAATAACTAACTAACTAACTCTATGGCCTATGGAACCCGGAGGTTCAGTGCCGCGTTCACAAAAGCTCTCCACTGACTTCTATCCTTAGCTAATTGCATCCAGTTTCTACTTTGTATTCCTATCTCTGCGAGATCCATCTTAATATTATCCTCCCATCTGCGCCTAGGTCTTCCTAATGGTCGTTTTCCTATGGGTCTACCAGTCAAGACTTTGAAAGCGTTTCTACTTTCTTCCATTCTAGCTACATGACCTGCCCACCTAAGCCTCCTAGACTTGACGACCCTAACAATGTTGGGTAAACCGTATAAACTATGTAGTTCCTCGTTATGAAGCTTCCGCCATTCCCCATTCTCGTTCCTCTTGGGTCCGAATATTCTTCTCAGGATCCTGTTCTCAAATACTTTCAGTCTATGTTCTTCCCTCAGAGTAAGCGACCATGTTTCGCAACCATACAGAACAACAGGCATGATTATCGTTTTATATATTTTAAGCTTCAAATTCCTCGACAGAATTCGCGACGACAACCGAATAGTAACACGAATTCCCTGCTTTTAGTCGACATTTAATTTCTTCGTGAATATGATTTTCGTCTGTTAATATTGATCCTAAATATTTGAAAGTATCCACTTTATCAAAAGCATTATTTAATATTTTAACGCCTCCACAAGTTGCCGTATTACGGTCCCGACGCACTTCCATGTATTTAGTCTTCTCTGCACTTACTTCTAAACCCATGTCCCTGCAAGCGTTTAATAAGATCTCTGCATTTATTTCTACTGTTCTCCTATCATCCCCTATTAAATTTACATCATCAGCATATGCCATAACCTGGTGAATGCCGTTCAACTCTAGGCCCTGGTTGCTATCTTTGATTTTCCTTATGGCGTATTCCAGCACAAAGTAAAATATTAATGGCGACAACGCATCTCCTTGTTTCAGGCCATTTTCGACGTGGAAGCTCGGGGACAAAAATTTTCCTACCCGGACTTTACTTTGGGATTCACTTAAACATATCTTAATTAATCTAATTAGCTTTCTCGGTATTCCAAGTTCTGTAAGAACGTTGTATAATGTTTCTCTCCTAACCGAGTCGTAAGCCTTTCTAAAATCAATAAATAGTTGATGTACCGGGGTATTGTATTCCCACTTCTTTTCGAGTATTTGGCGAATGGTAAATATTTGGTCGATAGTTGATCGATTTCGTCTAAATCCGCATTGATAATCTCCAATAATTTCATCTGCGTATGGGGTCAATCTTGCTAACAGAATATTTGAAAGGATTTTATAGGATGTTGACAAAAGAGAGATGCCTCGATAATTATTACAGTCAGTTTTGTCGCCTTTCTTGTGAATTGGAACAATGATTGACTCTTTCCACTCTTGTGGCAATTCTTCCTTGTTCCAGATAAGGAGAATGAGTTTGTGTATCTTGTTCCACAATTTTTCGCCTCCAGCTAAAATTAACTCAGCCGGAATTTCATCTACACCCGGAGATTTGTGTTTCTTTAATTTCTTTATAGCGGCTTCCACTTCTATTTGATTGGGTTCTGGAATATACGGTTCTGCGGTGTGTATCTCCTTTTCTCCACGCACATTAGTTTTTGGCTGCGTGTTCAGCAAATCGTCAAAGAAATCTTTCCATCTATTTAAGAGGCTATCCGTATCAGTGAGAACTGTTCCGTCAGATTTCTTTAATATATAAGCACGAGGTTGATAGCCTTTCTTAAATTCGCTGATCCCCTTATACATGTCCCGAATATTTTTATTTTTACTATTATCTTCAAGTTCCTTAATTTTAGCTTTCAAAAAATCCCGTTTCTTTGTTCTAAAAGTTTTGGAAGTTTCCCGCCTGATATCTGCGAAATTCTGTGTAGTTATTTCATTCGGATTTTGTAGCCACCGTAATTTTGCCTGTTTTCTCTTCTCTGCTAGTTTAATGCATTCTTGGTCGAACCATGGTTTGTTCCTACGTATTTCCGCGTGTCCCAATTTTTCTATTGCTGAACTTTTAATGTTATCTCTAATTTCAAACCAAGTATCCTCAACACTAGTGCACTCCGAGTCTTCAAAGACCGAGAATCTATTCGAAACTTCAATCTGGTATTCCTCTCTTACCTGGCTCTCTTCTAATTTCTTTAAATTAAATCTCTCCGTTTTCGGACATTGAATATTACCTTTATTCAACGATAATCTCTCCCGTATTATCGCTACTACCAGGTAGTGATCAGTGTCACAATCAGCCCCTCTAAACGACCGGACGTCAATTATGCTAGATTGTCTTCTTCTATCTACTAAAACGTGATCAATTTGATTATGTGTTTTTCCGTCTGGTGATGTCCAAGTGTATTTATGAACGTCGCGATGTGGGAATTTTGTACTCTTCACGATTAGGTTTTTGGATGTTGCAAAGTTCACGAGTCTAACACCGTTGTCATTACTTTCCTTATGCAAACTTTCGTTCCCTATAATCGGTTTGAAAATATCCTCTCGTCCTACCTTCGCATTGAAATCCCCTAGTAGAATCTTCATATGGTATCGCGGAGTTGGTCAAATATCCGTTCCACTTCTTCGTAAAAACTATCTTTTATATCGTCACCCTATCTTCAGTTGGAGCATGTACATTTAAAACAATAATATCACACCACCGTCCCTTAAGAGTAATAAAAGAAAGTCTGTCAGTAACAAATTCAACCCGTTTAATTGCTGGTAATATTCGTTTGTGAACGAAAAACCCTGTTCCTAACTGGTGATTTTTATTTCCTTCCCCGTAAAAGAACGTAAAATTTCCGGAATTCTCAGATCCATTTCCTTCCCACCTAACTTCCTGAACTCCTACTAAGTCCATCCTGTATTTCTCTAACTCACTCGTTACAGATTTTAACGCGCCTGCCCTATAAAGACTTCTAATATTCCATGTTCCAAATCTCATGTCCATTTTCTTTTGCTGATGTCGTGCCAAGTTATCAGTCCTTGTCCGAGGCTTTTGTGAATGTTTCTGAACAAGTACCTTTTTTTACAGGATGAGGGTGTTAGCCTTACCCAAACCCCAATAATAATAATAATAATAATAATAATAATAATAATAATAATAATAATAATAATAATAATAATACTTGAACAAACACGAACTTCACCATGGCGAATACGCTAAGTTATAAAAATTACACGAAACAGGTAGAAAAACAAAATTAGCAGCAAAAGTCACATGAGATGCATTTATCAACTTCCGACAACGAACTCGACAAAGCGCATAAGTGATCCAAGCGCAGGAAAACGGAAGCACAAAAGCAAACAACGTGCTTGACGTTCGTATTCCAAGCTGTTCGGATTTCGGAGGCATTACTGTATAATGGTCATATTATACAACGATTCTAGAAAAATAACTATCACTCATTTAAGTTCTTGTATTAGTTTTATATTTACCATTATGATTGAGCTTTTTTGTGTGTTGTTTCTACAAATCACTACGCCATTAACACTTGTAGCAAAGAAAAATGTGCTGGTTAGTGGAAAAATCACTATAGTGTGATCACTATACAGTGAAAGTTATGGCAAAATCCCATAAATGCCGTACTTTGCCATAAAAAAAAAAAAAAAACTCTTCGATAAATGCCATTTCTTCATTATTTGCCATTTCCTCACGGCTTCTTTCTAATTTTTCCTTGCAACGGGAAATGCATATCATGTTGCTAACTAATAGAACACAACGCATTGTCACTCAGTGAGATAAGGAATTTAAGGTTTCTAGCTGGCTTGCCCCAAGGACAGAATCGACAAACCGAGGCCCATAAATTCTTGGAAAAAATGGAAGCTAGCAGACGCTGAAATGCTAAATGATTTCTTCAGTTACGGGAATTCGATCTTGTTTGTTTCTTGGCAGCGTTGTATGAGTTACTCTTACTCTCTCACCATGCCAAAGGTTGGACTTTCGCTGAAAGGGAAAATTGCCAACTTTGTAAAAGAATTTGGACCGGACGTGTTTTCTACAGACGGATCAGTGTTATTTTGCAAAATTTGGGAAAAACTGTCGTGCTGAGAAATGTTATTTTGTGACACAGCATTTAAGTACCACAAAGCACAAGACAGCAACTAACGAGAAGTGCAGTGCAGACAAAACTACTCAACTATTACCAGTATTTTGTGCAGCCAATTCATGACACAATCAGTTTGCATATGATTTGTGTACTACGTTCGTTGCAGCCGATATTCCTCTTTCTAAAGTGGAAAATCCGTCTCGGAAAAGTTTTTTTTTTTCTTTTCTTTCTTTCTTAAAAGAAACTTTCACAAAATGAGAAGGACCCTGCGAATGTACATTAAGAGAGACATACTTAGAAGCTGCACATATTGATGTCATTTGAAATACTTGAAGTGATGTTAGAGACAGCAATATTTTAATACCCATATACAAAGCCAGTGATGCTGAGGCTAGATTCATCTGTAACGTTATAATTGGGACCCTGGACAACCATCCAACATTTTTCTTCAGACAGCAGACGTTATGGAGAAAACAAACAGCTCCATATCTCAAGTATTTATCAGTGTTCTAGATCTACTTTGGCCTGACGGAATAAAACATAACCGTGTTCTTCTTCTCCTGACTGATGCAGCAACGTATATAAAGAAAGCAGTTCGCAAATTGTTAAAATTAATAGCAAAATAATGATTAATTAGATAAGCATTGCAAATATCACTAATTTTATTCATGATCTTAAAATTATGAAAAAAGAGGACACATCATTTTTTCAATTTTATTTTTTCTTTTTTTAAAGGTAAATAGCACATAAATATTAGCAGTTTTTGTAACAAAAGAAAAACTAACATAATTAAGTATATGTATGCGTCTATGAAAACCAAACTTTTAACAAATGAGCAGAGATAAGCCTATCTTGGCTCTCGGGAAAGCAGTTCTGGTACACAGCACATAGTTCACTTCTTGTTGCATGAACAAGAAGTTTTTTGTAATTTTCCACCGTAAGATTATGTTCCTGTCTGTTAAGATTCGTTTGAGACGCGAAAACGACTTTTCAATATCTACCGACGTGAAAGGAGCACATTTAAAGCACGCGACAACAATGGGATCCAAACCCATAAACGTGCTCTCACTCTCCAAAACTTTAGAAATATTTCTAATTTTCTGCAAGTCGCGATTTTCGCTAACAAGACGGTCACACTTTTTCTTCAAAACTTCAAAACTTTCACCGGGAATATTGAACAAATCTTTCACCACACCATCAAACACACTTATAGCAGCCGTGAGATGATTTTTTTTTTAACAGAGAAATGATTGAAGTTGGTATTTGTAAGAAATTTGGAAAGATGAATGTGAGATCATTCTTCACAGATGTCTGTTGGAGTAACTCCAGAGAGTTCTAATGAAAAAAATCATCCTCTTCATCAAATGCATTGACAATCTCGTTGATTTTGTCGAAATGTTCGCCATAGTAAAAAAATGTTCCCAACCATGTGTCCAATATTCCCGAGGAAAATAGTGTTACAAAAACTACTAATAATATTTATGTGCTATGTATTTTTTTTAAAAAAAAAAGAAAAAAATTAAAAATGATATGTCCTCTTTTTTCATAATTTCAAGATCATGAATTAAATCAGTGATACTTGCAATGCTTATTTTATTAATCATTATTTTGCTATTAATTTTAATAATCTGCGAAATTATTAAACATCATAACGATTAAAAAAAAAATACTAAGTTGAAATCTTAAAAGTAAAACGAATAAGCTCATTTCCGCCACATAAAGTGCAATTTTTGGAATTTATTTTGCCATTCTGCCTGCTATTTTTAGTGTTTTATTTTGTCATAATTTCCGGTCTTTAATGATTACATTAAGGACATTAATCACTATCCAGTACGCAAGAAAATTCAAAAGACAAGCCTTCCTAACATTAGCCAAAGTTATTGCAGGATTTCTGCAGTTAAAAGATTAGCTATTATATAAATCAAACGCACTGTTATTAAACATGTATTTTTTGAGTATTAAACATGTATTGACTAAAAAAAAAAATTAACTTACCTTCTCACAATATTGTGAAAATACACAGACTTAATATTTAGTCCTGGATCAATTTCTGCGAAAAACCTCTTCAGATCATCCAAGATTTCGTTCAGTTGTTCTGACATATCTTTTGCGGTAGCTGTGACAATAACCATTGTCTCTCCGGATACAGGGGATCGAAGTATTAGCTGTCGCCAAAATCCTGTATCAGTGACAGGATCATATGACTGGTACTTGTTATTACTTCGAAGATATTTCTCGAATAGCTGAAATATCAAGCATAAGATTTAATATAATGTTAATATATATGTATGTAATGTATTCATAGTTTTGTAGAGAAAATAACTGCATTTTCAGTTATGTTCAATATACAGGGTGTTAATAAACTATATCGACAAACTATAAGAGGCAATTCCTCACAAGAAAATAAGAGAAAAAGTTTATACCTATGGCGGAAAATGCATAGGTTCAGAGCTAGGGCTGTCCAAAATCGCGAAAAAGCTAAATTTCAACAGACCCTATTTCGAATAACAGAAACTGTGAATGGTGGTCCTTACCAGCGTAAAAGAAGCCACGCAAACACAATCCAAAAGTGCATTTTCTGATCAATTTTCAATAGGTTTCCCTACAGGGTGTAATTCTCAGATATGCTCTCAATAGAGTTTTCAGATATACCTTTATTTCAAGGAGGGTCTAAAGTAGGCAAGCGGTAAGCCTTGACACCAATGGACATCCAGTGCTTCGGAGGGAAGTCGGAAATGTTAGGAACCTGCAGCTCCATGGTTTTTGTGTTCAGAATACCGTGTGATGCGATGTATTTTGTCACGGTATATTTCACGTTTTCTTCAGTTATAAATCTGAAAGAAAAAATCGTAGCATGCGTTTTCCCGAGTACGAGAGACCGTGCTGCTGACGATCCTTAACACTTCTGACATCGTGCCAATTGATTCCGTGTTCACTGCTATCAAAATTAATCATTTGCCTACTTTGGACCAATCTTGAAGTCAGAGCATATCTCAAAATTTGGTTGATGGTATGTCTGGGAATTTCACCTTGAAGGGAATACTCTCTACACCAATTGAGCATTAATTTAATGTGCCTTTTTGGACTGTGTATGCATGGTTTCCTTTACGCTGATAAGGACTATCATCCACAGATTCTCAAATTTAAAATAGAGCCTCTTGAAATTTGGCTTTTTCGCGATTTTGGACAGTTCTAGCTCTGAAACTATGGATTTTTCCCCACAGGTCCATACGAACTTTTTCTCTTATTTTGATCTGAGGAATCGCCTCTTAGAGTTTGTCGGTATAGTTCATTCACACCCTGTGTATATATATACCAATTTAATGGGACACCTCATAAAAGTGTGCAATTTCCCATATTATTATGACGTTGGACCACCTTTTGCCTTCAGGACAGTTTTGAAGCAACTTGGAACTGGGTCACAGAGGTCGTGAATGATAGAAGTGGAATATTACGCCATTCCACGTGCAGTCTCATCACTCAAGTTCCGTGAGACGGGATGAAGTCTGAAATTTACGCCTGATTCGTGACAAACTCCAAAACGGGCCACAGATGTTCAATTATGTTAAAGTCCAGGAATTGGATGGACTAAGGAAGATGTTCAAATTCACTTCGATCTTCCTCAAACCACGCAGCAACAGCTTCAGTTGTGTGAATGGGCACATTATCATCCTGGAGAATGGAGCCTTTGCCCGGAAGCAATATCTAGGGACCATACGATGCACATAATCACGGGTGGTAACACGACGATAAGCGACAGCACAGACCCCACTGAAAAACAGCATCACACATCCGCCGCTATCTGTGGATAACATGCTTCTTTCGGTATCCACCATACATAAACACAGCCCATGGTTTGGAATACGATGAATAACGACTCATCCGACAATTCTTACGTTTCCAGTCATAAGCGGTCCATGTTACACGATCGTGGTACCGTTGGCGTGGTGCTAGAGCGTTATGATCCCTTAATAGCGGTTTCGCAGGTACAAGTCGACCCGTATGTCCATATCATATAACTTGCGGCGGACTGTGATTGTCGATACAAGCTGTGAAAGGTTAGCAGTGACAAACCGCTTTAATGCCCGGACAGACCTGTCACTTAGGGTTTTCTTCCGACCACTGTTCCTCTTCACTGATGTGGTTTTCTAGGCCATCATTACCTTAGCACTGTTCTTCGCGACATGCCTAACACATTTGTCACACTCATTACGCTCGCACCACATAACAGTGTGCCAACAATCTGCCCTCTTTGGAAATCAGGGAAGTCGCCCATTTTAAACTATCACCGTCTGTTCAGTTTACTACACACTACCATTCTACTACACCTCACGTAGTATGGAGTTTGCTCTAACATACCACCACCAACACAGTTGGGCGCTGCAATCGCAGCCTGACCATTGCCAACCCAAACATTTGACATGTTTCCAACTCTGGACATTTCTATGGAATTGGTATCTGTAGATAGATAGATAAATAGATAGCGTAAAAGAAACGCCTGCACCATGCAAAATTCAAATTTAGTAACCAAGATCCAGTACTCGGAAGCTGAAGAACTCATGTGGCGTTACCTTAACATTGCATGTTCAAGTACATCGTTCAACAACATGCGTAAAATTTTATCGTTAGCAGTAAAGCAGTAAATCTAAACTTCATGGTTCGTATGTTATATTTTTAAGAGAGATGAAAGAATCTGAAATTCAAAAGAATGTTTGAAGAGGATACTACATATTGCAAATTCTCAGATGAAGTATAAACCTTGACTTGAAAGAATAATCTCGCGGCCATGGATAGACGACTATTTTTACAGGACCCCCTGTGGCTTAGCAACCTCAAACTGCACTGGAGATCGCGAAGGAGCCAATGCTGCCAGATTTCTAAACTGAATGAACTTGTTTCTCTGGGTTTGAAGGTTTCCATTCCAGATTGTCATATGGGAACAGCATTAGTAAAAATTTATTTTTTAGTTCAACCTAGACCCAACCTGTATTATGTTAGTATTCGAAAGTTTTCGATAAAGTGATATGTTTATTTATTGCCCATAAAAGATCTGTAGGGAAAATGAGCTAACGAAGAATCTCATTATTTTTAACGGATTCTATTTTCTTCAGGATGACATTTTTTTTAAAGGAAAAAAAAGTAAGGAAAGGGAAAAATTCATGCACTTAAAAAGTAAATATTTATTCTCAATTTCTCCAAGAGCCTAACTTTTGGCGCTATAGTTTACAACTTAGGGCAGGTAGTAAGGTGATTTTCCTTTTTTCCTTTTATAGTTTTCCGATTTTTGCAAACCACAATAAAATGAATCATATATTTGTAAATTTAAGGATGAATTTTTGAAGTTAATATTTAAAAAAAAAAAAGAAAACAAAGACAGTGTATCTTACGTCTTCATCCACGATTGAGTAACAACACAAAAGGAAGTTAAAAGTTAAAACTTTTTTTGTATTGTTTTGAAAATTAAGAAAACGAAAACAAGGAAGTGAAAATCTTAGCTTGGAATGCTTCCTCAAAAAATTTCATTCCTTATAGAACGCTTCAATTTATTGTTTATGACCATCAATGTTTTTCACAGTTGTCAGTTAGTAAGTTTTAGTTCTATACTTTCCCTTGAGAATTTGTTCGAAGACATTGTAGTATGCTGGTGGTGTATAGGTATTTTCTCGCTGTTTGGAAATATCTAATTTCTTTCGGCGGTACCACATGATAAGCAACCTTGTCCTTCTGGCCAGAGAAGTCTAAGTAACAAATAGAAGAATCGTGTATTTGGAAGTGAAGCAAAGCAGAGGAAACAAAACATAAAAGTTTCAGGGGGCTGAAGGTGGTCGAAAGAGGCTCAACCCCTAGCTAGGGTCTGGTTTCGATATGAACGTTGGTTAAGAAATCCGGGCGATATGTATCTTTTTTAATTAATGCTAATTATTCAACACTTATCCCCATAAAGCATTTAATTTCCTTATTACTAAGTGCAAAATTGACGTACATTACTTTCAAAAGTCATTGATATTAAAATACTTAAAAAACGAAAAAAAAAAAATCGAAAAAAAGGATAAAGAATTATTTGAGAATCGAGACAAGACGAAACTTCTTCAAACTTAACAAGACGTCTCGTCTTGTGGATAACACTAGTCAAGGCTGAGTTAAATCGTTTTTGCGCGTCCCAAAATCAGTGACCTTACTTTAATCAAAGGAGATCACATATCGGAATAATATAAAATAATTCTAAACAACATTTATTTAGTATCACCAGTTTATTGGCTTCAATGATGAAGCTATAGCCAGCCCACGTCACTAACCTTAGGATACGTTTTCATGTAAGATGTTTGTACTCAATTGAATTATATTGATTTCAATACAAAACTAAAGTATTTACAGATATCATTCTCAACAGCTTGTTTTCAAGTTTATTTTTAAGTTTCGGTACTGACAGATTTATCAACCGAGTGCCAATCAAATTTGCAATTTTGCTGACATTTTGTACTAATGTTTGTTTCTAATTACCTGAGGATATTTCTTTAATAAAACTAAAATTATAATATTATAGAAATTGATCCCATTTCCCCTTCTCAGGAACGGAATTAAAAAAAAAAAAGAAAAAAAGAAAAAGAAAAAATAAAGAAAATCCGAAGGTCGCGGTCTGTAATTTTTAATGAGAAGTGTATGTGCTGAATTTTACACCTTCTTAAGCGAATCCTCACATTCAGCAGTTTCTAAACAAATAATCGGAAATCTGGATATTAATACAAACTCCCTCTTTTCTCCTATAGGAGCGAAGTTTTTGCAATCGTTGAAACGTGTTAACGGTTAATTTTAATGAAGAATTTATCCCTTAGTTCCATCTTTTTAACTTCAAGAATTTATGATATATTCTATTCTTAGTATTAAAAAAATAAATAAACTCTCTTTCACTCTCCTATAGGACATATATTTTTAAAATTCTTTTATTAGCCCTTGCTTTTTGACAAAGGAATATTCTGTACAAATCCATGTTTCTATCTATAATAGTTTGAGTAAGGTATTGATGAGTAAGTCACTTTAGATATAATTTTTTTAAAAAATATAATAGTATATATATATATATATATATATATATATATATATATATATAAACTCAAATAATTCGTGTTCAGTTTTGGTATTTTCGCCCTGTTTGAATTATGTTGTTGGCACTCGATCATTTAACATTTTCCTTAGATCACTTTTTATTACACAATTGACGAGTCAATACGTTTCTACTACGGTTTTCTCAATGGCTTTCTCTAGAAGAAAGAACATATGGTGTCCAGACATTTTCGAGAAAAAATGTGACAACCTTGTTCCTCAGCAGGTGCAGAAAACACTTTTGTGGTCACTTGTGGTCATGCTTGCGGAAGGGGCTGTTTCTTACGAAGGGTATGGGTAAGGGACGCTTATCGGTGGCCGCGACTGTATATGAAATTTTAAGCTCTTTCAAGTTCAGACGATGTAATTACTTGAGATTAAGTCACTTGCAAGAGAAATGAACAAACTAATGTCGAAATGTTTTGACTTTGCAGTTTCTTAATCCATAATGTTCCAATACTTTTCCATTAATAATTTAGAAGCCTCTTTCTTTCTTCCCATTGTCACTCATATATTGTCTAAGCAAAACAGACTTTCATGTCAATTTCCAACTATTACATGATTACATGAAATGGACTTTCAACTACCGTACTAAATCACGTGAAGACTCATTAACGTTAGAAGACACTGTACATACGCAAATACCCCCAACTGTTACCTTAAGAGCCTGACATACTACAAATAATATAAAATTCACCAATCTTCTGCTTGTTTTTCATAAGTGAAAGGAGACAATAAACTGCAACTTAACACAATTATAGATGTTATTCTACAACAGAAAATATGAACCTGAACAATTTTCAGCGTTGTCAGAATAACATTTCACCCAAAATTTAAGTTAAAGCACCGACTATAGGAACGAACTCAATTGCTTTTGATTACGTTATCATGTTGTATTGGTATCCTGTGAACTATTTTTTAAATAATGGTTGTGTTTAGTTTGTAATAAACAATAGTTTTAACATAAAATACAAGCATTAAAATTAAATAATAATGTTCTTTAAAAAGTAGTTCACAGAATACCAAACCAACATGATATGTAATCAAATGCAATTGAGTTCGTTTCTCTAGTCGCTGCCGTAACTTAGATTTTGGAGAAAGTATTATTCTGGCAATACTGCAATTTCCATGGATGGCAACACTGAAAATTCTGTTGTTATCTATGACTATGGTAAGTTTCATTTCACTATCTCCTTTCACTTATGAAAAACAAGCAAAAGAAAAATGGTAAATTTTGTATTATTTTTAGTATGTCAAGCTCTTAAAATGCTTTAATTACATGCGCGATTTCAGTAATATATTTAAGAATAATTGTAGCAATATACACCCTCCATTCCAAAAGAAACCGAACGTTTTAAAAAAACAAAAAAGCAATGTACATTTTGGAACAAATCATTTTTATTAATCAATGTATTTCCCTTTTGCATCGATACACATATTTGCACGCTCCAACAAGTTGTCAAACGACTTCCCCATGTCCTTTATTGGAATGGTCTTTAGGACGGCGTTCGTCGCCTTCTCAATGGCATCAATCGATGCGTGCCACTTTCCTTTCGTCGCCAAATGCAGTTTCGGGAACAGATAGAAATCGCACGGAGCGAGATCTGGTGAATAGGGCGGATGATGCAACCGAATAATGTGATTTTTGACCAAAAATTCAGTTACAAGTCGCGAACGATGTGATGGTGCATTATCGTCCAAAAGAGTCCAGCTGCCGATTTCACGATATTCGGGCCGAATACGACGAATTCTTGCCAGCAAACGCTTCATGACGCCCAAGTAAAACTCTCCAGTGACTGTCTGGCCGGACTGAACTAATTCTTTGTGGATAATTCCTTTTGAATCGTAAAAACAAATCAGCATCACCTTAACTTTTGACTTCACCAAGCGACTTTTTTTGGGTGTTCCTTCATCCGGCGCTCTCCATTCAGCACTTTGCCGATTTGTTTCGGGCTCATATTCAAAACACCACGTCTCGTCACCAGTTATAATCGATTTCAAGAAGTTTCGATCCTGCCGAGCACTTTTAACAATGTCTTTGCAATGAGCAATTCGATCAACTTTTTGGTCTTCGGTGAGTTTGTGTGGTACAAACCGCGAATTAACCTTCTTAAGGCCCAAAACTTCGGTCAAAATGCGGTATGCGGTTGTTTGAGGAATGCCTAATTCCATTTCAATAACTTTCACCGACGATTTTTTGTTATGTTTGATGAATTCACGCACTTTTTCGATGTTTTCTTCCTATAATGCGGTTCTGGGACGGCCTGATCTTTCGTCATCATCCAGCGTCTCTCTACCCGATTTGAATCGCCTGAACCACTCGTAAACTTGCGTACTGGATAGAAACTCATCACCATATGCATTTTGTAGCATTTGGTGCGTTTCACTAAAAGTTTTACCCAGTTTAACACAAAACTCAATTGCAGCTCGTTGTTTGAAACTCATTTTCCGACCGATGTACACAACACACTGACAGTTGAAACGCAATAACTTTGTTGCCGTACATCCAAATGTCATGACATTTATACCAGTTGTCAATGAGGGACTACGCCATCTACCGGTAAAATATTACAACAGATGGCACTAGTGGTACTATTTGATTTCAAAAGTTCGGTTTCTTTTGGAATGGAGGGTGTATTCCAGATCGATCTCTATGTAAGTTTTTTAGCAAATTCTTCTACACTCGTATCTACAAGAAACTACAACTCATTTACTGCTATTCTATCTTGTTTTATGATTCTATCTTCTTTCTAGATTCACTCTTACAGAATTAACCTATTTACGTTTACCAAATTTTATCGATCTTATAAACTCTCTTTCTATTTCATAACCAAGTATAAACTATGTTAAACTTCAAGTCCATCATGTTTACACAGACTATCTTCATAGCTACTATTACAAATTGATATGTGCCGTCAACATAATACTTCCTGCCGTAACTCGCCTGCTTAGACTTCCACCATCCTCTCAACAATAACAAAATTTAACAACACTACAGAATTTCCTCCCTAATGATGCTATTATCACACAATCTCATTTCGAACTGATTGTTCTTTTTTTTATTATGACTATAATATTCCATGACATAATTTTCATTATCTACCATTGAATAATAAAAGACAGTTGTATTAAAACCATGTATCCTACAGTGTCCATCAGCAAGTAGACAATTGCATTACTTATTTTTATTCTGCGAAAATACAGTAATTCGGAAAACTTGGTTCCGAAATTAACTTGTTATCTTTTTCATATCCCTATATGAAGTTAAGAATCTAAATGTAAATACAATGAAACCTGGCACAAGGAAGCGTTCATAAATATTACGAAATATTATACAGAAGCTCTTGTGATTTTCTCAACCTGAACCATGTTCTTCAATGTAACTTAATCAGTTGCTGAATATAGTCTGGTGTAAGATTTCATTACTATAATGTATGAAAATGATTCAAAGGAACTTACCAATCTTTCTCCACAAATCGTAATTATACAAAATAATTAGTAGCCTACAAAATAGAAACAAGTTATATTCTTTCCATACGCGAGTTGTCAAATAATTGATATATTTAGTCAATCAGAAGTGAATTCATGTTAAAAAATCCGCACATGAAATTCACTGTTTTTAAGGAAGCTACAGTCATGTGCAGTATCTTACTCCATTTCTTTTTCTATGTGGAAAAAGAAATATATAAGCATTATCTTCACAAGTCATTTATTTTTAATTAAGGTCATTTGAAAACTTGTGTGAAGCTTCAAAATGAGTTTCGTAATTTCCAACTTTCCCTTATTCTCCCGCCATATAAGAACAGCTTGAGTTACACATACAAACACTCATTCTCTCCTCAATATTTTTTTCACAATAATGATGATTACGAAAATATTATATAAATAATACTCTGGAATACATATATTTAATATGTAATTGTATAAATATATATAATTAAAAGAGATATTTCTACAATGAAATTTCGTATCTCAATAACTTGTGAACTACTTGGTGATTACTAGAGACCAGATGACAAGTACTAGTAAAACTCATTTATATATTTACTTTGTCTGTTTATGTTTCCATCTGGGAGTGACGAAACCTCTAGAATTACTTAATGGATCACCATCAATTTTGGCCAGAAAGTAGAAGGTTAAAAGCTAGGAAAGAAGTTTGTTGATGGATGTCATCCATCCACCGGAAGTGATAGAAATCAGCCATTTCCGGTTTTAATGTTGATCACTATAGAGCAAAAACGGTAACAGCGAGAAATGCATCCCTGCAATCGATTAACCACCCCAAGAATACATTTTATATCCATATTCACCTATAATACTCATCTACGTAGAGCAGAATCAACAACAAATAGCGAGAAATATTTTTTTTGGAATCGATTTAGCGTTTTAAGAATAGGTACCATATTCTTTCAATCATCTATTCAAACCGGACGTGGAAAAAAATACACCGCTTTTGGTTTCAACGTAACAGTAATAGAGAGGTGTTTTCTCACTAAAACCGGAAGTTATAAAAATCTACTACCACTTCCGGTTTCAACATTAATTTAGAAAATATTACTAAATTTAAGGTAACTTATTTTATAAAATATCCTTACCAACTAGGTAAAGCAAAAGGAGAAATGGGTTCATAGAAGTAAAAATCCGTACTTAAAATTTTCTGAGTTCTCCAGGATCTTCTACAGGTAAACTGAATTCCCCAGGTTTTCTAAGATTTTCACGTCGGTGGAAACCCTGACTAAAACTGGATGCGACTGATTTCTATACCGTCCGGTTTTAACAGAAGGACTAAAAGTAAGATTAAACCTATTTTTGCGACACTAAATTGATACCAAAGAAATAGTTTCTCGCTATCTATTACCATTTTGTTCTATATGGATCAATATTGAAACAGGAATTGGTAGTAACATTCTTCCAATTCTGGATCCAAAAGAGGTATTAAAACCAGATTTGAACTTATTCTTGGGATAGTAAATTCATATCATAAAACCGTTTCAAATGTCTCTCTTAGTTTTTGCTTATAGGGATCAATATTAAAACCGGAAGATGAAGTGGATTTAAGCTACTTCCGGGTTTTAGTAGTGTGATTAATGACAGAGGAGGAGTCCATTCATGAGTTTCTCACAATCTTAGAAATGGCAGATTTCTATCACCTTTGTTTGGAACAGAGGAACTGAATTAAGTTTTGTTCAAAGAACATCATTTCACAGAATAAAACCTTCGGAAAATTACAAGAAAATGTCTCAAAAAAAAAAAAAATCACATTATAGGCATTTTGGTTGCTAATACAGCCATACAAAATGCCTACCTATGCTAATACAGCCATTATTATAGCTCGTTTCAGTAGCCCTACGAAAGCAGTTATGAAAATGTTTTAAAAGAAATGAATGTGCCATAAAATTGGACTGATGCTCTTTCAACTAGATTCAACTACATCGTAGATCTAAAATATTCTTGGGACGCTGAATCCATACCAGACAACAGTATGTCGCTATTTCTTACTAGTTTTGCTCTGATACCTGACAGCCATTCTATAAAACTTACACATAGCACTGTCTGGAAATCTAGAAATCAGATGTACACAGAAAACTGCATACAAATGATTCAACTAGTCAAGACCTTTCAAAGTTATGGGGAAAAAGGTGGTTAGTCAGGAAGCAAACTGCGCAGCGTATTTATTAGTGCGCACTGAAACTGTACGCCAGCTGGATCGGATTCGATTTCTGGTCCGATCATATATTTGCACTCAATTTCAAATAAAATGTATGTTAAGAACACATCTTTTGACAATAAATATATCTTTTTATTTTATTTCCTGTCCAAATAACGTCCTTATATTGACACGTTAGTGCAGTCATATTTATATTAAAAAATGAGAGAGTGAGAGTGTTATTCAAGATGTATTATTGTACGGCGAGTGTGAATAAACAAAGTTGGTTTCAACAAGAAAAAATTATCAACTATACAAAATAGTATAGAATCAAAAGAAGGACCTTAAAATTAAAATTAAACTATAAATTAATCCTACCTTCGCAATCTGTATAAATTTTTCAGGGAGATGTATTAAACAATCTGGAGGGCAGACATCTGGTTTTCGAGCACCTTTGGCAGTATTCAGACGAAATCCCACGGTACACTCCTTGGTCTCTTCATTAAGCCCTATTACAAAAGTGACCATGGACAGAGTATCGTGGTTAATGCAATTTATCTTTTGACTTAGTCCCCCTTGCCAGGGGGCTGTGTCAAAGATTCGCAAACATCAAATGCCTACGCACACAGGACGTTATCCTACATGCATATACATTAACAAGAAAAACATGTTAATACTAATAATTAAAAAGAATGCATCAGCGCATTCTTATATTAAAACTATCTATTGGCAACAAAATTAACTAAGTGGACAATATAATGTCTATATCGTAGAAGCTAAAATTATAACGAAATTGTTCAGTCTGCTTTCTGCAAAAACTACAAAGGCTGCTTGCTAATTCTATAAATCTGAGAATTTTTTTCTTCTCAAGAATGTATTAATACGCCACAGTGGAAGAGAGAGAAAAAACTGATTCTCTCCAATTGGCATTAACATATATTTAAAGCAAAAATGTGGCACACACACACACTGAAGATCATAGTGCCTACCTCATACACACTTATCCTAATTCTCTTGACTTATTTTTGGTTGACAACAGCAATATACGGAAGATCTTTTCTAATATTCTACAAATAGGCTTTCTAATGGCTAAATTTAAGCGTTCTTGCATTTGTGACGAGAGACTCTGAGCAGTTTCCCGGTGGAAGTTTATTTAAAACTATAAATCCACGTGTCATATAGCCTCAATGATGCAAACGGACAAAGAGAACATTATGGATCTACATTTAACAGAAGGGAAGTACTTAATTGAGCATCCCATGGATGTGCTCTGTAGGCTTTCTACATAAGAAACTGACATTACGTTTTGGACAGGTTGGTTTGTGAAAGTTTGGCCCTGAGATTTTGCTGCCTGTGCTCTTGAAGCAATATCTTTGTCACCTTCCAACATTGATTCTGAAAGATATTTTTCAGAATACAACTCCGTAGTTGCGGTAAGGAGGCAAAACCTTAAAGAAGAAAATGTGGAAATATTGACAATTTTGTCCTTTGAAAAATAAAAAACTGAAGAAACTATAAATTCGCCGTTAAGTGAAAATGTGAGTTAATAATTATATTAATTGCGTTTTAAATAAGTATATTGTGAATTGATTTTTTTTTTTAAGCGAAGAAAACGTTAAGAAACACTGCAATATGGTTTTCAGTCGATATATGTATTCAAATCATACATTACATAAATCCAAGTTTAGGAGGGATATCGAACCAATTTTTTCTCAGATATTAAGTCCAAAAATATAATTTATTCTTTTAAATTTAAGATGTCAAAATTTAAAATTATTCGTTTAATTTTAAAATTATATTTTATTTTAATTAACTTTCACCGACCACTTTCTCCATTTTACAATATACTTGCTTTTCAAAACCATTATAGAATAAAGCAAATAACCTCTATTTGCTTGTATTAAATCGCGAAAAATAACACTGATTTTGGGCAAAAAAAAGTAACATTGACTTCAGGAATAAAATAAAACGACAACTTCAAGTCCCTATTCATGGTTTATTCACGGTTTCAGGATTGGGTGAGTACTTTGTTATATCTCTATTTTCAACTAATTATTGTATTTTGGAATATAATAGATTACACACAGACAATAACCTGGTTCGCCAGAAGCAACAATGAACAAATTCGTTAAATTTTAAGCTTCATTGCTTATTAACAAATCAACAAAACGCAATATATTTCTCGCAATACCTAAAATTTATCATCATACAGCGTACTGCAAGAAATATTTGCTTTAGCACACTATATACATCAATCACAAGAATTACATTTAAAAAATGGAATTCTAAATCTAAATTTAAGGATCTGATTTTCACATCAGCGACAGCCACTATTTGTTTGAGTACAAGAAATTATTTATTCCCAAGCAGTCGTCACTGACGCAGAAAAGATACAGACCCTTCTACAATGTACACTACAAATTGATTTAAATCAGATTTCATAGATATCTATTTGATTTTCACATTCAAACAATCTTCACTTCATCAGTTATTTCTACATTTATATCTTTATTAAAATATATATATATCAATTCAAGACCTCCCATACAATTATGCAATGGAAGGTGTTGGATGGAAAGGTACAGTCCTGTCAAAAACTAAACACCATCTATGTTTTAAAGGTTCTCTAGCCACGTACCGTGTAGAAATGAGCTTGAAATAAAATCTTGAAAGAAGAATTTTTCTTTCTTTTATTAGTACTACTCAGTTAATAACAAAAGTAACTACTGTATATTATGCCTATTTTGTTTGAGAGTTATTTCAACAATTCGTGATCTCTTCCTGGTCACGATGCACATTGAAAAAACTAGCGAAAGGAACTCATATGTGTTTGTCGATAGTAAATGCACAGAAAATAATTATATCATTACAAGGTGTAACAGTAAATAATCACTTGTAAGAAAATCCTCTCACGTAACTGATTTGTTCAAATATCGTAACACACAATGTATAAATGTATAACTGAAAACAATATTATCACTGCTCACAATACAGTAATAAGAACATTCACTGTTTATGTTTTACGTTATTCAGTTTACACATATTAATTTACGTGTTTTTATTTATTTATTTATTTATTTATTTATTTATTGAAGTTCTGTGTCCCATTTAGGACGAGGTTATTTGAGACGTGAGCCTACAACTGATGATGGAATTCAAACCAACGTAATGCGTTTAAATTTTAATGTTCTTTCGCCGGGAATCGAATCCGGGACCCCTGCGCCAAAGACGAGCTAGCCACTAGACCAGCGAGGATGGCCTTATAAATTTGTGTGTTATGACATTTCAACAGATCAGTTATGTAAAGATTTTCTTTAGTGATAATTTAATATTCTGTTGTGATAATATCGTAATTATTTTCTGTGCATTTAATATGAACAAATAGGTATGAATTGGCGCTTGTTTTTCAACGTACATTGTGACTGAGGAAAAGAACAGTAAGAGTTCTTCAGACATCTCACAGAGTCAAATAAAACATGAATACAGTTAGTTTTATAATTTAATAATAATGTGGCGAACTGTTTTATTATTACACGTTACTGTTAAGCTAGCTCCTAAAACATAATTGTAATTTGTTTCCGTGAGCTGAATGACTTGTTCCTTTTACATATATACCAAGTTATTCATTAATCAGTAAAACATTTTTTAAAATGTCAAAAAAATAAACTACTCAACGAATTATCGAAATGCTGATAGAGAAAACTACCAAGTTTTTCCACGAAAATATCTACGCGCAATTACAATAATACGTTTGCGCGCGGTCTGACTACTCAGTTTGCCGCTAGATGACAGTAGTACCAAATATGATTCAGTAACCATGGGTAGTCATATTAAGTTTTGGAATATGTAAGAACCTCGTCCGTTGTGACTGTGCAAGGACGACTTCAAGCAGAATGACAGAAGAACTAGCAAATACCTCCACATGTTACTGCGGGCAAGTGGTTTTGTGTTCTTCCTTCTGCACCTTTCATATAGAATTCGTCTGTAGAATTCTCGCACGAAATTCGAATGCCACATAGGGCGTCGTAGTGAATGAACCATTCCCATCCCTACAGCTCCCTTGTAGTTACATGGATAGTGTACACGACTTTGGCGAGAGAGACCCTAGTAAGTCAGAAGCATTTTTCAAAATAACAAGAACAAATAAATTACCTAACCAAACTTTTTTTAAAATACTGAAATAGAGATGCTCCCGTCAGGTTTCTGTTATATATTTCACAGATGCTCAATGTGCGCATATTGGTGACGCGGGCACACATCTATCGGACAATCCATTTCGTTCTACACCTATGTATTTTGTGGTCGACCAGAACTACAACAACAGTACGGCTGCGAAGAACTTGGAAGATTTAGCGCGGCATGTTGGTACCGGTCTTATAAAAGAATAATAAGTTTTCAGTTAAAAATTGACAATTTGAGTTTTTCGCACTTCAAATTTCAACAAGCTTTTCAGGTATTTCTACTGTGCAATGAACAGAAAAAGATGTACATTTGATTAAATTTCAAATGGTCTTAATTTGAAATCAACATCTTAAAAAATAACGAAGCTACAGTGTTTGCCGGGCCGCTCAAAAAGAAAAAAAAAAGTTTTCTGTTCTCTACAGTACAACACTGTGTACAAAAATGAAAAACAATAAATTTTGGTAGTAATCTGTTAATCTGAAATTGGGTGATTTCAAATGGACTTACCGTCTCAATATACTAACATTGGCTCGATATCTTAGGGACAAATGTATGTGTGTTTCGAAATGTCAGGAGAACAAATGAAAACAAATATACACAGAGAAATCTGGCCCACCTTCATTTCGCTGATAACCTCGGTTATTTTCGCAATCATCATAGAAATGCTAGATAGGATAGACGATCACGGGAGTCCAGTTGAAGTGAATACGAAAAAGACGAAAAGTAATGTTCAATAATCTTACAAGATCTTAAGGATATAAGTTGGAAATACGGATTAAAAGAAGAAAATACTCAAGTCTACACAGACAGAAAATATAAATGGGTTGTGACATTAAAAGAACATAACAAATTCCCGTTTCAGCACCCAGGTCATACGAAATGTGGCATAATGTTTAAAGTGGGACCCGAACCATTACTAGGATTTATATGCGAGGCACCGTATTCCGAGTGGAAATCAAACCTGGGACCACACGCACTGGTCACTCCGACTGAAAGGAACAGCTTCATATTAAAAAGTAACATGCCAATGTACCTACAGCGTTCAATTTTCAGCAAGTATATTTTGCCTATTTTAATATATGAACCGGAGACGTGGACCCTAAGTAAATTAGACATTAACGGTGTGCAGATTACACAATGGAACACGGAAACGCTATGAATTACCCGATGATATGAAAAGAATTACATGAATCAGACCCATGGCATGAGTGACAGATACTATCGTGAAAATAAAAGCTCTAAAATAGAGGTGGATAAGATATCACACGAGGAAACGAAGGTCTGTGAAAAGAAGCAATCTTTGATCAAATACCAAAAGAGAGACCTAAGAAACGTCCTTATACAAAACGTAGTACGACGAAACTAAGAAGTACTGCAACATGGAAAACTTGGTGGTGGTGGTTGCAGTTCAGCGTCCGTTTCCAGCACCAAGGCTATTTGGGACATGGACCCCATTTTACGGTGGAATCCGAATCTCAGTAAAGCGTTCGTTGTAATGCTTTCGCATCGAATATCGAATCTCGAACAACGTGCACAAAAGATACACGTGCTAGCCACTAGATTAAAGGTGAGGGCAGTAATATGAAAAGTAATTGCCCAAGATAGATGGTTGTGAAGGGGAGTTGGATAACCTGTATCTCGCAATGATTAATTAAGGCATATACATGGATGCATTCTGCTAGCGACTACGTATCATGTCTGAACTTATAATTCGAGACTAACTTAGTCATAGTAAAAATGGAATATTTATAAAACGGAACTTAGCATGATATACTTGAAGAAATAACTTTAAAAAAAAAAAAAAAGTTTATGGAAAGCTTAACGTTATCCCCTTTTGTGCCCTTTTTCATTTAAAATGATGTCTTTCTTACAGAAGAAATTCAGGACGATTGGGAAAAGAAGACTAATACTTGCTGAAACAAGCTGGAGAAGCTACTGGCTTTATTATAATAAATATTTACAAAGCATATTGTAAATATATTTTGTAAGTATTTTTGTAGACATCATTACCACATCATGAAATATTCGCTATTAAAATGTCCGTGATAAAATAAACGCTACTGGTTTAATTTAATATAACGACGGCTTGTAACATAAATCTCAAATTGACAATCCCCTTTGATGATTGTTCAAAATGAAAACAAGAAGTGACAGAAGTTCAATTTTATTCTGTATCTGTTCTTAATTATGTGCTATCGTATATTGCGTCTTCCCCTTCAGCATTTTTTAACGAGATAATTCCGAGAGATGAGGTGATTATTCTCTTCTCCATAGTGTTGCTTTGTCCAGATGTTCTACTTTGATTTGGTATATCAATTGTGCATATTAAATAAATTTTCACTCCTAGATCCTGACTCTGTGCCAGAATTTTTTTCTATCTTGCTTCTGCTTTGCCGCCCTAAAATTATTTTCTATTTATCGCGTGGATGCTACACTATTCAACTGAAAACCGTATATATCAATCACATCCATACTCTTTACGAGTAGAACGTTAGGAAGTCTATTATTAAAACAACCTTGAAAAATTATATCTGCTTTCAGAAAGAAAACAGGAAATTTAGTAGGTCACTTGAAAATAGAAATACAGACAGACGTCAAAAGCGATAAATTAGTTGTGCCTGGAATGTAGGAAGATGTATCAAATTATAGAAACTGGAATAAAGTGGAATATGCATAATTTAAGGCCTAAGGTAGCAGTATTAGTGAAAATTTCAAATACTAAAGAAACTAAACGCATGGATACAAATGCTGAAAGTAGCCTTAAGAAGTAGAAAGTATTTTGTGGGTTACAGAAAAAAAGTTACGATAAACTTATTGAACGTTTCATATGAATATAGGATTTCAGGGTTTAGATTCTGGGCTTTCGGCATCTATGGCCATTTAGCCCGTCACGTATGAGAGATGACGTTCCTCGGCGAGCACACTATCCGGGGAAAGGGAAGGAAGAAATGATTGGGGAAAGAAGGAAGCGGCCTGGGACCTAGAAGTTAGGTACCACCCCGGCATTTGCCTGATGTGAATGAGGAAAATCCAGGAAAACCTCATTCACGATGGCTAGCCTGAAAAGGCTTTTTACACTTTTTGACCGAGTGACCACCAGGAATCGAACCCGGGACCACTTGCACCAAAGGCGAGAGCGTTAGCGACTACGTTACGCGGGGCCACTCATATGAATGTAGAACAGTAAGCAGTACAAACATGGACTCTAGGGAAAAAAACATGAAAAACAAGCGAAAGCTTCGAAATGTACGGATAAGAAGAAATGGTAGGAAACTACTACCTATGCAGAGCAGAAAACTGAATAGTAAGTAAAATCAAAACAAAACAAAACAAAAAAAGAAAAGAAAAAAATGAACA